>NC_073745.1:162376827-162691827 GCF_029784135.1 Toxorhynchites rutilus septentrionalis | reverse complement strand
ACTCGTTTCGAGTCACCTTTGCTGGTGCCGCCCTCCCTGACTACGTTATGGTGGACAAATTGAGACCACCTGTGCGACTCTTCGTGCCAAAGCCCATGACTTGCAACAAATGCAAGTCAGTTGGTCACACTTCAGATTATTGTGCCAACAAGGAGCGCTGTGCCACTTGCGGAGAGCAACATGAGGGGAAATCCTGCAGTGCGACTGAGCATAAGTGTCCATATTGCGGAGGATCCCCACACGCGCTCTCAGCTTGTGAAACTTACAAGAGTCGCTGGGAGAAACAGAAGCGCTCTTTGAAGGAACGCTCGAAGCGCACTTTTGCGGAAATTTTAAAGGGCGCTTCTCCACAGGCCCAACAACAACAACAACCAATCTCAACACACAATAGCTTTTCCACGTTGCCAGTTGATGAAATGGAAGCGGACACAGCTAGCGGGGGCACACCGTTTATTTTCAAAGGGAATCCCCGGCGCAAAAATGTGACCACTTCCAAAGTTCAAGAACAAGTCCCCCAGTTAGCTTGCCTAAAAAATCGAGTGCAGCGGACAAGCAAAATCAGGTTCCTCCTGGCTTCCGTGGGAATAGTTCACCTTCGAACGACCCAGCACTCGAGGGGACATCAAAAACCCCAACTGTCCCTGTTTTTCCGTCCAGCTCAACTTCCCAATCGGGATTTATAAAGTTGTCTGACCTTTTGGATCAAATCTTCAAGTGTTTTAATGTTTCCGACTCCATCAGAACCCTTGTCATCTCAATGCTTCCAGTATTAAAGACAATTTTACAGCAATTGATGCAAACATGGCCCCTCCTTGCAATGATTATCTCTCTTGATGTCTAATTTAGATAGAGAGGTCGGAGATATCACTGTTTTTCAGTGGAATTGTCGTAGTCTTATCCCTAAATTGGATACATTCAAATTTTTAATTCATAACTTCAATTGTGATGTTTTTGCTCTGTCCGAAACTTGGCTTTCTTCGCGAGATGATATCTCTTTCCACGATTTTAATATTATACGCTTGGACCGTGATGACAGATACGGAGGGGTACTATTGGGGATCAATAAGTGCCACTCATTTTTTCGAATTGACCTTCCACCTATTGGAGGGATCGAAGCTGTTGCTTGTCATGCAAACATCAGAGGCAAAGACCTCTGTATTGTCAGCTTGTATTGGCCTCCGAGAGCTGCGGTTAGCCGCAAACAACTTGATGACATGTGCTCACTCCTTCCTGAGCCACGATTGATCTTGGGAGACTTCAACTCTCACGGAACTGCCTGGGGGGAACAGTACGACGACAATCGTTCATTGTTGATATATGGCCTTTGTAACAACTTCAATATGACCGTTTTGAACACTGGAGAAACAACACGTGTGCCTAAACCTCCTGCTAACCCAAGTGCTCTTGACCTCTCGCTTTGCTCGAATTCACTATCGTTAGATTGCAAGTGGAATGTAATCCAGGACCCCAACGGTAGTGATCACTTGCCAATCAAAATTTCCATCACCATTGGGTCGAATTCTTCTGAATCTATAAACATGGCATATGACCTCACAAGACACATTGACTGGAAAAAATATTCGGACGCGATTGCTCTAGCCATCAATTCCAGAGATGGTTTACCTCCATTGGAGGAGTATAACTTCCTTTCTCGTTTGATCTATGACAGCGCGGTTCGCGCTCAAACGAAACCCATCCCAGGTTCCACTATTCGTCGAAGGCCTCCCAATCCATGGTGGGATAGCATATGTTCCAAGCTTTATGTAGAAAAATCGAATGCATTTAAAGCTTTTCGGAAACGTGGAACCCCTGAAAATTTTCAGACGTATTTGGACCTTGAAAATCAATTTAAAAACTTGATCAAAGGGAAAAAACGTGCTTATTGGCGAAATTTCGTGGGAGGTTTGTCACGAGAAACGTCAATGAAAAAATTATGGAAAGTGGCTCGAAACATGAGAAATCGCTCTTCAACGAATGAAAGCGAAGAATATTCACATCGATGGATTTTGAATTTTGCACGGAAGGTTTGTCCTGATTCCGCTCCTGTGCAAAAAATTGTTCGAGATATACCACAAGATAGGTGCGATCTTGATTCCGAGTTTTCGATGGTAGAATTCTCTCTTACTCTCCTTTCATGTAACAATTCTGCTCCGGGATCGGATAGAATTAAGTTCAACTTGCTGAAAAATCTCCCTGATGTGGCGAAACATCGCTTGTTGAACTTATTCAATCGGTTTCTGGAGCATAATATTGTTCCAGATGATTGGAAACAAGTACGAGTTATAGCTATTCAAAAACCCGGAAAACCCGCGTCCGACTTCAATTCGTACCGCCCAATAGCAATGCTGTCTTGTATACGGAAATTGTTGGAGAAAATGATCTTGTTTCGCCTTGATCGATGGGTTGAAACGAATGGCCTACTCTCAGATACACAATATGGGTTCCGCAGGGGCAAGGGGACGAATGATTGTCTTGCGTTGCTTTCTTCAGAAACTCAAATGGCTTACGCCGAAAAAAAACAAATGGCTTCAGTATTCTTGGACATAAAGGGGGCCTTTGATTCTGTTTCAATAGAGGTTTTGTCAGACAAATTACACTCTCGGGGTCTGCCGCCTCTATTGAATAAAATGTTATATAACTTGCTTTGTGAGAAACATTTGAACTTTTCTCACGGAGATTCGGCAGTAAGTCGGGTCTCTTACATGGGCCTCCCCCAGGGCTCATGTTTAAGCCCCCTTTTGTACAACTTCTATGTAAGCGACATCGACAATTGCCTTACACAAAATTGCAGCCTAAGACAACTTGCAGATGATGGAGTGGTGTCTGTCGTAGGATCAAACGAATCCGACCTGCAAGGACCCTTACAAGATACTTTTAACAATTTTTCAACCTGGGCCATTGGGCTAGGGATCGAATTCTCCACGGAGAAAACAGAGATGGTGGTTTTTTCTAGGAAGCATAGACCAGCAAAACCAAAGCTTCAACTTTTGGGTAAACCGATCACTCATGCTATGTCATTCAAGTATCTTGGGGTCTGGTTCGACTCCAAATGTACTTGGGGGGCCCATATTAGGTATCTGAGTAAAAAATGTCAACAAAGAATAAACTTTCTCCGTACAATTACCGGCACCTGGTGGGGAGCCCATCCCGAAGATCTTATTATGTTGTATCGAACAACTATTCTCTCAATGATGGAGTATGGCAGTTTCTGTTTTCAATCAGCTGCCAAAACACACCTCATTAAACTCGAGCGAATTCAGTATCTTTGTCTCCGTATCGCGTTGGGATGTATGCCCTCAACGCATACCATGAGCCTCGAGGTTTTGGCAGGCGTACTCCCACTAAAAGATCGCTTCAATTTATTATCTCTTCGGTTCTTCATCCGGTGTAAGGTCATGAACCCATTGGTGATCGGAAATTTTGAGCAGCTGATCGAGCTAAATTTTCACTCCGGATTCATGAGTTCATATCATGAATTCATCTCCATGCAGGTTGATCCTTCTTCGTATATTCCCAACCGTGTTTGTTTTCCTGACTACATCAATTCCTCTGTACATTTCGATCTGTTCATGAAGGAGAAAATCCATGAAAATCCAGATTATCTTAGATTGGGGTTCGTTCCTACAATCTTCAATGCAAAGTATGGGCGTATCAATTGTGATAATATATACTTTACTGATGGGTCCTCTATGAATGAGTCCACAGGATTTGGAGTGTTCAACGTATTTTTTAGCACCTCACACAGTCTTCAGAATCCTTGCTCGGTATATATTGCTGAATTGGCAGCGATATACTGGGCGCTGGACAGCGTCGCCTCACGACCTGTTGAACACTATTACATTGTAACGGATAGTCTTAGCTCTGTCGAAGCTATCCGTTCAGTGAGGCCGGAAAAGCACTCGCCGTACTTCCTTGAGAGAATACGAGAAATTTTGAGTGCTTTATCCAGACGCTGTTATGTCATTACCTTTGTCTGGGTCCCTTCACATTGCTCAATTCCGGGTAATGAGAGGGCTGACTCATTAGCAAAGGTAGGTGCAATTGAAGGCGATATATATCAGCGTCAAATCGCCTTCAACGAATTTTATTCTTTAGTTCGCAAAAATACCATCGCTAACTGGCAACGCAAGTGGAATGAAGATGAATTGGGCCGGTGGTTTCACTCGATTATCCCAAAGGTTAGCCTCAAACCGTGGTTCAAAAGTCTGGATTTGAGTCGGGACTTTATTCGCACCTTCTCCCGACTCATGTCCAATCACTGTTCGTTAGATGCACTACTCTTCCGTTTCAATCTTGCCAGCAGCAATCTCTGCGTTTGTGGCCAAGGTTATCACGACATCGAGCACGTTGTTTGGTCATGCGAGGTGTATCTGGTCGCCAGATCGAATGAAATGAAATACAGTTTGAATAGATAATAAAATATAGTGGTTTTGAATTTAATGGTATATAGTAGAGCTGAAAAATGGAGAGGTTTATTTAATGAATTTATCCTCCTTGGTGAGTTTGACTGTAGGAATAGGAAGTTGATTAAAGTATAATGTAATGGATAGAAGATAGATGTGAGTATGAACGTATATATTATATTATTTGTTATTTATTATTATTGAATGCGTGTATACACATGTATGATTTCCTTCCTTCCGACCCGTACATACATGTGTATACACACATAAACACGCATACATGACTGTGAAGTGGCGAACTTTAATAATCAATTTCCAAGGTATTTAGTATTTCGATTTAGATTTTACCAAAGAAGTCGGTTTCTTTCAGAAACGCAATTAAATTGGTTTCTTGGGTCTCGTCTCTACTGAGGATATCTCGGAGACTCTGACCTATGTTGTGTCGGACTCGAGCATCTTTGGTATGTTGACATTCAAGTAAAAGATGGCTAACGGAAACCGGAGCTTCGTTGCAAGCACATTGGGGTTTTTCGGCTCTGCAGAACAAGTGTGAGTGGGTGAAGTTGGTGTGCCCAATTCGAAGACGGGTAAGGACTTGCCTTTCCCTACTATTGAGACGGTCCTCCCAAGGAAGAGTGGAATTTTTAATTTGAAGAAGATGGGTGGGACGGCTGTTTATCCAACCTATGTCCCAGCTTTCACGGACTTGCTGTTTTACCCAGCGGACAATGTCAGATGGAGGACAGGGCATGTCTGGGGGTTCTATTTTGCTGCCCTTGCCGGCCAGTATGTCGGCGGCTGTGTTTCCGCGGATTCCTGAGTGACCAGGAACCCAGCAGAAGGAGATGTTTTTATTTGAAGCAGCCTCTTCTGTTTGCTTAATCCATGGGTGTTTGCTGTTTCCACTCAGAAGATCGTGGAGACAGCTAGCTGAGTCGGAGAATATTGTGGTAGGAAGAAAATCATGGGTGCATTCTTGGGTAGCTATTAAAAGGGCGAAAGCTTCCGCACTGAAGATGGAGCATTGCGGTGGAAGAGAAAAGCTACCAGTGTATCTACTCTCAAAGATTCCACATCCAACTCCATCGGCACTGACTGAACCATCTGTGTATACCTGGTGATTAATTTGAAAATTGGATGCAACGAGGTTATTGAAGCAGGCTTTGACTTTTGGAGAAGGGTCTCCCGCCCGAACTGCCTTGAGAAGTTCAAGGTTAATGTTCGGCGGTTTGACGTTCCAATTTCTTCCCGTCGCAGATGAACGTTCGCATATATCGGGAAGATCTTTGTTCGTGAGATTTTTGAACCATGTTTTAGCCCTATGTATTAATGGGACATTGTGGTCGCTTTCGGGGAGTGACAAGTGACGGATGGCTTTATTGGTGATGGCTTTTGTTACCAGGTGGGTGAAGGGAAGTTGCCCACTTTCTGCCATTACAGCAAGAGTAGGACTGGAGGGAAAAGCGCCAATTGCGAGCCTAATTGCTTCATTGTAAATTGGTTGAATGGTGTTTAACACCCTGTCCCCTCCACGGCTGAAGGTGCCTATTCCGTACAGGATTTGTGGGACCAACCAAACATTTACAACATTTAGCAGCGTCTTTCTATGACCAGAGGCTAGGTTGCCTGCGATAGCCTTGATGATGTTCAGTTTCTTTCTGGTGGCTATTTTGGTCTTTTGGGAATGTGATAGGAAGTTGAGTTTCTTGTCGAAAGTAACCCCTAGTATTTTCAATGCCCTCATTGTAGGGATCGGGATTTTGTTGAGCTGAAGATAGGTTCTCCTTCTGAGAGCTTTTCCGATATGTATGTGTTTGGATTTCTCCGGGGAAATTTTAAAACCTGTTTTTAGAGCCCAGTTTTGGATGGAGTCTAAGGTTTTTTGAAGCCTCTTTCTCTGAATTAAGCCGAAGCAGCTCGTAGAGATAAGAGTGATGTCATCTGCATAGACTATGATCTTTATATGGTCCGGGATAATCTCGAATAGAGATTGCATGGCAATGTTGAAGAGGGTTGGTGAAAGTGCTAAGCCTTGTGGGAAGCCGTTTTCTGGGATTTTTAAGGAATTTTGGTTATTGTTAATAACGGTTTTGAAAGACCGGTTTTCTAGAAAACTTTTAATGAAGAGACCTAATCTCCCACGAATCCCCCAGTCGAAAAGGCTTTTCAGCACTGGGTACCTCCATGCCCGATCGAAGGCCTTGGATAAATCCAGGGAAACAATATCAATGTAGTGTAATTTTTCAGTTGCGTCGTCTAGGATTTTTTCGATTGCTACAAGGCAATCTTCTGTACCTTTTCCCGCACGGAAGGCGAATTGTCTGGGATCAATCAGCTTATTTGACTCTAGAAAAGTCGTTAAGCGTCGATTGATCATTTTTTCCAAGACTTTCCCAACACAACTTAGGAGAGTGATGGGGCGGAAATTGTCAAGAAGATGATTGTTCATGTCTGGTTTCGGGATACAGATCATTAAACCCTCTTTCCAGCAACTGGGGAGGGTTCCACTGTCCCAGACTTTGTTGAGGAGCTTCAGAAGTGCTTTTTTCCCGAGATGGGGTAGATTCTTAAGCATAGGGTAGCTGATGTCATCAGGTCCTGTGGATCCTTGTTTGACTTTGTTCAGTACCCAATCGAGCTCTTTGAGGGAGAGGTTTTTGTTGAAGTCAAATTCCACATCGGTATGAAAATCGATGGGAATTCTTTCGCATTCCGTTTTGTGGGTTAGAAAGGTTTGGTCGTAGTTTTGATTGGAGGAGGCGGATGCAAATAAATCTCCAAACGCCTCGGCGATGGTTTTCCGGTCATTGGTGTATTGACCGTTAATTAGAATATTATATTCTTTGCTCCTTTTCTTGTCATGAAGCCTGCCAATCTTACTCCATAACTCCTTTGTTGACGCGTTGGGATTAATTTCGCTGACGAATTTAACCCAACTGTTGTGCTTGGCTGTGTTGATAACAGTCTTAGCTTCTTTGCGAGCCCTTTGGAACTCTGTAAGCAGAGTGGGCCTCAGTGGGCTGTCCGGATGGGCCTTTCATAATTTGCGTAAGGCATTACGTCGACCTTTGATCGCTGCCTTCAGCTCAGGCGACCACCATGGGACACATTTCCTGCCAGGGATACCACTGGTTCTGGGGATGTGCACCATTACAACTTCTAGGACAACTTTGGAGAATTCCTCGGCTGTCCAATCTCGTTTAGCGGAGAGGCGGTTTTCAATGTCAAACTGATGGGCTGGCTAGTCAGCGTATTCAAATTTCCATCTTGGCCTTGTTGAAAACTCTGGAGAAGTTTGGCCGAAGGAAGTGAAGATTGGAAAATGATCGCTTCCGCAAGTATCATCGTGGATGTTCCAAGAAAGCTTTGAAGAGAGTTTGTCTGATACTATAGTGAGATCGATGGCTGAAGTAGTACCAGAATAATGGATTCTGGAGAAGGAGAAGAGAATGGTCGGATATGAAATCCTCAATGATGGATCCTTTTCGATCGAGGTATGCACCTCCCCAGGCATATGAGTGGGCGTTGAAATCACCCATAAGCATGATTGGGGCGGGAAGTTGGGCGAACAGATGGTCCAGTTGGCCGCGTACAGTGTTCGGATCGGCATCATTAGTGATGTAGATGCTAACGACGGTGATTGGAAAGGGGTGTTTAATGCGCACTACCACTGCCTGAAGGTCGGTGGTAATGGGAAGAAGATCATGTGGAGTGCCATCCTTGATTGCGATTGCAACACCGTGTTTTGAGGGGTTGGGACCCTCTTTGAAATATGTGATATATTTTGAGATGAAGTGTTTATTGAAATTGTTTGGTGTCATAGTTTCTTCAAGGGCTATGACTGTGGGATTAGAGTTCGAAATAAGCATTTTCAATTATAGAATATTTTGTCGGATACTTCTGATGTTCCATTGTATCCCGAATTTCTGTGTTGGAGTGAATGTGTTGGTGTTTTTAACTCTAATTCCTAAGTCTTAATTGTGTGTATGTTTGAACTATTCAAAGAGAATTAGTTCGATGGTTCCTTACCTTTGGAAAGAGAAGCTTTCTTTGAAGTGTTGGTGTCGTTTTTGTTTGGTGTAGAAGTCTTTGGAATGTTTGTTGTGTGTGTGTTGTTTTTTGTTGAATGTGCGTTGCTGTTGTTGTTATTGTTGTTTTTTGTTTGATGTGTGTTGTTGTTGTTGTTTTTTGTTGGTGTTGTGTTGTTATTTGTTCGTTTTTTGTTCTTTTCTTGTCCTTGTTATTTTTTATCTGAATCAGAAGATGATCCTTTCGCCATTTTCCGTTTATTTTTATTTTTGTTTGGAACATCAGAAGTGTCCATTGAAATGACTGATTCGGTTTCGGATTCCGTTGTTGAGCTGTCGGTTGTCGACTCTGTCATAGAAGTATCGATTGTAGTGTCAATTGGGGGAGTGCTTTCGCGGCTAGAAGAGGCCGAAGCGGCCGAGGCGCAGTTACATTTGCAGTTGCAGCTGGGTGTTGGTTTTTGCAAGTTGGAGAGTCTGTCATGCAGAACACTTGCAAAAGTTGGTCCATTATTTTGACCGTTGTATTTTTCTTTCGCCTCTTTGTAGGAGATACCATAATCGATTCTTATTTTTGTGATGTTGTTCTCGGTTTGCCATACGGGGCATTTCCTATTCGAAGAGGAATGGTCCCCTTGGCAATTCAAGCAAAATGCTGAAGCGTTGCAGGTTTTAATTCCATCCTTTTGTTCTGGATGTTCCTGTCCACAATTTCGGCAAAGCGGGTTCTCGCGTTTGCATCGTTTGCTAGTATGTCCAAATTTGTAGCACTTAAAGCATTGTGTTAGAGCTGATTATGAAATCGATAAACCGTTACGAAATTGTGTGCAATTAACTTTTCTCTCATGATCTAGTTCTCATTGACTTTCTTCAAATATAAAATGTAATACCATCTGTTCCAATTTGTCTGTGAGAGACGAATGAACTCTCAGAGTTTAAAGTCTCTCTAATTCAATACCTTCCTTCCTTCCTTCCTTCCTTCCTTCCAATTTGTCATTAAAGCACAACGTAAGGAATAAAACGCACGGTATTTTCAATCGTTCCCCGAAAGTGTGAAATTCTCGAATATTCTTCGAGAATTTTTTCTATCCAATTGTGTCGTGCTGATTACGCGTACAATTAGTTTAGCGTATCAACTGTTTTCTTAGTGGAGAAGAACAGTTTTATTTCAATTCCCGTCTAATGGGATTTTCGTTGAAGAAAATCGCCATTTTTGCTGCATCCAGTTCGAAGAAAAGGTTTTCGAATCGCGTAACCCGAAGTTACCAGTTTAAACCCGTTTACTTGTCGAAGTAAGTTCCCCGTCCCCATCATTTTGGTGCCAGTGACCAGGATCCATCCTGGAAGAATCGTTCCCGTCCCGTTACACGTGTTGCGCATAACCTAGACTGCCAACGAACATAGCCGTTCTTGAAATATTGTCGCTGATATTTACCAATAATACAAGGCCTCATTTTGAGAGGTATAAGGTGAGTACCTCTCCAATACGATTACGTGGTTTTTTGTGGTGCTTCCTGGTCCCTTTCGACCGTTTCAGCTTCATCGCCGTCGTGTCTAATATCACTCCGGAAGCCGAAAATACTATCTACGGAGAATGCCAGACGAAAGGAGGTTGAAGGCGAAGGAAGCGAAGCAGAAAAATTCCATCAAAGCTATGGATAGAGTGATCCAGTTTATCCTGAATTATGATCCCGAGAGACAGCAAGGCGAAATTCCTCATCGGCTGGAACGCCTTGAGAAGATTTGGGAAACGTTTGAAATCGTTTAATCCGAATACGAAGAACTGGATGATAGTGAAGATTTTTCAGCGATAAGTGAACAAATTAGAGTTCAGATGGAAGAAAAATATTTCGAAGCGAAGGCTGCTTTGGTTTCGATGCTGCCCCTTGCTGCTCCCGTCGCACCCGCGTACCCCGCTGCGGCTCGTGAGGCACCTGGTCCTAACAACGTGAAGCTTCCCACCATCACACTTCCCGAGTTTGACGGCGACTTCAACAATTGGTTGACGTTCCATGACACGTTCCGGTCCATGATCCATGCGTCCACGGAGATTTCATTCGTCCAAAAATTTCACTATTTGAGAGCGTCCTTGAAAGGAGAAGCTGCAAGCCTGATCCAGTCCATCGCGATTACTGCTAATAACTACACCGTCGCTTGGGATACGTTAGTGCAGCGCTATTCAAACAAGGCCCTACTGCGTAAGAAGCACATCCGCGCTCTGTTGAAGTACCCGAAGATTTCCAACCAGTCCGTTGATGCCCTCCACAAAATTGTGGACGATTTCCAGCGTCACACCAAGATTTTAGAGCAGCTTGGTGAGCCCGTCGAGCATTTCAGTTCAATACTGATGGAGCTATTAGAGGATAAACTAGATGATGCCTCTCTAGCTGCGTGGGAAGAGTTTATCGCCACCGAAAATCAACCCACTTTTAACAGGATGATTGAGTTCCTTCAAAGACGAGCCCGCATAATAGAGACGATATCGGTTAATCGTCCACACCACAACCAAGTGAAGTCAGCGAATCAATCCTCCATCTCGAAGCGTCCCAGTAATCCCCGGGTGAGTTCCAACGCAGCTGCAGAAGTTTCGCCGAAAACATATCCACTATGTCCAGCCTGTGAGAAGCAAAAACACCCCCTGTTTGATTGCTCCGTCTTCAACAACATGGATGCAAAAAGTCGTATGAAGGTTGTGATTGAGAAAAAGCTTTGTATCAATTGCTTCCGTAGCGACCATTTCGCTCGCTCATGCCGATCGAAGTTTACGTGTAAACATTGTTCGAAGCGTCATCATTCGATGATTCATCCTGGACCATACGAGCTAAGCTCGACCATTCCCGAAGAGAATGCTATTAAAGGATCATTCACATCTAGGGCTACCAATCCGGGTCCCTCCAGCGTTCTCACCGTTTCTGCTGTTCCTACCGACAGTTCCCCGTGTGCGAAGACAGTACTCCATCCTGCCAGCGTTCTTCTGACCACAGTTGTGTTGATCGTAGTAGATGCTTACGGTCAAGAGCACGTCGCCCGTGTCATGCTGGATACCGGCTCTCAACCAAATGCCATTAGCGAGCGTCTGTGCCAACAACTTCATTTGAGCCGTAGGTCTGTCAACGTGCCAATTGCCGGTGTAGATGGGACCGTTACAAATGCAAAACATGAAGTATCTGCTGAAGTTAGATCACGTGTATCCGATTTCCATGAAGTGCTCGAGTTTTTGGTATTGCGGAAAGTTACATGCGATACTCCATCCGTACCGTTCAGTACGTCTGAACTGGAGCTTCCCGATGACATTGCCTTAGCCGACCCCGATTTTGGAACTCCTCGTAGAGTAGATATGATAATAGGTGCTGCTCATTTCTATTCCTTCTTGCGGAAAGGAAAGTTTCGTATAGCAAACCTTTTGTTTATCGAAACCGTGTTTGGGTGGATTGCGTCAGGAAAGATCGAGAGTAACCGTGAACATTCAAAACAAGCGATAGCAACTTGTCATGTGGCGACAGTTGTACCAATCGATGAATTGCTGCAGCGATTTTGGCAGCTAGAAGATGTGAGCGCTTCTAATTACTCCGTGGACGAGCAAAACTGTGAAAATTTCTATCAGAATACAGTTTCCCGTGATCCCTCTGGGCGATATGTTGTTCGAATGCTCAAGCATCCCGATTTCAATAAGATGATTGGCGAATCGAAAGCCATAGCAATGCGGCGCCTTAGCTGGTTGGACAAGCGACTGCAGAAGAATGAAGAACTGAAGATTCAGTATCATGCGTTCATGAATGAGTATATTAGCCTGGGTCACATGGTTCCCGTTCCCGATGATGATGAAGCTAATTCTATCAGATGTTACCTTCCGCACCATCCCGTGATAAACCAATCAAGTTCAACGACCAAGGTTCGCGTCGTGTTCGATGGATCAGCGAAAACTAGCTCCGGACACTCACTAAACGATGCGTTGGTAGTTGGGCCAGTCGTGCAGGACCACATTCTCGACATACATCTTCGATTTCGCATGTTTATGATCGCATTAGTGGCGGATGCGGAGAAAATGTACCGGCAGGTACTTATGCATCCCGATGACCGCTCGCTGCAGAGGATTTTGTGGCCACCTGGCAGTAACGGATTCGTGCAGACTTATGAGTTATGCACTGTTACGTATGGTCTCGCACCATATTCGTTCCTCGCTACGAGAACCCTGTTACAGTTAGCTGAAGATCATGGAAATGATTACCCGAAAGCAAGCAACGCTCTGGAGAAAAATGTTTACGTTGACGACTTCATCAGCGGTGACGACACAATCGAAGGAGCAATTCTATTACGTACGGAGTTAACGGAGATTTTGCAGAAAGGCGGATTCCGACTGCGGAAGTGGTGCTCGAATTCGCTTCCGGTTTTGGCTGGTCTTCCTCCTGAGCTCCTTGGAACTGAATCATCTGTTAAGTTCGGACCCGATGAAACCATCAAAACTCTCGGCATCAGTTGGGAACCTGAGGCAGACGTTTTCAAAATTGAAACATCACTCATCATCGAAAATCAGGCACCTACGAAGCGCAACATCCTGTCTGCAATTGCTCAATTATTCGACCCTCTTGGATTCATTTCTCCCGTCATTGTGCAGGCAAAAATTCTCATGCAACATCTGTGGCTGCTAGCCCTGGAGTGGGATACGGAAGTTCCTCCAGAAATACATCAGCAGTGGATTCGATTCGCCGAGCAATTACCACAGCTTTCCAACTTCCGTATTGATAGATACGCTCTGATTCCCGGATGTCAACGCGCCGAATTGCATTGCTTTGCAGATGCTTCGAAGGTAGCATATGGTGCTTGCGTATACATCCGTTCTGAAACAGCAAACGGTATCGTTAAAATCAGTTTGTTGACATCGAAGTCCAAGGTGGCACCCTTGAAACCGCTCAGTATTCCAAGGTTAGAACTGTGTGCAGCTCTCATCGCTTCTCGATTATATGAGAAAATTTCAACGGCATTAGATATAAATTTCTCTACTGTGGTATTTTGGACCGATTCCACAGTAGTATTGCAGTGGATGAAATCTCCCCCCAGATCCTGGAAAACCTTCGTTGCAAACCGCATTTCGGAAATTCAATCCACAACTCACGGATTGCAATGGCTCCACGTAGCTGGAAAAGATAACCCCGCTGATCTCGTTTCCCGAGGAATGTCCGCAGAAGAATTAGTAGCAAGCAAACTGTGGAAATTTGGTCCTAGCTGGTTAAAAGAAAATAGATCAAGGTGGCCGGTTCAAATCCCGAAAAAAAACCAGTTACCGTCCGAGGAAATGGAGTTTAGCTCGAAAATGATCCTGACAAATCAAGTGCTCCAGTCAAAATCGTTGATCGACAGATTTTCGTCGTACTCACTCCTACTTAGTGCAGTTGGATTCTGTTTTCGTTTTTATAACAACTCTCGCAGAAATACACAACAACGTAATGTCAGCAGCGTTTTGTCTGTCGCCGAGCTCCAGAATGCCAAGAAAGCCATCTTGAAGCTGGTTCAAGCTGAAACGTTCCCCGAAGATTTAAAGCGCCTGAAAAAAGGGCAAATGGTATCAGGAAAATCCTCACTTTATTTGTTAAGCCCGTTCATTGATTCTGATGGTTTGATCCGCGTTGGTGGCCGGTTGCGCCTATCTGACGCGCCATATAATGTGAAACATCAGATCGTCATTCCCGGATTTCATCATTTTACGCAACTTCTTCTGATACACCAACATCGCAAGCTCATGCATGGTGGAATTATGGTCACACTCGCTGTATTACGTGATGAATTCTGGCCAATAAATGGTCGGAGAGCTGTTCGTAGTGCCATTCGAAAATGTTACGAATGCAGCAGATCTAACCCGCAATCAATTCAACAACCAATTGGCCAGCTGCCAGCTGCAAGAGTGACAGCAAATGAAGCTTTTATCTGCACAGGTGTCGATTATTGTGGACCCATTTTCCTTAAACCAAGCCATCGAAAAGCTGCAGCCCGTAAGTCCTACATATGTATTTTCGTATGCTTGAGTACGAAAGCTGTTCATCTGGAATTGGCGAGCGACATGAGCACGAATGCTTTCCTGATGGCTCTAGACCGTTTTGTTTCGAGGAGAAATAGGCCGCAGCATATATATTCGGACAATGGTACGAATTTTATTGGTGCGAAAAATACCTTGCACGAAGTATATACTATGCTTAAACCAGGAGTAAACAACGAAAAGATTTCCAAGCATCTATCCGATGATAACATCCAACGGCACCTAATACCACCTCGCGCTCCTAATTTCGGTGGTCTCTGGGAGGCCGCGGTAAAAGTAGCCAAGACCCACTTGGTGCGCCAACTCGGTTCCTCACTGCTTTCTTTCGAAGAGCTAACAACCGTTTTAATCAAAATTGAAGGTAGCATGAACTCTCGCCCTCTATTACCGCTTTCGAGCGATCCCAACGATTTTTCTGTTTTAACTCCGGCACATTTCTTGGTGAGAAACATGATCCGTCCACTACCTGAAGCAGATATCCGTGATGTTCCTCTGAACCGTCTCGACCAGTACCAGAAGCTCCAGAAATATTCACAAAACTTTTGGTACCGCTGGCGGAATGAGTATTTGAAGGAATTAAACCAACAATACAGTGCCAACCCGAAGCGCTATCAGATTACCGTTGGAGACATCGTCATCGTCAAGGATGAATCCCTTCCTCCAGCTCGTTGGCCTCTCGCCCGCGTTCTCGAAGTACATCCAGGACCTGATGGAGTGACCCGAGTTGCGACCCTTCGCATGCCCAGTGGAATCTTCAAGCGTGCAGTCTCCAAAATTTGCCCATTAGAGTGTGCAACTGAAGATTAAATTTCCATCTCATGTAAAGTAGTTTTGAAATTTGATTTCAAAAGGTGGCCGGTAATGTTAGAGCTGATTATGAAATCGATAAACCGTTACGAAATTGTGTGCAATTAACTTTTCTCTCATGATCTAGTTCTCATTGACTTTCTTCAAATATAAAATGTAATACCATCTGTTCCAATTTGTCTGTGAGAGACGAATGAACTCTCAGAGTTTAAAGTCTCTCTAATTCAATACCTTCCTTCCTTCCTTCCTTTCAATTTGTCATTAAACGTAAGGAATAAAACGCACGGTATTTTCAATCGTTCCCCGAAAGTGTGAAATTCTCGAATATTCTTCGAGAATTTTTTCTATCAAATTGTGTCGTGCTGATTACGCGTACAATTAGTTTAGCGTATCAACTGTTTTCTTAGTGGAGAAGAACAGTTTTATTTCAATTCCCGTCTAATAGGATTTTCGTTGAAGAAAATCGCCATTTTTGCTGCATCCAGTTCGAAGAAAAGGTTTTCGAATCGCGTAACCCGAAGTTACCAGTTTAAACCCGTTTACTTGTCGAAGTAAGTTCCCCGTCCCCATCACATTGCATTGGGTTGGGATAGAAATTTTTAGTCCCAGCCCGAATAAATCCAAAATTAATGAAATCGGGAACAACAGTTCCACGAATCGTCAAAATAAGAGTGGCAGTTGGCACAACAATATTGTTCTCCTTCCTGGTGATGCACTTGACATCGATCACACCTTGATCGGAAAGCTCTGTCACCAGTTCGGATTCTTTAATGTCAATTACATCACGGCAAGTAACAACGCATTTACGTTGATTTAGGATTGGATGATAGATCACTTCAATAGGGGTTTCGTCGATTAATTTGTTGATTAAGAGGAGCTTACCAATTATATCCTCGTCCTTGGCAGTAAGGATATACTGCGTCCTCTTTTTGTCGTCCCGTTGCGGTCGCGCTGTGTAGTATTTCTTTCCTACAGCGTTGGCGATCGTCTTACTTACGACGAACGGGTTAGTCGGGATCACGTTCTCTCCTGTGGCACGAAGTAACAGGATCTGTAGGTTGCCGTTCAGTGGGTCGGCCCACCTTGGAGCAGTACGTTGGGTAGGTTTACCCTCGTACAAATTTGTAGCCCGGCCTCCCGGAGGCCATGGAAGCCATGCTGTTGTCGGCTACCCCCTAGGTATAGCCGACAGATCGTTTTATTATTTAAAAGAGAGAACACTTATGAGGGCTTTTCACTTTGGGATATTATCTAGAAAAACAATCTGTCACTTTTTCCTTTATAGAGCTCTTACAAAAACCACCAATAATCGCGAATAATTTAGGGGAATAAACTTTTGAATTTGTTTTCCTTCAGTCACTTCACCGTCCGTAATGCGTGTTTTTTTTTAGTTTTTTTGTTTATGTTAAAAATAACTACAATACTAAAAGAAAAACTGGCACCACTGCCCAAAGGAAAAAGGGGGCGTGGCGTCGGTGACGCCGCAAAAGCGCGCGCTTCTCCGGTTTGCCGGCAAGCGCCCGCTCCTAACTGTCGAAACTAGCCGTTGCTATCTGCTTCTTCTTCTGCTGCCGCGCTGCAATAATCAAAACGATGCTGCTTCAAAACTCGCCAACGAGAGACGTCCTAGTCCGCTTGTCCAAAACGTCAAACTGCTGAGCTGAAAATAAAAGCGACCTTCTCGGTCGGAGGTTAAAATCAGTATGATGTATTTTTTTTGCCATCGCTCCCTTTTAACGCTCATTCGTTCGTCTCGTTGGACTCGCCCCTCTGGCTGAGTCTGCCGATTATCCTGTGAGTGTGTACCGCTAGAGTATAAAACACGCGGACCCCAAAAAAATATCTTATTTTCTTCCAAACCGTAAACCCGTGTGGTTGTACGGCATCGGCATCGTGGACGTAACAAAGGAGGACAAGTTAAGGGAAAGGCAAAGTCTCACTCGAACCGTGCAGGTCTCCAGTTCCCTGTTGGTCGCATTCACTGATTGCTCCGCAAGGGTAACTAGGCCGAACGGATTGGTGCCGGAGCACCAGTATACCTAACAGCGATTATAGAGTTTCGGCCGTCGGAGTGCTCGAGTTGGCTTGCAAAGCTGCTCACGACAATCAGAAAACACGCATCAAGAACAGAGCAGCTTCGGTTCGGCGCTCATCAAGGCAACAATTAGTTTCAGTGAGTGGCAAAGTGTTTCACCGGCACGTCGCATTAAATGTAATTTACTGAACAACATGTCACAAGCTGGATGGGAAGAAATTTTCCAACTGTGAAAGCTGTGGCAAACGCAATAGCTAAACAGGAAGGTTTAACCGAACAAGATGGGAATATCGAGTGATAACAAAAACACAACACCAAAGGTTCTTTTCAGAACCATCAACATATTCATAAAGAGTAAACAGTAAACTAATCCATTTTTCAGGTAGATAGGTAGGTATTCACGTAGGAGAATAAAATAAAACAATATATTTAAAATATATATTTAACAAAAGCTGTCTCCTTTGTATAGTCCTACGTCACTCCGGTTATGTCCCCGACATTACCCACCCGTCTTTTTTTTAAACCAATTGTGAAGACCGTGCAGTTTTAATATATTTGCCGTTCGTGCCGTTTTAATATATTTGAAACAAACATTTGACATCCCTGGTTATGAAGATCAATGTTTTTCATTTGGTTGTGGTGTTTGTAATATTTCCATTTTAAACCCGGAAAAAAATTCAAACTACTGAATTAAATTTTATGGTTGCAGTTAAAACATACATTGCTTATGCAATTTTAGTTTACCCGTCAAGAAATTTCTGAAGATGAAAGTGGAACAAAACTACACCGATGTTTTAAATCAACTGTGTGAAAACACGTCAAACTAACAAAGACGACGACTTCAGTGAGCGCGGTCGAACAGTGGGATCAGAAGAGCTACTCGTCTGTTTTTAGTCGAGCTCGGCTTCTGGAATAGGAAATCAAACGAGACGAGCGCTCGTTTTCTGGAATAGGGCCCTATAAGAGAGCCCTAACTGAAAACAGCAGAGAACTAAGACGATCTAAACTAAAATCCTGGATACATAACTGCGAAAGCATTGAAAATACCCAAATCGTCGCAAGACTCAATAAGACTCTGTCTGACTCTCACTCGAACTGGTTTGGTTCCCTTAAGAAGGAGAACGGTTCGTTCACAAAAACTCCCTCAAAATTGAATTGACTATTGATGAAGACATAATTCCCGGGATCTACATCTGTTCATTCGGATAGTAATCCTGACTATAGTCGCGACATAAAATGCACTCGAAGGTGTCTCACAGAACCAGAAAGTGCAAAGAAAGTCGCAAACATAGTTGCTCGATTGGCTTTCACGAGGGCCAGAGTAGGAAACGCAGTGCGATACTTTCTAACTTACAAATCTGCAGGTACAGATGAGATTTTTCCAGCCCTGATTCAAAATAGAGATTCAAAGCGGTGGAATTCTCTAATCGATATTTTTAAGGCAAGTCTGATACGAGAGCACATTCCTTTGATGTGGAGACTTCTTAAAGTAGTTTTAATTCCAAAAGCGGGGAAACGTGATAAATCACTCCCAAAGGCATTTATACCATTTAGTTTATCATTATTACGATTGCAAACTAAGGAAATTATTACAGGTCGGACTAGATTATATATAATCGCAATTTCACTTTCAACGTTGATTTTCGGATCCAATACACAATCGAATCACAAAAAATCTATTTTTCTATTAATGTTTGACATTCATACATTAATGAAAAAATTGTTTTCATGAGATTCGATTATGTATAGGATTTTAAAATAATTGTTGAAAAAAAATGGTCGACTATATATAATCGAGTCCGACCTGTATATAAATACAAGTCCGTATTCATGTCTAGATGCTTGTTATCTAAATACCAGTTTTCCTACCAATCAGGCAAATCCACAGTCACAGCCACAGCCACAGTTTGTCACTACACACGCTTGTGACAAAAATCGAAAAATTGCTCTCTTCAAAGAAACCGCATTATGCGCGTTTCTTGACATCGAAGGTGCTTTCGAAAATGCTTCTTATCTATCAATGGCACTGGCTATGAAAATAAGATACTTCGATGACTGTATTCGAATGGATCTATGGCAAGCTCACATATAGACAAATCACGGCAAAGCTGGGTGGGTCGTCGATATCATCAGTAATTGCAACAAAGGGTTGTCCACAAGGAGGCGTTCTATAACCTCTCCTTTGGTCGCTAGTAGTTGATGACCTTCTGAGAAGCATAAAGGCAAGCGGTTTCGAAGTCGGGGCTTTGCCGATGATCTAGTCATAATGGTACGTGGCAAGTGCGACAATGTGATAAGCGCTCTTCAAAAATTATCTGGGAATACATTTGTTATTTACGGTAACTGAGTCAGATAATGCCAAAGGGAGACTGCGGAATGCACGTATCTGCATGCTCGTGCTGCCCTGACGTAGAAATTGTCGGACAATCGCGCGATGCTAACGATGATTGACTTTTGAATATTGGCCAATTCCTTCTCCATATCTCCATGTCTATAAAGCGTACGCGTGATGAATAATGCTAACTTCGATTGATGTTGGAGGAGTTCTCTCGGTTATCTTCTCAGGTTTGCCAAAGTTAACTCTCCGCCGTCGCTATTGAATTTCGCTAAATAATATTACATAATCGATCCAATTAATTTTACAGCTTTTCCTTCTCAGGTGACTTAAGGGAGTATTCTAGTCTAGAAATTTGAAAAAAAAACAATTTTTTTTCCTTCATATTTCTGTAAATAAGGCATACAAGAGGACTCAGAAGGACCCAGGAGGACTTATCGTAAATCTTATTATTTACCGAGTTAGAGCCAGTCTCCCGAAAAACACTTACACATGTCCACGCGATGTGAAAATTCCATGTTTTTGTTTGAATTCGAACATGATTCTCGCTAGTGTTGAGTGTCTATCCCCAACACGAACAATGATACACAAACATAGACATGTGAAAACAAACATGATGTTTATAATTCAAGAACATCATGTACAAACATATCACCCTATGTCGCAGTATTCATTGCTTTCGTTTCGTTTCTTTTCATACACGGAAAGAAATTATTCATCCCAAAACATTTCTTCGTAGAATGCTTTTTCACAGAAACGAACTTGAAATTTAGTTCGCATTTCAAAAATTGCACGAACTAAGAGGCTATACGTTCATGCACCAAAATATATATTTTTATTAAGGCTCATATGGCGTCAGCCTAACGGGGCCGGGAGTTCAATATTTTGACAATGTTTGCTTACAATTATGTTAGTAATATGTAACCGATTACTCGCGGTTGGCTCGAGGTTAGTATTACAAGTGTTCTCATGATTGGGATGTTGCAGTCTTCAGTGCTCTGTACGTGTGCCCGACATGGGATACTTCCTATTGGGATGCAGCTGACCGTTAATCAGCAACGACCCCCTAGTCTGCACCCCATATCTACCGTGGTGCGTCTTTTTCGACTCGAGGAATCCAGGATAGAATGATCACTAGCCGGCGCAATCATCAGCTCGTGTAGAGTTGTCATGAGCGGTACAACCTTTGGCTCTTGTTGAATCATCAGTGGACTGCACAACCTTCGGCCCGTGTATCTGTAAAGAGTGTGTGTATGTATTACCGCGACTAAGTAAAAGTTTATAGATCGTTCATGCACATTTTGCAAGTCTGATTAAATAATCCTTGGTTTCGTTCAGAGAAAACATTCTCTGAATAGAAAGAAGCTTTCTATTTTTTTTGCGTGCATGTTGGCAATTAAAGTCTGGGGAGCCGACTGCATAGCAGGCGACGTCGTACAAATGCTGACCAAAAAAATACCCAAAAATTAGTTTTAGATGCAACCTTCAGCGGCACACAGCAGAACCAGCAGAGAAATTTCAGCGGCTAAAACACCCCATTGATTTCTCGATGTTATCACAAACTGAATGAAGGAAAAAACTAAAAGCTACACTTACACTGCACTACATATGCTATGTGTGCATGCGATTGCATCATCCTTTCTTCTCCTCTTCTCCGCTCGTTTTATAGCTCGGGTCGCGATCGTCGCGAACAAGCAGTATTGGCCATTTGTATTCAAAGATCCAGCCAAAATTGTTGCTCCCGTGGTCGAGTGGTTAGCGTCACGCCTAATATGTCACTGCTGAATAATTCAATTTTAGTACTTGTTCAAATAGCTAATAATAGCGAATGTTACATGAATATAAATGCGTGCACTAAATAATGATATTAATTGTAAAAAACTCTGATATCAATCGACGTTTATTTTGTTCAGAACAGATAAAGAGGTTTATTTTATTTGCCCAATGTTTTAAACGAATCAACCATTGCCATGATAGGAAAGCATTTTTTTCCATGTCAACATACCAACACACCACGCGTTGAATGGTGGTGGTGTGGTGTCCGGTTCGCTTCTTCTACTCTACGCACTGCCGGTAATTGGGGTGAAAATGCGAGAGAAACTGTACACCATGTTCGAACATCATGTGAAACATTGGGATTAAACATCGTATGTCCAAACATACCACGAATAGAAACATGTCACATTTTCTAACATAGGTACGAAAAAATCATGTTTGTACTCAAACACAAAACTGTGAACAGCAGCGTGGACATGTTTATTCCGGACGCAGTGTTTTTTGTGAAACATGGAAGACTGGTTAGAGCCATTTTAGTGATACGGTATCTAACCTGGTACGGCTATAACAATGAACTTCAAACGCGTTTTTCTCGAAAGTAGTTTTTTCAAACTGGCGTACATGATATCTCAAGTTCTACTGAACCGATTCATGTCAAATTTATATGGGTATAATCTGCGGGCATCTCTCTATCGCATGAACCTCTAATAAGATTTTTTTTGGGGATTTACTATTTTTAAAAAATCGGGAAACGTGGAATCGTGTACGCCATGACACAATTTTTTTTTCAATCCTCTCACTTCATCAGCTCTTAACTATTCTACTTATGAATGTTTTTTCTCCGTTCAAATTTTGATATAATATGATATAATAGATAGTAAAGATATTCTTTGTTTTATTTTTACGGAGCTCGAAAAAACGTCCGAAATTCGTGTCTCTACACTAGAATACCCCCTTAAAGATAATATCCTCCGTGTGTTGTGACATATAAGAATATCCGATTTTTGCTTCGTCGAGTGGTCGATACCTCGTGTTTACCTGATCACATCACTTACCTCAGTGAATCCTGATTCTTACTTTTCCCCACTAACAACTATCCCTTCCATGATAATCGCTAGGGAATACCGCTATAGAGGCGACCACTCTGGGATTCACGCGGCGAATATCATAACAACATTCCTTCCCTTCCCATGGTGACTATAAGGACGTGACCAACGTCGTTATTGACTATTTAAAGTTCGAATCACCGAAACTTGCACAATGAGAATGGTTTGAAATCTGGACAGTTGTGGTGGATCGAGAGGCTGGTCAGAACTGTGCGATCCCAGTACAACTTTAATTGGTCATTTTCCAGGGCAGGTACCGGAAGATACGTTATCTTCCAATAAACCATATTGGAGCGCCAGTTGTCAATGGACAATGCGGGCCACGTCGTTGTGACACTCGATGTAGGCTGCGTTGGCCAAAACGAGACAGCCTCCTTTAATGTACACTATGTTATCCAGTCTTCGCCATAAAAAATGTCGGAAAGACTAAAATTCAACTTTTGATCATTAGGCGTTGTGCACAAATTGCGTAACGCAAAAAATGATGTTATTGAACCACCTCCCCTCCTCCCCCTATGTAAAAAAAGATGAACCCTGCCCCCCCATATGTTACGTAACGCTAATCTTTACACAAGTTCAAAGTCGTTTGAATTTTTTTTAGCTTTTTTAAAGCAATGAGAATATCAACGTAAAAAATCTGATATCTGCACAAGTCGGAATCAAATGTTCAGACGGAAGTTCTTTATATGCAAGTAGTGACTTCGGAAGAACTTTTGTCAAGTTCATAGAATTTCGAACAAACCGAGACGGAAAAGTAATGCTTACATTTGCTGGGATTGGCGCTTTCAAGCCAACTGGCGTTTAGCTGAGAAGAACATGAACTGGTATAAATTGATGTTGATTTACACAAAAGTAACTACTCCTTCTTACAATGCAGCAGTTCCTGTCGTTATATTTTACTACTTGCAAAAGGTCTTGGGATGTCCTTACGTGACGAGCAAACCACTCGGCTTAATATCGTACTAATTCCGCTTCGTCGATTTGGGAGTTTACGGACTTAACATATTCTGCTTTGACAGGATATCCATCGATCGCTAGGTTATTCCACAAATCAGCTAACAATTCCCCTGCATACTAAAATTTTTTAAATGTTGCATACTAAAAATGTTTTGATTCCAATTTGAGTTTTTCATCCAAGTGAGATCCCTTATGATCACGAGGAAGTATTTAACCTACCGGGAACGAGGGACAATCCGACTTTCAACTCAGTTGAATGCACTGCGTGCTGGAGAATTCATAGCATAGCATGATCGAGGTGCCCTAGCTTTATTCTGCATCCTGCGATAACAGAGGGAATAAGCCTATGATTTCCAGCCATGACAAAATCATGATTCGGTAGATTAACGCGATATTCGAGATATATTAAGGCAGCATTCTAGTCTAGAAATTTGAAATAATCAAAATTTTATAATATTTCTGATGTTTAGGCAAATTCCATTATTTATCGAGTTATATCTATTTTAGTGATGCGGTTTCTAACCTGGTACGGCCCTAACAATTAACTTCAAACGCGTTTTAGAAACTAGCGTTCTAAAGACTAGTTTTTTTTCAAACTAGCGTACACGATATCTCAAGTTCTACTGAACCGATTGTGTCGTATTTTTATGAACACAATCTGTACGCGTCTCTCTATCGTATGACCCATAAAAAATAATATTTTTTAAGTTTCACTATTTAAAAAAAAATCGGACAACAGAAGAAAAAACGTTAAAAACAGCATTTTTTTCTTCAAACCGTCGCCATTTTGTCAAAAAACATGTTTTTGACTTGTCAGAGATTCATGCGATAGTGGCATCTTTGCTGATTCCGAAGCTGTTCCATTTTTTTTTGTTTCAGATAACCAGAAGAGCTGCCCCCTCCCTTCATCAGCTTGTAACTATTATAGTCATGAATATTTTTTTTCCGTTCAATTTTTGTTTTATTGTTAAAAGACAGATGAACAAATAATGATATAATAGATAGTAAAAAGCGAAAGGGTTAAGCGGTGCCTGCTTACTGCCCATTACAATACGTACTTTAACATCTTGGGCCAGGAAACACACCTCTTTCGGTCCCAGAATCGAAGTTAAGGGCGCGTGAATTTATCCAGGAATAAAAATGGAATTTTGTTACGTAACGATCACGGGAAAATGATACTAAGTTTACTCACTTGATCAATCACAATGTTTTGGGAGTCGATGGTACCACTTCATCCTGGAAAAGGGGTCTCTTGCCCAATATAGTTTGAGAATCCCTGGTATAGAGTATGATGTGCTGCTTACCGGATGAAAACAAATTGTCTGGTTGATCTATCTGGAGCGTTGATTCGAATCTTATCCAAAACTTCTGCACAGTCAAGATTGTTGCTAAGAAGGTCGAAAATCAGCAGTCTCTAGAGAAGCTCGCGTCGTTTTCACAGTATCAGTAAGTGAATCAGCGCGCAACGTTCTTTATATGATGATGGGCACTGCGCCACGGGAGATGACGAGCATATCGGATGAAAGTTTTCTACACAAGTTTCAGGTTTTCTCCAGCTTGCTTCACATTCCCGTTTTGACGTGTTCCGGATAGGAATTGCACATAAGCTATTGAGATCAGACCACGATGTGCTCTTCAATAAAAAATAATCTTCGATCTAAATTAACATTAATAAGGAAGTGATATTGTTATCTTCCACACTACTTTATTTTGATTTAAGATATTTTATTACACCAGTAGTTTTTTTTTTCGTAATCATGTTGATCTTTGTGAATTGGTTTTGATTTCAATCATTATCTGTAATGCAAATTTTCTTTTTCGTTTCGACCTATTAATGTATCAATCACACAAATAGTGATCACAAGAATCATCTTACTGTTTTAGTATTATGCTAGAACAACTGTTGCATCAGCCTTAGTATCGCGTAAATAACCTCATCTGAATGTCCAGTAAACTACAACTTCTGCATGACGATATTTCTTAGTCCATTGATAACAACGCAAAAAATTAGGAAGTTATCGCTTTACTAACGTTGATGCCAAACTTTATATTAGGTTCTAGCTTCAGTTGTTCAATATGTGTGTTTCCTATATAATGCCAATCACAAGCTGCTATTATCTGGTTTTGTGATGATTGATAGAAATATTTTAGCTTAAATGTTGCTTCAAAATATTTTTTCTGGTTCCTCTCAGTCATTGGAAGATTATATCTCTTCAACTGCTGCTGTTCTGATAATTAAAGCAGTCGCGTAAGAAGTCGGACGATGATAACTGAACTGTTATCGTCTAATAAATTTATTAGAACCAAGATGCTACACATTATTTACTGAAGATTTTAATTTCTAGCTTCGATGCAGCAGCAATTGTTTGATGTTCTGTGATCCATCTTTTGCATATGTTGTTACCCAATATTGCTGCAACGTTTTCGGTCAATATGATGCAGGATGCTTCACGTGTAGCATAATTTGGTGGTGAACTGCAGGCGTTTGTTCTTCGTAACTGATGGTATTACTAGTTATTCGTATTTGGACTAGCAATTGGCTTGCGGCTGTCAAGTTGCAACCATATATTATTATTAGATCTGCTTTAATAGAAATTGATTTCTATATGTATTGTTATCCTTCTTCTCGTTTGCTTTTCTCGTAACACTTTCATAGAGAGACAGTGATTGACTCAAATGATGTATCGAAAAGGATATATACACAAGAAAAATGTATGTATGCATTGATTAGTACCTACTGCACGAACAGGGACGGCTTCGTTTAAAGATCACAGATCGTCATTTCTATTCCAAAAATTTCCTAGTCCGTCCCTCTCTGTACAGTACAAGTACCGCCAATTATGAAGGTTAGTATCTTTTCTAAATCTTTCATACGCTAAGCTGTTTGGAGGAGTGCTTGTTTCGAAAGAAGCTTCGAAAAATGTTTTAGTACAACACAAAATTTAAAATAACAACAATAGACCGAATGTCGATATTTTTTAATGGCAGAATTAAAGTGCCGCGTTCTCGTAATCATCTGTTAGAATGCAATTTTGAAAATTGCCGTGATTGTATATGTCGTTTGATGAACCCATAAACTGAAAAAAATACCTGATCCGAATTGAACTATCGAAGCATATCTGAAGATTTTCTCCTGTGAAAATGAATGATTTCCACCTCCGTTTATTTACGGTAGACAAATTAGGCGAACAAGCAGTCGGCAAGGCGATTGATGTTTTAAAAATAATGAATGAATCATCGACACCATGGAGCCAAAAATAGTCAATATTTACAATAATTTTCTTAAAACATCACATGAGGAAACAATATTAATGGGTAAGAGAGCAAGGTATATTAACGAACCAACACATTAGGAATAGGTAAACACCGAAAGAGACAAATTAGGAAAAGATCAATACTCACATTCGGAGCAAACGTTAAATTTTTGACCACTTGCCCTTAAAATTTGCTGTTCTTGGCCAGTTTTTGAAAACCACCTGGTAATAAGTTGAGAAAATATGTTCATTAATTTGTTAGACTTTGTAGACACGAACTTTGAGATGAACATGGGCTAGTCACGTGTAGCGTGATGAGAAATTACTTGTTGATTTTGCTACAATTTTGATTAGTACAAAACACCTTGTTTTCAGAATCCTTCTCTATAACAAACAAAAAAAGGCTTCTATTTTATATTCATATATTCTATTTGATTCCACAAAATGTATGTTTTTGTTGTATTTTGTTATCTAAACATTAGTCTGACACTTTCTATTCTTATTTAGGGTGGTCTATCATCAGCTCTGATGCAATAAATGAGGAACCGATTGTATTTCCGTACTGTTCATGATGTGAAGAAACAAACAAACCTAGGACATAACACAATAACTTTCACAACACATATCAAACAAGTTCTTAAGAATCCCATTATCAATTATATTCAAAATAGATACGCCCCAGTAAGTGTCAACAAGATGTCAACCTTTTATACATCAAAGAACACAATAGACGCAAATTAGAAATGTTTAACAACCATGATGTGATATTCCTCCGACAATTTGCATCATTCAAATCGATAAATTCTCCTTGGAGATAATGGGATCGTTGTTTTATCCCATTATCTCCAAGGAGATAATGAGCTGTATGACAATTATAATTTGTTAAAATCTTGCAATCCAATCTTCTGCGCTGTTGTGAATACAGTGCGTTACTTGAATCGAACTTATTTGTTTTTTTTTGTATTCTGAAGGTTTTACATTACATTATCGTTGAATTATTTCTTGCATGCTTTTTCATTTTTTTATTTGCTTAAACCATTTTAAGTCATTATGTTGTTTAATAACTTGTTTTAAACGTTTGTTTGTGTTTTTGAATAGAATATAGTTTTCCTTAGCTATCATCAGCTTATTTCTTTTTGTTTTTACTGTAACCTCGAGGCGGTGTGACGGGTCGTCCAGAGTTTATGCCACCATATTGGAACTTACGTTTGTCAGCTGGTTTCAGGATCTGGAAGGAACACATCAGCGAGTCGTCCACAGACATCATTGCTCCTGTAAAGTGGTAATAAATGAAATTCTTGCCTTCCGCTTAGATCGGTGCAGTGTGCCATCTTACCCGCATTGTCAAACTCGCCACAATAATTAGGCGCAGAAAACAGTGTGACTAACTGTCGTTTAGCGAAGAATTCATAACCATCTTCAACAACTTGATGGGCCCGACATATTAAATCAAAGTCATGTTTACTTAAAAATTTACCAACAATCTGAAAGAGAAAAAAAACTAAATGAGCATCAATTTGATTTCGTAGGTGAAACACATATTTTAGTTCATTTTTATGTTATTCTAAATATATATTTTTTTTTTCATAACAAAGAGTGAACAACAACATTCATTCCATGAATACTCCTTTGAAAGAATCGTGCGAAACAAAATAACGAATGAGTCAAAATAAGCCCAATCTGCGTGCATGTATGATTTTATTTTCCCTTCTTCTCTGTTCCTTGTTAGCATTCAAGCCAAGCAATGCACTTGAATCTGTCTTCTCGCTCACCAATAACTTGCGTTGATATGGTCTTTGGCGTTGGTTTAAATCGTTTCATACTATAAAAAGGAGGCATTGCAATAGTGAACAGGAAACAACTCGATTTCGATTACCCCCTAAATTTTTGAATGAAAAACGAATGATTTTACTGGTATGAGAATTCAATCAAAACTGTATCACAGAGACACTCATTGGCACGAGTAAAAGATTTCAATCTGATTCTCTCTCCATCTAACGTCGTTCCGAGAGACAAATGAGAGAATGCAAAATTCTCTGATAATAGATGAAAGGAATTGAGGCAATATTTTTGCGATGAATTCGTGAATGAACTTTGCGAAGATGATAGGTAATTGTTTTCTGTTTCAAATATAGTGAGACATAATCGGAGAATAGATAGATGAGTTTTATCTGTGAATGAGTGTTGTTGAACGAATTTTAAAACAATTTTTCCCATGCCTGGACGTGGATACTGCGGAAATTCATTCCATTCCATTCCATTCCGAAAAGAAAACGTGAAGACGATAGGTTGATGAATAAGCCTACCAATATTCGAGGCACTAAAGGCACTCCGCCGACGGAATTGCTGTGCATTTATTTATCCACATTTGACTCGAGTGCTTCCGAGAACGACATCGTTAATTTAACTAGATAATGCTTGAATTTGAGCACCGATGTCGAACCAAAAATTATCAGGTTGGTCCCCAAGGACAAAGATCCCACATTGAGCCTTGTCACCTTCAAAGTCAGCGTGAACAAATCTCTCAGAAATGTTGTTTTGTCTATGGATAGTTGGCCGGAAAACGTGTACATTCCGAATTTGTGAATTACCCGCAGAACCATCGAGTCATCAGAATTCCCACGGATCAATCTCCTTCCCGAGATGGAGGCTAGGCTAGTAGCGCCAAATCCCGTATTTTCATGCTTCAGTTATCATCCTAGAACGCAATGCATGTAGCACTAAGGAAGCCCTTAGTCCTTCACGGTGGAAACGGAATGAAACATATACGTGATGACAACGGTATGGTGTCGACATCTGGATACGAGATTAGTTTTCCACTAAACTTATGACTATAATATCAAATTATCTTCAGATGAATTTTTTGTATGAGATTGTTATACCACATGAAGAAAACAAAGTTGTCCACTCACATTGAATACCAGTTTGATACGAAGAAGTTAATTTTCATTAATGATTTTTTATTTGAAAAATGCTCATTCTTCCTGAAAACTCATCATTATCTTCGACACTTCACTAACTCGTAAAACGTAATTCAATTGCGTGCCGTTTATTTCGTTTCCACCGTGAAGTGTATTCCAGAAGGAAGGAGTGGAAGGAGTGTAGCCGTAATCGTGTCGTAACAAAATTCCATTTTTATTCCTAAATAAATTATTGCGCCCCTATATACTTGAGCGGATTCTGGGATCGAATGGAGTGTTTCCTGAGCCAGGATGATAAAGCACGTATTGTAGTGGACTTAACTCCAGCCAATAAGCAGACTTCGATATCAATGCATCTCGAATATCGCGTTAATCTTCCGGATCATGATTTGACGTGGCTGCTACACGTTAGCTTATTCCATCTTTTACCGCAGGATGCAGAATAAAGTTAGGAGCATTAGATTGGCTGAAACAATTGTGTAAATTGGATACAGTGGTCCATCGTACTTTGCACTTTGTTCAGGCACTGTTCTCCGAACACATTGATTATAAAAGGGAGTGCGAGCTGCCTGAATCCGGTGAAATTGTTCGGTATTAAGAAATAATCAAGCCTGCCACCATAATTACTGTGGATGGAGGACAAGTACGAGGCAAACGCGGATTTAAACTGAGGCGTAATTTCTACAGGCCTCGATTCTGGGCCCGTCGCTAATTACTGTGGATGGAGGACAAGACGAGAACACTCGTTACAAAAGGTCATATATATATAGTGATTCATCATTTTAATCAATTGAATCTTGATGCAATATTTGTCGCTACAAATGCTCCAGGACGCAATGCTTTCAACCGAGTTGAACGTCAGTTGGCCCTTCTTTCCTGGGAATTAGCAGATTTAACATGTTGAGCTCCGTGTCGGTCCCTAGGGATTGACGTTGAGCATTTCGCTAGAAAAACATTGATCACTGGGACTGATGGTTACAAAATAAGCAATATATAGTCGATATTCGACTACTTTCTAGTTTCTAGAATTTCTGACTATTTTCTTCCAATACAATAAAAATCTTCAGCAGCGGGAACCGACAATGAAATTGTTCAAATGCGGGTTGAATAGGAAGCGTAGCAAGACCAATCCGGGGCTTAACGTGTTAATACTTTCTCATGATCATTACGGATCTCACTTGGATAAAAAAAAACTCAGAACAATGGTCCCGGAACTGGAAGCGAAACATCTTGAGTATGCATGGGGAACCGTTAGCTGACGTGTGAAACAATCTCGCGAACGACGGATTTCCCGTTGAAGCAGAATATACATGTACATTTGTTAACTACTAAATCGATGAAGCATATTTAGTAGGATATTCAGCCGAGTGGTTTGCTCGTCTCGTTATGACATACTTTTGCAGAATCTATATATATATATATAAATATATATAAATATATATATATAAATGGATTTCTGTCTGTCTGTCTGATTCTTATGGACTCGGAAACTACTGAACCGATTAACATGAAAATAGGTATGCAGGGGGTTTTTGGGGCCGGGGAAGGTTTTCGAGATAGTTTGAGACCCCTCCCCCCTCTCTAAGGGGGGGCTGCCATACAAATGAAACACAAATTTATGCATTACTCGAGAATTAATCAAGCAAATGAAACCAAATTAGGCATGTTGAGGTTTTAGGGGGCAATAAATGTTTCTATGGTAGTTAGACACTCCACCCCCCTCTCTAAGGAGGGGGGGGGGTGCCATACAAATGAAACACAAATTTCTGCATTACTCGGGAATTATTCAAGCAAATGAAACCAAATTAGGCATATTGAGGTTTTAAGGTGCAATAAATGTTTCTATGATAGTTGGATACTCCACCCCCCTCTCTAAGGGGGAGCTGCCATACAAATAAAACACAAATTTCTGCATTACTCGAGAATTAATCCAGCAAATGGAACTAAATTTTGCATGTGAAGGTTTTAGGGTGCAATAAATGTTTGTCAAAATGATGTGAGAATTTTTGGCTATGAGAAATGTTTCTATAATGGTATGACACCCCTCCCTCCTCTGGAATGGAGAGGGGGTCCCATAAAAATATTACACATATTTCAACCAAAAATAAACCAACCAAACATGACAGTTGAAAATTTTTGGAAAACTCTGAAGGAAAAAGGGAAAATTCCGAAAATTGAATTCCCATATGTTCTACAATTACATAGTGACAAGTGTTGTTAGTCCATTTGATGTTTGCGCTAGCAAAATTGATCTTCGTTCGAAACTGGAAATGGATTTTAATGTGATGAAACGCACTCCTAAATCTTCTTCTAACTATACAAAAAAAAAGGATCACCGGATGTGTTGATAAGAGCAGAACTCGAGAAAGGAATTGTCCGATTTAGGGCTGTCTTTATTCTATTATATTCTCTGTATAAAACATTTATTCCATGTAACGGAGAAACATGTTATTTGCAAGGGGTTGAAAAATCTTGAACGAGAATGGTGTCTGAAAATAATCTGATATTATAATGATGAGTTTTGTTAGAAATACTAGGAATTTTATAGTAAAAGGTAAATTCAACGGGGTCGATTGGACTTGCTCATAGTAAAAAAAAACGTGAATGTTTGAAAAATTGTTTTTGTTATCAATAAAAACAATTTTGGGCGGGATGAAGTTTGCCGGGTCAGCTAGTGTGAAATATAACGATAAGAACTGTAGTAGTGGTGGATTGAAGTCAGTTTGAATGAAGAGGCAGATTTGTATTCATTCCTCACGTCAATTAGAATAATCTTTTGCTAGAATAGTTTATCAGTCCTCGTTCTTAATGCTCGTCAATCTCTTTTTAGTTAATTCAAGTCATGTTGACGCCAAATGCAGAAGTAGTACTAGTCAATGCGAAGCGACTGAGAGGAGAGTTTGATTCGACACTACGATACAAGGGTCCAACCTAGATCGCGGCGTTGGAAACCCAACGAAACAAGAAGAGGCTGAACAGTGCAATGCCATGAGGAGGCAGAACGGTAGATGAGGACACAAGCTCATACCGACACTATCGAGCTGGGTGAATTGGAAAAATATAGAGGTAAATTTTTACCTAACGCAGTTTCTGTTTGTTTGCGGGTTGTTTCAGGCAGTATCTACACCGATTTGGACACACAAGATCGCCTCATTGTCTGGAAGATGAAAAAGTGGAAGAAACAACGGAGCACATCGTTTTTGTCTGTCCCAGATTCACCGCATGGCGCGAAGGGTTGCCAGCTAGGATTGGACGATCTTAAGAAAAAGATCGATCTTGATGGATCGATTTTCTAAACGGCGTAGGAATCGATTCACTGATTTAATCGGTACCAAAGAATCGATCTTTGGAAAATCAAATGCCTTTTTTCAATTTATTTACTTGTTCTATATAAGTGTTGTCTTTTCTTTAAACATGGAATAAACATTTCCTATTTCTATTCAAACATCAAAGACATTTCATTTTGATTCTCAGGATGAAGTTCACAAGAAGGTCACAAACTTGAAAGCCTAAAAACAATGTAGTTTCATGAAGTCATGGAATTATTTAATTAAATAAATTAATTGAAAATTATTAGAAATTCAACAACTGCTATTCATCCAGAACTACGCTGACAACAATCCCGTTGAATCCAACCGTGTCATACGTCGGGCATTAATTCGAAATCTTGGTATTATTCCCAATTCTAGAAACGAACGCTTCAGCTGAACCTGATGTCACCATCCATCTAGTCACAATTTTCACTCCTAGTAAATGTGATAGTGTAAATATAACTTGTTCCAGTGGTTTTTGGTGAGATTGAAATCAAAGTTCACTGAAAATCAAATTTACAGTTTTTTTAAGATCAAAAACATTGGAAAAATCGTAGAGAAAAAATCGACTTTGCGATTTTTTGGAACAGAAAGAATCGATCCGAATAATCAGGAAGGTGGAAGGAAAAGATCAATCTTCCAAATATCGATCTAAGAGCGCCCAATCCTATTCGCTATCACAAATTCGACATCATCGAAAGCTATCCAAAATGCTGACATTATGTTTATAAAATGTGTCAGGTGGTGAGATTAAAATCGATGTACACTGAAAAAAAAACTCTGAGATCGAAAAAATCGAAGGAAAAAGAACGATCTTTACGATTTTTTCGGGTACAATGAATCGATTGAACAAATCGAAAAGGAAAAGATCAATATTCGGAAAATCGATCCTTCTTCTTCTTCTTCTTCAATGGCACTAACGTTCCTAGAGGAACTTCGCCGTCTCAACGTAGTATTACTTGCGTCATTTTTATTAGTACTTAGTTGAGATTTCTATGCCAAATAACACGCCTTGAATGCATTCTGAGTGGCAAGCTCTAGAATACGCGTGATCACAGTGCAAGTCGGAGGAAAGTTCTTTGACGAAAAATTCCCCCGACCAGAACGGGAATCGAACCCGAACACCCGGCATGTTAGTTATGACGCTAACCACTCGGCCAAGGGAGCACTCGATCTCGAACTCGGAAAATCGATCCAAGATCGCCGAATTCTACTGCCAGCGCTTCATCGCTGGGAGTCGTGCGTCACGTTGGTAGACACATCATAATCAGTGCTCGTCTCGATAGGCGAGAAATCCAGGGGGGTCCTATGCGGCCATCTTTTTGCAGCCAGCATAGAAAATCATGAGCATAAAACTCATTTTCATACAAACATTTATTGAATCTTCCATGATGTAGAAATAACAATATTTGGTTATTCATTCAGTTCTAACATAATAAAGTATTACGTTTGTTATCAATTCATACAGTTAAAATTTCGCATGTGTGCTGGAGCACAACACTAACGTTTGACCATGTTCAAATAATTAAGGTTTTTTTTTCAGACGTGTTACCATAGGTTCACCGAGTCGCCTTGCTAGTGGATTTGAATGATTCTTCAACTTTTTTAACCATCGCCATCCCTAAGACTCGATGTATGACACTATTGCGGATGTACCAAGTGGCGTCAGTAATTTGTGTTAGCAGTTTACTTTGTACTCTTTCGATGATTTCGATGTTACTTGCTGAAGCTGTTTGCCAATGTTGACATACACCCAAAATTGATTTTTAGCTCATGTTTTGTCATCCCAATTTATGACATTAAATGAGACATAACTGTTATGTTATGTCATGACTGTCATGACTCACAAATACTGGTAAGCATTTGTATAATATACATGGTACAGCAATATAAGATTAATACGAGCGAGCGAAACAAAAGACAAATAAGCTTTCCGCATGCTTTACCACATACACGGCCCAGACCGAGATAGATATTGTTCTCCTACATGCGCTCCTTTTCTACTCTTAGAAAACACCTCCCAACTTCATTTTATAATCAGGTGCAATACGTATTTGCTGAACAACTTCTTAAGCACCATTAGCCATGTGAATAGCGTGGTCGTGTAAATTAGCTTTTCATTCCAGCCGGCCTAGGTTCGATCCCCATTGACGTCGTATGGACTTTTTTTTGGCAAAATCCCAAATGAAATGAGAAAAGAAAACAGAAAGAGATGTCTGCACGCATACATACAAACCATTTTTAAGCTTTCAAAATAGCTCATTATTTGCCCATTTGACTCGCATGCACAGGAAATGGCATCTTTTCTGCCAAAGATGGCATGTTTTCTGCCAACGTTAGTTTGGGTGTAGGCTTCAGCATGGATTTGTATAGAAGTAGTTTGAACTCTCTTTCGACTTCCTCCCGATTAGCCAATGTATTTGATTTGCTTGCAATTTCAATTGCGTTTTCTTTGATTCTATGTGTTTCTTCCAGGATAGGCGGCGGTCTAGGTGTACACCGAGATATTTAATTTCATTCGATTGAGACACTGCAGATCCATTGAACTTGATTTGTGGGCATGTTTTCTGATTAAGCGTGAACGTAACGTGGACACATTTTGTTTCATTTACTTTAATTCTCCATTTTTGGAGCCACATTTCCACGACCGTTATATGTTCCTGGGGATTCCGCGAAGCAATCGTTCTGTTTTTGTAACTGCTGAGAATAGCTGTGTCATCTGCGAATGTTATAGTCATTAAGTTCGGCGCGGTCGGGAGATCGGCTGTGTAGATAAGATAGAGAATTGGTCCAAGAACACTGCCCTTTGGAACGCCAGCATCAATTTCTCGCTCTGGTGATAGAGTTTGGTTATACCGAACATGTAACTTTCTTCCCAGTATGTAAGAATGCATAATTTCATATAATTGTGGTAGCATATTTCTAATTTTATAGAGCAGTCCTTCGTGCCAGACTTTATCGAACTATTTCACTTTCTGTGCATCTTTCCCTGGCATATGAATCATAATGATGGTCGAAATTTTTCATGCTTGTGGGAAATATCATATATGGGTCATTACGTTGAAAATTCTCGTGAGTTGTTTAATTGCTAGGTCAGGTAGTTCCTCGATCATATGTCCGTTGATGTGGTCGATACCGGGTGACTCTTTTGTGATGATCGGGAAAATGATTAGAACCCTATCAGAGTTGCACTAAACGAAATGTGTGTATTGAGAGAAAGAGAACGATAAGTTGAGTTGATCGGTTTGGGTCGTATGAATAAACGTCGGCCGGAGTCGCTCTCTTGTGATTTGTATCTTAAACTGAGTGGACGTATTTATTTATACGGAAGAAATATACCCCTAGTGTTCGTACATTTCAAGTGGCGACGGGTTGAGAAGCAATTATTTAAACGGAAAAGTGATACTGTAGTAAGTGAAATAGAAAAAAAAAAGAAATATTTTTCTTCGCTGCGGCCGTGGGAAGCGTGCGGTAAAGGCCGTGTAGCGTAGCCATAGGTTTAATTGGCAGTTCGTTATTCTTGGTACGGTTTGGTTGCTAAGTGTGTTCTTGAAAAGAAAATTCGAGTAGCTGGCACGGAAAATTGTTCCAAGTGGAAAGATTCGTGAAAACCTAAGGGAAAAAAGTATTACGCTAAGTGTACTCTGTAGCGTGGTCGGTGAAACGCCATTGCAAATTTATGTGTCACGCTTAGTCCGCCATTTTATCGGCGCAGGAGTGGAGAGCTTTTATTTCTTTTGACTGGAAGCATTCCGTAACTCAGTAACTCAGCTTCGATGCGAGCGTGAGTGAAACTGGCAAGGCAGCCAATACAGACAACGCTAACGCGGATCGGTGTGAAGTGAACAGTGTTCAGCTGAGAGGCAGTTGAGAGTAAAGTATAATTTTGAGCAGCTGTCAGTGATAGTGAGCATATCTCAAGAGAAGCAAGTTTGTATCGACAACGAGTGAGCCAAGGTTAGTGAGCTGGGCATTGGTGAGACGAGCGTCAGCGACGAATACTTTTCTTTGGCAAGGTTATCTCTGGTGAGGCATCTGGTGATCACTGCATTGCGAGCATAAAACAAGAGAGAGTAAGAAGCAGCATATCTAGTAAGTCGTTTTATTCATTTTTTCTCGTTTGGTTGTTTACATTTTGGAATATTTTCCGTCAGCATGTCTGCTTTGATTGGGAGTGTTGACCACTACGTACGTGGTGCTAGTTTTGCTAGCTATATGGAGCGGATGAACGTTCTTTATCAGTTAAACAATATTTCAGAAACAAACAAGAAAAATCTTTTCATAGCGCTTAGTGGAACTGTCATTTTTGACGAGATTGAGCTTATTTACCCTGAAGAAGACATTGAGAAAATTGATTACAATGACATGATTCTTAAGTTAGGAGAAAAACTAGACAAAGTGCAACCCAATATGATGCACAGGCATAAGTATCATGCGCGTGTGCAGGGTGTTGAGGCTGCAGAAAACTATGTATTAGCATTAAAATTACTTGCCACCCACTGTGGATTTGGTGCACATAAAGACGAGGCCGTTAAGGATAAAATAATTTTTGGATTGAGAGATCAGGACTTAAAGCATAAATTACTCATGATGACATGAAGTTGGAAGAGGTTGAGCAGATAGTGATTAGGACGGAGTTAGCGAAGTGCCGTGCGAAAGAAATGGAAGAACGAAATCAAGAGTCAAGAGCGGTAAATTCGGTGAAATATCGGTTAGGGCATCAGACCCGATGGAGGGATACGGACAGAGATGGTAGGCAAAGATCGCGAAACTATGGCAGGCGTTTCCGAAGTAGAAGTAGAAGCTCGAGTAGGGACCATGAGCGCGGACGGTACAACAATCATCGTTATGACTATCGCCAACGAGATCGCTATTCGTATACAGATCAACCGGGAACAAGCTTTTCAGATCGCCGTAGAGATAGTCAGGTTAACCCCCATCAAAACGTGATTTGCAATTTTTGCAAATTGAGAGGACATGTGAAACGCGACTGTTACAAATTGAATAATAGTAGAAATGTAAATTTCGTGGAAGAAGCACCGGTTGAAATCAATAGCTATGATTTCAAACGCTTGCAGATAAAGGATTCAGAGGATGAAGATGATGACTATCTTTGCATGATGATAGGAAGTACTCGTTTCAGCAAACCATGTCTCGTGAATGTGTTGGTAGAAGGGATTGCGCTAGATATGGAAATAGATTGCGGTGCGGCGGTCACGGTAATCAGTCTGACAACGTACAGAACATATTTCAATCACATCGAGGCTTCGAAATGCAGCAGTCGGTTGGTTGTAGTAGATGGTCAGCAACTATCTATTTTTGGTGAAATATTGGTGAAGGTGGTAGCTTATCAGGTTCAACATCAAGTTACCTTAATCTTGACTGCTCCAGGCGGTTTACCCCTTTGTTTGGCAGAAATTGGTTGGACATTTTCTACCCTACTTGGAGATCTAACTTTGGGAACAACTTGGGCATCAACACAATAGTCAAGGATGTTAAACAGAATTCAGAGCCAAAGCATGACACGGGTAACATAGAATCGGATATAAAATCTCGTTTTCCCAATGTTTTTGACGGTGATTTTTCTAATCCTATAACAGGATTTGAGGCTGACCTAGTCTTAAAAGAGGATAGACCCATATTTCGAAAAGCGTACGACGTGCCATTTAAATTGAGGGAACAGGTTGTTGCGCACCTGGATTCTCTTGAAAAACAGAATATTATTTCACCGATTCAGGTTAGTGAGTGGGCGTCCCCTATTGTTATTGTACCTAAAAAAGATAACGATATAAGAATTGTGATAGATTGTAAAGTCTCAATTAACAAACAAATAATTCCCAACACATATCCGCTACCGCTAGCACAAGATATATTTGCGTCATTAGCAGGTTGCAAATGGTTTTGTTGCCTTGATCTGGTGGGGGCGTACACCCAGCTTAAATTATCAGAACGATCAAAGAAATTTGTTGTAATCAATACAATAAAGGGACTTTACACTTATAATCGACTACCGCAGGGGGCTTCATCAAGTGCGGCCATATTTCAAAAAGTCATGGACCAAATTTTAATAGATTTGAAGCATATCCGTTGTTATTTGGATGATGTACTGATTGCGGGAGAAACCAAAGAGGAATGTTTGTCAAATTTGTATCTGGTACTTGGTAGATTGCAAAAAGCTAATTTGAAAGTAAATTTCAAAAAATGCAAATTTTTTGTCAATTCTCTAACTTATCTTGGACATTTAGTCATAGAAGAAGGACTTCTTCCATCTCCAGAGAAATTATTAACTATTGAAAGAGCCAAGATTCCTACAGACACTACGGAACTCAAAGCATTTTTAGGATTAATTAATTTCTACGGAAGATTTGTTCCACACTTGTCAGCTAAATTAAGTTGTTTATATGCCTTATTACGCAAAGATACCAAATTTGTTTGGAACGATAAATGTCAACAAGCGTGTTCAGTCCGCACTGAAGAGAGAAAGAGAAAAGGGAAAAACTTAAATCGTAAGTCCCCACCCCTTTTTCTATTCGGGTGCAACACTACACACAAATATAGCTTCCCGACCGAGCAGGAGTCGTTATTCAACCGTCGAGCAAGTAGCAAGTGCAAGTGCAAATCCAGAGCAAATAGCAAGAGTAACAACTTATTGCAAAAGTAGCCATAACATCAGCAGCAGATTTTCTACAGAAGTGCAATTCTACCAGCAAGAGAATAATGGCGCATTCACATGCACATTAATCGCATAAGTGTAAATAAAGTGTATATATTAGTATTCAGTGATTATGATTATAATGAATAAAGTGTAAATAGTACTCAAGCACCATGTGTTCATTCTGCACTGCTCAAACCCTTTCCAAAGAACATCCCAACATGTTAGGCCTTTCACAGCACGGAGCGGAGCCACAGGGGCTCCCACCCGTCAAATAAAGCGTGAGGAACACGAGGGTTTCTTCCACGCACCCGTTGTCTCCATGAGTGGAACAACATAACAAAAATACAGTCCACCCCACAGTTCCAAGCAGACGGAACATTTGGTCCTTCGAACCGGATAGAATCGGTGACCGGAGAAAAACCGCCCATGAGCGGATCGGTTTTGCATTCACGTACGAGCAAAAAGGGTGCAGAGTGGTGCAAGTGAAACATGGTGTAAGCAAATCGAAATCAAGCAAATTGATCAAACGAACATTCGGACAACTAAGTGCCAAACAAGTGCAATCAAGTGAAATGTCTACTAAGAGGACAACGTCGAAGATTTTTAAAATGGAGGAGACTGACTCGTTGTTCTTCAATCGCGACATGGCTTTGCGCGTGATCACGAGAGTCAAAGACAAGATCGCAGGAATGGGGCAAACCCAGCTCACATCAGCACATATCAAGGTATATCGGAACAACGTGGAAAGGGCCCACAACACTTTCATGAAGTGGCACCAAGAGATAGTTACTAAAATCTCAAAAGCCGAACATGGAGCTCAGGACGAGCAGTTAACATCATTCCGAAATTTATACGAGGAAGTAGTTTTCCATCTTCATACGTGCATGGAGAATTTAAGCGCATCCATCGTACCACAGTCTCACAGTACCCAGCAGCCGATTGTGTTACACCAACCACTCCCAGGTGTCATTGCTAATATCGATGGAAGACAAGATATTTGCGAGAAGAGGAAGGCAAAATTAAACTTTCCACGAGAGCATCGCGCGTCTACGACAACGGAAGCAAATCAGAATAACGATGCAGCCAACACATCATACACAACAGCGTTTGTGCAATCCCATACACTTCTCGACGCACACCAAAAAGATGATGTTGTCGAGAATGATCAGAAAGCAGCAGCAATCAATACAAAGGAGAAGCATGATAAAGAAATACAAACCTCACCCACACGAATACAGAAATTTTGTAACCAGCAAAAAGATCCTCGATCCTGCGAGGTTAATGTCGAAGGAAACTTTGAGAAATCAGTTAGACCGACGAATAATATTAGCCTCAAAACTTCGATGCAAATGAGAGATGGCTCCGAACCACGAAAGCGCCAAAGGCTTACGGCTAACGCAGCAGTTAAACAGCAAACGGCAGACTTCATGGCAACCACGAGAGTGAAGCAACGCGAGCGTGGACAGGTCTGGACATGTTTCGAATTTGAATCCCTGCATACAAGTTTGCACCCCAACGACACCACTTCTTTCGGCGGCGGAGTATGTTCAGTCCGTCAAACGCACTGAAGAGAGAAAGAGAGAAGGGAAAAACTTAAATCGTAAGTCCCCACCCCTTTTTCTATTCGGGTGCAACACTACACACAAATATAGCTTCCCGACCGAGCAGGAGTCGTTATTCAACCGTCGAGCAAGTAGCAAATGCAAGTGCAAATCCAGAGCAAATAGCAAGAGTAACAACTTATTGCAAAAGTAGCCATAACATCAGCAGCAGATTTTCTACAGAAGTGCAATTCTACCAGCAAGAGAATAATGGCGCATTCACATGCACATTAATCGCATAAGTGTAAATAAAGTGTATATATTAGTATTCAGTGATTATGATTATAATGAATAAAGTGTAAATAGTACTCAAACACCATGTGTTCATTCTGCACTGCTCAAACCCTTTCCAAAGCACATCCCAACATGTTAGGCCTTTCACAGCACGGAGCGGAGCCACAGGGGCTCCCACCCGTCAAATGAAGCGTGAGGAACACGATGGTTTCTGCCACGCACCCGTTGTCTCCATGAGTGGAACAACATAACAAAAATACAGTCCACCCCACAGTTCCAAGCAGACGGAACAAAGCGTTTAAGGAAAGTAAAACAGCCCTTCTAAATGCAAACTTTCTTGAATTTTACGATCCCGCTAAGCCTATTGTTGTCGTATCTGACGCTTGTAGCTATGGACTAGGGGGAGTCATAGCACATATTGTCGATGGGAAAGAAAAGCCCATTAGCTTTGCGTCCTTTTCTCTGAATACCGCACAAAAAACTTACCCCATTCTGCATTTAGAAGCATTGGCGCTTGTATGCACTGTGAAAAAGTTTCACAAATATCTCTTCGGTCAAAAGTTTACTATATATACAGATCACAAGCCTCTTTTGGGGATCTTTGGCAAAGATGGTAAATATCAGCTATGTGTGACAAGGTTACAAAGATATGTAATGGAAATGTCTATATATGAATTTGACATACACTACAGACCTTCATCCAGAATGGGAAATGCAGATTTCTGCTCAAGGTTTCCGCTGGACGACAGCGTTCCCAAGAAACTAGATAGTGGCTGCATAAAAAGTATAAATTTCTTTAACGATTTCCCGTTGGACTACTTTTTGATTGCAAAAGAAAGCAAAAAAGACCTTTTTACTTCAAAAGTGATTGAATACATAGAAAGAGGCTGGCCTGTGAAAATAAATAAAGCATGGCACTACGTATTTTCGTTACGTTATGATCTGGAGGTAATTGAAGGTTGCATTCTATATCAAGATCGAGTATTTATCCCGGTTTCCCTTAGAAACGATATTGTGAAATTACTTCATGCGAACCACAATGGCGTTGTGAAAATGAAACAAACGGCTCGACGATCTATATTTTGGTTTGAATTAAACAAGGACATAGAACAATTTGTTAAGCATTGTGAACCATGTATAAAAATGTCCGTTATTCCTAAGCCAGTTTGTAGCACATCTTGGATTCCGACAAAGCGTCCATGTAGCCGCATCCACGCTGATTTCTTTTTCTTCGAATCCAAAACTTATTTGTTAGTCGTAGATAGTTTCACGAAATGGCTTGAAGTTGAAATAATGAGAAGGGGAACGGATGCAAATAAGGTTCTCAAGACATTCACATCCATCTTCGCTAGGTTTGGACTACCAGATGTACTGGTTACAGACGGGGGTCCACCTTTCAATTCGGGCCGTTTTATTACCTTCATGGAGCGTCAGGGGATAAAAGTTTTGAAAAGTCCTCCGTATAACCCTAGTAGCAACGGGCAGGCGGAGCGGATGGTAAGAGTAGCGAAAGATGTACTAAAGAAATTTCTTTTGGATCCTTTGACGAGATCACTTGATGATGATGATCGAATTACTTATTTTTTAGCTAATTATAGAAATACTTGTTCCGTATCTGATGTGAGGTTTCCATCAGAGAAATTGTTGAGCTTTAAGCCAAAGGGTTTAGTGGACCTTTTACACCCTAGACGAGGCTATAAAAATTCTCTCGATCTAGAAAAATCTTCAGGCAGAAATGTACCTGAAAGGAAGCAAAATAATTCAAAATTTATTAGTACGCCCTCTTATGATCCATTTCTCAATCTGACGCTAGGGGATAGAATTTGGTATAAAAATAATGACAAGCTTGCTGTTGAAAAATGGGTGGATGCGAAATATGTCAAAAGAGTTTCAACTAATGTTTTTGAAATTTCTTTTGGCAGGCACAACTGCAATGCCCACCGGAATCAACTGAAGATTGTGGAGCCGCGACGGTCTAGGTCCACATTCCAAGTGTCGATACAACGAGAAAAAAGGAAAAGAGAATCGGTAGACTTTGAGGAAGAATTCATGGGATTCCCAGACGAAGAAAACGCAGCCAAGAAGGACATCGAGTATAGACAACCGAATGTTTCAAGAACTAGCCCGATTGAAACGCGAAGTTATTCGCGATCGAAAAGAAAAGATGATTAGGAAAACCACAATCAACAGTCGTCCCAGTAGCGATGAATGCAACCGTGAGCTATCATTGGGTCCTGGGGAAGGCTACAGAAGGATCAGGAAGAATAATGTGAGGATGAAAGCAGTGTTGGCAGTTCGAGGAATCTTAAGTACAAAATAAAAATGTGAATTTATCGAATAATTTAGGAATGATTGAGAATTTACGATTGCTGATTATATAGAATAATGAAAAGTTTATTTTATTGTCGAATATTTGAAATTCTAAATTATTTAAGTAGAGGTTGTATATCTCGATCATAATAGCTTGTTCAGTGTTCATTTGTTTATTTAGATGTACCTTTAGTTTCGAAATGTATTACCAATGTATAATCTAAAGGAGGAAGGATTGTGCTGATCGGGAAAATGATTAGAACCCTATCAGAGTTGCACTAAACGAAATGTGTGTATTGAGAGAAAGAGAACGATAAGTTGAGTTGATCGGTTTGGGTCGTATGAATAAACGTCGGCCGGAGTCGCTCTCTTGTGATTTGTATCTTAAACTGAGTGGACGTATTTATTTATACGGAAGAAATATACCCCTAGTGTTCGTACATTTCATCTTTCACATTGATATGATTTTTGCAACATGTCTCACCAGCCGATGTTTGATTTCCATCTTGTTTTGGTTTGTAGCACCAGAAAATTTGAGCGTTTCTTGATTAGGTCCCGATTGATTCGAAGTGAAAACCTTTTGAAGATGGTTTGCAAATGTTGCTGCTTCTTCATCGTCACTTCTGGCCCAATCCCAAGAGGGCATTCTAAACGGCGGGACCTGCGACTGAGGTTGTTTTAGTTTCTCAGTCGCCTTGCATAGCGAGTAATTAGTATATTGATTTGGCAACAATTCAGTTAAGTAATGATGGAATCTTTCATTTTTCTCGTCTTGTAATAGCTTTCTTAGTTTACGTTGTGCCATATTGAATTGGTTTTTAGATTCTGGCGATCGTTTGTTTTGCCAGATAATTCCTAGTCGTCGCTTTTCTGCAACTGCTGCTCCAACATAAAGGAGGCGGAAACATTTTTTTGTGTTTCTGAGCCTTCATATGTGGGGTAGCTATCTTCGCAGCATTCTTCATGAGTACACTGAGCTGGTTAACTGCGTCCTCGATATGATGTTCATTATCCAGAGGTAGATCACGAATGTTAGAGGAGATATATGTCTTATATTTTGTCTATTGTTTGTATTGGTGTGTGATCAGATGATAAGTCCAGACGAAGCTTCGATCGAATTCGTTTACTATTGATAATCATCAAATGTTGAATAATCAAATCTCAATAATCAATCAAATGTTGAACATATACAACTCCAGACAGTAAACAATACGTGAGCCCCCTGAGCGCGAGCCCTGTTTATGCTCAATTTGTGTTGGTTGGGATAGGGTTTCCAGAGCCCCGGAGAAATCCCTCGATGGTGACTGTGATGGATTACGCGTCAAGTTGAAGGTAAATTTCTAATCGGTACATGTCCCGACGGTTAAATTGATACCTGACGATGCTAAACAGCAATACATAGATACGAATAGTGTAGGAAGAAGGGTATAAATAAAGCTTCTCAGCGTTGGAGGCAGATAAAGTGCATGTGCATCGCGCAAGTCCATGCATACTCGCATACTCGCAAAAGTGCATGAAATACTAGCGAAAGGGCAAAAATGACAGGAAAAGAACATCCTTCAACATACTACACGGAATTTCGGAAGTTTCCGGTGATTGCTAGATATCTCAAATTCAGAAATAGGTCAATAAAACCAGATAAATTTCCTTGACAAATGTCATTAGTTTCATTTGAATAATTTTTTCTGTCAATTGTCATGATATGACAATGACAATTTCCCCCTGTAAATCAACATTAACTGATATACTACAGATAACACAAAGACCTATTAGATTTGTAACTAAAATTCTATGTTCCGCAATAAATGCAACCCTTTCAAAAGCAACCACGATAGAAATACTTACATCAACACCGAAAGTGAAACTGACACCACGATCGTTCTCTCCGTAACCATTAGTATCCTTATCGGGATCGGACCACAGAAGATCGCAAAGCAGTCCCTGATCGGGAACGTCAGTCGGTCTCATAATGCGCCTAATCTGCTCCATTGATTGTAAATCAGGACTCAGCCCGCCGTGGCAGCAAAATATTTTCTCATCCACAATAGCCGCCACCGGTAAGCAGTTGAAGCAATCAGTGAATGTTTTCCACATCTTGATGTTATAGCGCCGCTTACATTCATCGTAGAACCTATCGAGGTGAAAACAAAGTAACAAGAACAAGGGTTGTGAGAGCAGTGAACACAGAACAGTGCTGACTAGTGTGTAAACATATAAATCAAACGGAATGGCGGGAGTATCGATTTGCTTTCTGGAATAGTCATGTGACCGAATAGTGTGTCTGAACAACTACTGCAATCGTAATTTATAAGGTGAACTTTGATTAAGGTTATCAGCAGAATTTGTTTTGATTTAAGCGCAATTATAGTGGAAGTGGATTTCTACAAAATATTCAATTCCCTGTTGAACCAACAACAATTTGTTTGCTCTATCATCACTACTATCACTAGCAAATTTAAAATGGTGTCACTTGTGATCTAACCACCCGCCACGAGGATAGTTGTTGTGATTGGCGATAGTCTGGTTCTGGATATAATCAATACTTACCCATATATTCTGTTGATGCTCGCGCATTCATGGTTTCCTCTTAGCAAGAAAAAATTCTCCGGGTATTTAATTTTGTAGGCGAGCAGTAAACATATGGTTTCGAGCGATTGTTTTCCTCTGTCAACGTAATCGCCCAAGAAAAGGTAATTTGATTCCGGGGGAAAGCCTCCATATTCGAACAGACGCAATAAATCATAATACTGACCGTGAATGTCACCTGTTATAAAAGAAAAAAAGTGAATGAATGAAATATATATTATTGATACATTGCATCACTTAGTGTCATAACATTGTATTATAACAATCTAAATTTATATCACAAAATTACTAAATTTTTATCTGTTTTTCAAAATTTTTTGATTTCATATGTATTGTTTCAACTTGTTCCGCAGAGCGGGATAAATTGAAACGCTGAACTATCATGAGTTGAATGTGCGGTTTTGCTTCTCGATGTATCTACAACTGATTTATGAAACACAAAATTAAAAGAATTACTTGTTCTTCTTCATAAAATTCAACTCTTCAGAACTTGTTTGTAGAAGCAGTTCCTCGTTTCGGCTGTTTCGACCGATTTTTGAAGAAAATTTATTGTTTTTCGATGGTATTTTGTGTTTTTCGGATCCTGGTAAGTATTTATCATATAAACAAGAATGATGTGAGGTTTTAATTCTCGAATTCTAGTTGCAGTCAACGAAAAATGGATGGTCTTTCGCGAAATGTCCAAGGCAGGCAGCAACCAACGCGAAATCGCAGAGTACTTGGAACAATTCAAAACCTTCATGTTTAATGCCCTCCACGACCGCAGAAGTTCCGAAACGACTGAACACCTAAGGAAAACGACCGCGAAACGACCGTACTGGGTAGATAAGATCATGGATCATGGGTCCTAGAAAACTGGAAAAAAGCTGGAAGAATCTAAACGATTTTTGTAAATTTGAGATAAGCAAAATTAATGTCATACCTTTCTGGGCTAAAAATTTACCCCAAAAGAAGTATCCTGGCGTTCGTTTACAGTGAAGTCAATGAAATTGAAAATTAAAACGTTTTATAACTTGATTGCTTGATTGCAGAGTGGAATGTAAAACTTTATCGAATTGATCCTAAAACCAGCTACAGCGTTGTGTGAAATTCTACATACGGACGAATATTAATTGATCAACATTTCGATAGCAGAACCTACATAAACATTATCTAAACTGACATATTTTTTTCTGATCAAATTGAATATCGATAAAAGAGAGACAAATTAGATCAATATCGTTAGCGCGAACATCGAATGGACTAACAACGCTTGTCACGATGTAATTGTAGAACATATGGAAATTCAATTTTCTGAATTTTCCCATTTACCTTCAGAGTTTTCCAAAAGTTTTCTTAGAAGGAGAGGAGTGTCGATCCACCATTCCTTGCCCCCTAAAAGGGGGGTGTATCGAACCACTATAGAAACATTCAATGTCCATTAAAACCTCCTCATGCCAAATTTGGCCCCATTTGCTTGATAAGTTCTCGAGTAATGCAGAAATTTGTGTTTCATTTGTATGGGAGCCCCACCTTCCCCTTAGAGAGGGGAAGGGGTCACTAACAATCATAAAAAACTTCCCTGGCCCCAAAAACTCTGTACGTTCCCGTCATCGAATGAGCATCCCCAGCCCGAAAGGGGTATGGAAAATCCCCTGAACAACACAACCTGCCATCAGGACACAATAGAGCCTATGGAACAAAACCTCTTGTACCCGGCTTGGTCAAGTCTTTCAATATCGTCAAATAAAATATTCAGTATTCATCCAACCTTCACAGTGTACATATCGTATAAAATCTTTGAAGGTTTCCCTTGTTCCCCTGATAATTATCATCATTCCTACAAGTCCTTTCGAATCCACTGGTGGAACTGAACAGCAGCATTCAATATCACGACGTATGGCGCTTTTACCCCGTCGAAAATGATCCGTCTTCCCCCCAGAGCACCTTTTGCATTATTTTGCACTTTACACGCATTTTATTTCACATTTTACATATTTTTTTATGCAGGACGAATCGGAACAATCTACTGAAGAACTGGGACACTGGCAACTAAAGTTTTTGCTGGAAAAATCCTTATTTTGGTTGCCTTGAAAATTAGATCACTTGCAATCGCAACGGACGAAAACTTTGTTTTATTTACAGTTTTGACATTTCGTGCACTCAGATGTTGCAAGATGTTTCGAAATGACAAAAATATGCTATTAATGCTTTTTGCGTAGCATATTTATCAATATACTGAGCATTTCTTATAAAACTGGAAGTGGTCCGTCTTCCCCTATATATAGATAGACGAGAATCGTCATGAAGGTCTTCGATGTGAGTGAAGCGGAGGAGGATTCTCACCACTGGAGGAAAAGAATATAATTTTGGGAAGAAAAAAAACCTGCAAATGACGATAAAATGAAAAGATTTTTCGCCTTTGGCTGTTTTGCTGGCATGCCTAAAAAACTGGCAATATACAGGAAAAACTGGAAGGTTGGCAACTCTGCCTATGGGAGATCGTAAAAAGGTCGATGTACACGGAGAAGTCGAAGAATAAGCAGCAACTATGGGATAGGATTAGAGCTCCCGGTCACCAGAAACTGGTGGAATCCATGACGAACCGGCGTAACAATGGTTACACGACCAAGTACTAACCCTTTTCACGGTATAAATTTTCTTGTTTTTATTTTTGACGTAGGACTACGTCTTTCATTTCTATACCGGGGTGTAAAATCAAAGTTTCGAAAAGGAAAGAACGAAATGGTATGATAAACACTTCATTCGAAAGATAAAATGTTTACGCGTTATATATCTGTTACTTTTTGATCCAAAAACTTGTTTCAATAGCCTTGAAATTGCTTTCAAAGCAGGCTATTGAAATCACCAATCGGTATATAAGCGAGCGCCGCTCGGAAATCCACTCAGTTATAATTGAACAGCGATTGGTTGTCATGTTGTCGCTGTTGTGGTGAAGCTCTTCGTTTATCATGAAAGCGTGGAAGCGATTGGTTGACATGTTGTCGCTGTTGTGGTGAAGCTCTTCGTTTATCATGAAAGCGTGGAAGCACGCTGTCACCAAGAGCCTGTTTGTGAACCTTAGGCCAGAAGGGAATCCATCAAGAGGAGAGTGATGCCACAAACGGTTCCCCGGGAAGACATCGGAGCAGCCGCCACACACACATATACGCGCGGAGCTCTTCGTTTGGATACCATTCAGCATCGAGAAAATTCCGGAAAGATTGCTGATTGCTGAAAAATAATCTGCCACTTCCCCTGGGAATTGAAAAAAACATTCAAGCGAAAGAGTTTATTTTAATGTTTTCTATCCATATAGAAAACATTAAAATAAACTGGGAATTGAAAAAACATTCAAGCGAAAGAGTTTATTTTAATGTTTTCTATCCATATAACACTGCAACCAAATACATTTGGTTTTGAGATTTTTCAATCAAGTGCGATCAACGTAAGACCACGTCTTTCGGCAATTTATTAGAGGTGCAATGAATCTTACAAAGAAATTCCCGCTCTACGCGCACTGGCAAACGATGTTTGCCAGACAATTTCTCAAAAGAGAAATGGGTGTTGTGAGAAAGGATGAGCGAACGCAAAAATTATGTAGACTGATTTGATGCAACAGATATTTTGTCCATTGGATAAAGTGACCAGATGGTCAGAGGTCTAACGCGGGACACAAAAAATGAAACGCTATGTATATACGTTATGTTAAAATAAACAATTTTTTCCCCTGTTGGGTGTGAACCACTGCGTCCATTATTTTGAACTATTGTGGTATACCCCTTTTTTATACTACACTTCAAGCTTATCTACTACTTATTGATGAAGGAGTAGACTGAAAGCTATAGCGTGATAGGGGCCAATCAGAAATAATCTGTTTGATAAAATTTATAATCCTGATCGGCGACGCAGACCAAATTTCCTTGGGCTCCAGAATAGCTAACAGTGAATGTGCTTAAGTCTTCCTTATTAAGGCGAGTAATTTTAATACTCGGCGTGATAAATTTTTTCCCCTGTTTAAGTTTTGCAGCCATCCAATTAGCTGTCACTTCCCGGTCTTCCCATTATTTCAGCTCGCTTTTCAACACACAATCGGAGAGTCCACAGAATGGTTCTGGACCAGTGAATGGTGAGTTTGAGCCGTTCCTGGCAAGTTTATCTGCTCGCTCGTTGCCCTCTATACCGCAATGGCCAGGAATCCAGTACAATTGTACCGAACTTATCTGATTTAATTGCCGTAAATGGGAAATGCATTCCCAGACAATTTTTGAGGAGCACTTGAAGGCATTTAGAGCTTTAAGTGCCGCTTGACTGTCAGAGATGTCTATACAGATGTTAGCATGTCTATACTTTCTTTTGAGGCAGACATTTAGACATTCTATTGTTGCAGCTATTTCTGCCTGAAAAACTGTTGGCCAGTTTCCCATAGCCACAGAGATTTTTGTTTTCGGACCATACACTCCAGCACCTGTTCTGATTCCCATTTTCGACCCATCAGTGTAGAACATGATTGAACCATTACGAACGTTGGGGCCACCTTCATCCCATACTGAGCGGGAATGTTAGATCACTCTGTATGGAATGTCATAATTGGACCTAGATTCCATCCAATCATTGTTCAAAATAAACCATAGTTTAGCGAGCCTGAACTGATCTGTTCTATTTCTTTTCTAAGTATCGGCACTCAGTTGTGATTTTTCGGTGGTTTAGATTTTGTTTACGCCTGAAAATCACTCGCTCAATTAGAGCATTTACACCTGGCAAGCACGATTCAAATTCTACAATTTTCTTCAAATTACCGAATGGAATACCCGAGAATTCCAATTCATTTTTCATCGATTTTAGTGTTAGTGCATGCATTCAAAAAAATAGACCAATTTCGGATGGCGATGGAAGATAATTTAATGGAACAAATTTTCCTTAAATCTTACATTTATAAGGCCTACAATAAAAATGATTCAAGGCTGTTTTTCCGCAGATGTAGCACTGTCAAGCAACTTGATTAGTTTTTCATACTGCAAGCTCCACCCCACAGTGAAGGAGTTGGACATTCTGAGGCACTTTATGTCCGCCAGATATAGCCGATATGGTATTTATAACATCATTTTTTTTCAATTGGACATTTTTATGCGGACGCGCCAGACAAGACCGGCCGTATTTGAGCAGCAGGCAATCCAGAATGAGTAGCTTGAGGTACTTGAGGTGAAAAACTTCTTTCCGGCGAAAGAAGTGAAAACTTCTTTTTCACTGGTGAAAAACTTCTATTCGTGCTCATAATGAAAGACGAGACGTACTTGATACTAGAGTTCAACGAATGGCAGGGGACCGGGTTCTTTACGTTCCTCAGGTAAGCGATGATGTCGAATATATCAGCCACATCAAGTTCTCGAAGAAGGTCCTTCTCTGACAGGCGTGAAGGGAATGTCCAAGCCGTTCTTCTTTCGAGTCATATGGTGAACGGGGAGATATATAGTACGAAGTGCTTGCTGGGAGTTGCGAAGGTGATGTGGTCTTTATGCCGAACTTGAGATCAACCCATTATGCCAAATGTCACTGGAGGATGGATCGGCTGGAGATAAACATTGTCGTGAAGACCGCCAACCTTCCCAACATTCCCCAGCTGCGACCGATAGAAAACTTCTGGGCGAATGGCCAAAATGGAGAGACGGTCAACCACCAGAGCCATGAAAAGGTAAAAGAACACGCCGACATCATCTTTTCTTCGGCCATGGTTGAGGTTCCGGCCAACTTCCGTAAGACCGCCCAGCGCTTCATTTACGATACTTCATCAAACAACCCTGCCTCTTCCTGTCGAGTATACACTAGTTCTTCCGGCTTATTTAAAACGTTAAGCCCTGATCGAGCTAGGGGAACAAAGATGAACTCTTCGTCTGTCTCACGTTGGTCCCTGCGGATCAATAGGGGACTTTTATAAAAATCATTTTCCAATTTTGTTGCTGCCGCTTCCAGTTGATACTCTCTAAACAAAAAGCCCACTATCGGTGCGATGAAACCAGCTCAACGTATCAATCTTTGGATGCATTAGGGTGGGTTTAGACTAGGGATATATTCATGTGAAGAAATATGATGAGATTTATAGAAATCGCATCAATTGTTTACACTATCGTGAACTTCTATAATGAATATATTCATATTTTCGGTGAATTTATTCACCTGAAGTAGAACTGCATCCAACTTTAGTGATTTCTCACCAGTGAGAAATTCACAAGCGTTCACATATGCTGAATTTATTCTAGTTATATATACCTCGAATAAGTGTATCATATTTATTCTCACCCGTTTACACCTATTTTCAGGTGAATAAATCCATCTATAACTATAGATCTCCCTAGTGTAAACCCGCCATTAGAAGCGCTCTTGAACAGTCTGCCAAATAAAAGTTTTTTTTTAGGTTCATCCATTTATGAAAATCAACATGATCAAATTGTGACATATCGCGGGGCAATTTCGTTTCTCTTGCCAAAGGCGGGACATTTCCCGGGACGTAATCTTACGCGGGACATTTTGTTGAAATGCGGGACTGTCCCGCGTAACGCGTAACGTAATTTCCAATAGTAAACTGACGTCTGGTCAGTTTACTATTGGAAATGGAATACAAATCATATCACAATACAAGCAATGTATTATGTATTATAGAACTTTCGTGTGATTGCTTCTTTTGCTGAATATTGTGCCTTCAACGTAATGCTCTCGTTCTCGAAGTCCCCCAAATATTTATTTATTCAAAATTGATTCTGATAAAACTAAAAACAAATGATCACTAAATCAACGATAGTGTTACGTCACCCTTGGGGTTATACCACAGATATAACCCACTTCCTGTTTTATATGTTTTTTAACGATTTTCCTCAAAGACAAATTATGATCATGGTTTGTCCAAAAAATGATCATGGTTAGTCCGGTTTTAGAAATCACCATTTTTTAATGAAAAAATCGATTTTTCAAGTAGATGTAGCATTTATGAGTTTACTGTCATCATATTGATCCATTCATAATTTAGGCTTTCTTCAGAATATTGCTTGGACATTTTAAAAGTGCTTACTTCAACACACTCAACAAAGAGAACTTTATTTCTGCTTTGCGCGAAGGACACAATGAACAAACTGCAGCGCCTCAAGCGGTTGCCATAGAAAGCATGTGGACAGAACAACATTAGCGAATCGGACAACTCATGATCAGAATTGAGGTCATCTAAATGCATTAATTACATGGTTGAACTATGTAAATCTGATACAAATGGTGTACAAGCATTATGTTTACAATATTTGTAAGTTTTATAATTCAGAAACGGTCTGAATACGTACCAAATAATCATCTGGTGATTGATTGAAAGTTAGCTCAAATGAGGAGCGCATTGACACCAATAGAAGGTGGATTTTATAATCCTTTTAAACATGTGAATCCGTAAAAATATACTAGAAAACTGCTGTAATGCGAAAAAGACAGTTTTATTTATATGTTTTGAAACATTCGAATACCTGATTTGACAGAGGTGCGTTGAATTGAAGCATTCAAAAAAGTGGACAAAATAAAATCATTTACCTTACAATATTTCTGAGACAAAAAAAAATAACTGCTTATCATTGAAGGCGATTGTTTACAGGAAGCATTTTGTCTCGTAATAAAATAATTGATAATCTTCTAGTTATTTGCAATTGATCTTTCTTATTGTATTCGAAATGGGAATAATAGAAACAAATATATACTTAAAAAATTCAACATTGGAAATTTGTTTCATTTCTATTAACTACTTAAAAAGGTTAACATATTACAAACCCAAAATTCTGACCATTTGCCATCACATCGCTATGTTACGTTTAAAATGATGTGACGTCTATTTGAGGAGTTTGTGGTCTCAAAACAAACTAAAAAATAACATCCATCTCATTCCGTTCATATATATATATTTTTAAATGCACCATCATACGAAGCTCCTTTTGATGTATGTGTTTTGGAAGGTCACTAGGTGCGCGATTAAAAAAATAAATAAAACAGAATCTTAATCATTTGGAACTACTCTACAGTTAAAATATCGCTGACTACACTGAGCTGAACATGAAAACAGTAACAACAGTGCCAATGATTACGCACACGTATGATATGCTCCTGCACTGATTATCATCATAGTAATCATTCGTCATCGTTTTTATACACCATCAATAAGCAGTCTTTTTTTCTTCGCGTAAACGCACACACAAAACTCAATCAAGTTCATGTCTCTCAAAATATAGTACCAGCTATCATCATACATACCGCAAATTTTCAATGGCGCTTCCAATTCTAGCAGAATTGGCTGAGAAAGGAAAATTTCTCGAGATTTTAAACACAGGCCGCGAATTTCACCTTCCGACAATTGAACATTTTTTCCAGGTCGTGCACCGCGAACTGTAAAAGGGAAAATGCAAAATATCTGCGATCAGTGTCTGCTTCAGATTTTCCTTGTATTTCATCCTTTTTTCTTTCACAAATCTGATGGAGGCATCTTTAAATTTCCTGAAACAGTGCCGACACTTTCGTAATATTGTTATGTACGGGCGTTGTCCAAAACTATACTCATTCTGTTTCAGCCAGCATTTCCCAATATAACGAAGATTCATTTTTTTGCGGAAAAGAATCTGAGTATGATTAATTTTACCTTCCAAAAGCATAGCAATCAGATGATCGATGTTTAATGCGTCTGGGTCCGACATTTTGTAGAAATTCACTCCTTTATTGCTCTCGCACTTCCCTCACACTAGCTCTTCTTCCGTTATTTCTTCTTTTTTTACCTTCTTGATCTTGTTTTGCGAAGGCTCACAAATTACACGAGCGCCACTGTTGTTCAGAGACTAAAGTCTACGTGCAATCAAATTAATTCCGTCATTTACCGTTGCTCGTAATGGACCGTCGATATGAAAATCTGAGAAAATCGTGGATTTCTCACGTTACGGAAAATGACGAAAATATTACTACCACCACACAGCACACAGCAACGCGGACTTATAAAGTGCGAAAAGAAGCAAAAGACGTCAAGCACAAAGCGTTGACCGAAAACCAAAACTCGATATGTTTTCGGTCATTCTGACAATCTGCAATGTAGTAATAGAACGGTTAAACACACCAAAGTATTTATGCCACAGGGATGCCAGGCGATATATTCAAATAATTCAACCGAGGCGCCTAGAAGTATATCCTTAAAGCCGGGTTCAGACGGTGCGAGCAAGCATACGAGTCGGTCTAGTCAGTTACTGCAGTGCAGCTACTCACACCGTGTGAACACATCATGCCAGTTATTGTCATGTGTGATCCGGCGTGCGAGCTACTTCAAAGTTTTTTGAATTTACTCGCACTCGCATGCTTCAAAACGTCAAAAACAGAATTTAGCGTTCGAATCAGGGATGCCAAATGTAAAGAAATGTCTCTATTTTTAAGATATTTGAAAATATGCGAAGATATTTATAGACTTGAAAATTATTGGAAAAACAAATAAAACCCTCATAGTTTCTTAACGAAATCATTGTTATTCTGTTTTGCACGCTGGCGGGGCACGCTTTCTTTTTGAGATAGTTTTCTGGAGAATGTCTAATATAGAATCATTATCAGGCACAATTTTCATTCAAAATTCACTCACAACTTGCGAAAAAAAGTAAGGTTCTAAGAAACAGAATACATATTCGATTTAAAAAAGTACATTTTCATTCATTATTTTAATTTTTGACGCGTGTGAATAAAATTTTAAAAAGTCTTCTAGACTATCATTTAAAGCATCACATACTTCCGGAATTATCTTAGCTATGGATGCTTTCGAGATTCTAAAAAATATCGACAACAATCTGAACAATATTCCAGAAGAAAGGCATATCAATGTCATTTATATTATCACTCTTGCAGGTACAGCATCCTTCATGAGTGTATCTTGGCGTTGTATTTGTGGAGCAATTAAATTCAACAGTTTTTCCACTTGTTCAGGTGTTATTCTCAACACTGCTCTGTAATCTCTATAAAATTGTGTAATGATACATTCAACTGAAAACCTAAGATGAAAACTACCAATAAAGAAGTCGATTTCGGACCAATCATTTGACAAATTCGGACCTGATTGCTGTTTCTGACTATTTGATGGACATTTGAAAAATCGCCTGGCATCCCAGGTAAACCCGTGCCGTAGTATCTAGTTTCTCGCCAGCAGCTCACACTATGTGAACGGACAAGGCGAGTCAACCAATTGTCAAGCGAGTCCACCGGGTCAGTAGCTGCTCATTGTCAAGTCAGCTACTAGCAACGTATAAATGGGCCTTAAGGCCCATTTATACGTTGCTAGTAGCTGACTTGACAGTGAGCAGCTACTGACCCGGTGGGCTCGCTTGACAATTGGTTGACTCGCCTTGTCCGTTCACACAATGTGAGCTGCTGGCAAGAAACTAGATACTACGGCACGGGTTTACCAGAGATGCCAGGCGATTTTTCAAATGTCCTTCAGATAGTCAGAAACAGCAATCAGGTCCGAATTTGTCAGATGATTGATCCGAAATCGACTTCTTTGTTGACAGTTTTCGTCTTAGGTTTTCAGTTGAATTTATCATTACACAATTTTATCGCGAAACACATGCTGGTCGTACTGTGTGCTGAATTTCTTTGAACTGAAGGTACTATCCGAAAAAAGCAGAAAAAAAAAGGATTCGGGCCAGGAATTGGATGCAAAGAAAAGGAGCAACAAATACAATATTGAAGGAACTCTACGATGATGATCCCCGAGAGTACAGAGCAGTGTTGAGAATAACACCTGAAAAAGTGAAAAAACTGTTGAATTTAATTGCTCCACAAATACAACGCCAAAATACACTCATAAAAGAGGAATAAATACTCGTCAAAAACTAAAATAATGAATGAAAATCTACTTTTTTAAATCGAATATGTATTCTGTTTCTTAGAACAATACTTTTTGACGTAGAACTACCTCTTTAATTAAGGGTGCCAAATCAGAAAACAGGTCACGTTTTTATGAAATAAAGTTAACGTTAATAACTATTTTTGCCGTGAACGGATTCTGGCGATTCACATACCAAACGAATCAGAAATTCCCTAAGATTTGTTTGATAAGCTATACATTACAATCCCATAGTCTGTATATGGTTTAAATTGATGAAAATTGAAAACATTCCCATTTCCTCTTACATTTGTTCTGTCCAGTTGTATGCTTTCCCAAACAGAGCTGTCAATAACGAGCAACTTATCGAACGACTTATCGTCAAGTCTCCTTGAACGAAGGAAAAAAAGAAGAACGAAGGGGCCTAGAGTATAAACAGTGGATCTTGCTGACTTCATTCTTCGTCAGGACACCGACTGGACAACACCGTTGCTGGGCGAGCTTGACGGCGAGGGATCGAATGCCTTTCTCAAGGCAATGAGGATGGAGGAGTAATATGAGGGAAGAATAGAGTTTTCCAAAGGCCTTTTTGAAGGCTAGAGATGAATGAACTGAAGAAGTTTAAAGTCTCTTTAATTCATCAAGGAAACGAAGGAAAGGCAAACTTTCAGTATCATTCTAGTTACGAAACAATGAACATCGCTTGTTCTTCCTTGTTTTGCGCCATCACATGCCTTTGTTTCGGACTGAGCTGTGAATGCGACCAAATTAGGGGCTGTCCACATACCACGTGGACAGAAAAAGCACGATTTTAAACTCCCCCCTCCCCCTCCGTGGACAAGCGTGGACATTTTCATACCCCTCCCCCTGTTGTCCACGTGGACATTTTTCTTGATTTTATTAGAATAATTCGGAAAATAACTGAACTGCGCATGAATTAAATTTTAATTCCATTTATGTTTATTTTGTTTCAAATTTTACTTGCTGAACCCTGCCACGTTTGCCGTGGCTCATTTGTGTTTTATGACAGAAAAATGAGTAGTAAATATTCCATATAATTCCATATGAGTTTAATTTTGAAATACTTGTATGTTCTTTGTTTTTTGCTTTTAAAAGGCTTTAAACTTTGCAGTTCATTCGCCTCTAATTAAAATACTTGTAATACTTTGTTTTTCTATTATCTTAAAGGCTATCTGCTATCTGGTTTGTCAACACGGAAACGCACAATATCCAGTTGAACAATCCGCATCCGAAAATAAATTACAAAATTCCAAGGATTGATCTTGAGCAAAGCCAATCGAATAAAATTAAATAGATTTAAAATCACTATCAGATACAATTTAAGCTCACTATTCTTGAACACATGCAAAGAATTGTGTTGCTGTCGCATAGAATACATATTCAATACTAGAAAGTTAATTTACTTTCACAGATTTATTTCTGAAGTGTGCTCATTTCATGTGGAAAGCTTGAAGCTTCTTGAGGCGTTGGCAGTAGCAACAACAATTTTTGAAGTGGCTCGTATGTTGTGTTCTAATATGAGCTCCATCAGAGCTCGAGTTTTTGAAGCGCACAAAAACGAACAGAACGATTTTATATACATAGACTCTTTTTCTATCATTTAAAAAGAATTAAAAAAAAAAAAGATAAAGTAGGAAGCATGTACTGATATCTATAGATCCTCACTTGACAAAGGATGAGGAGTAAAAGGTCGAAATTTTTCAGAGATTTCGGAACGCCTGAATCTTCGATATAAATGATGACATTAAGATAAAAAATACAGCATTTTCAAGCAACAAATTTCTAGTGTGTGATGTGTATATGTGTTGTAGATAAAATACTTTGCAAGAACAGATGAAGCGTTTGTAGTTTGTTTTGAAAGTTTCTCTAGATTTTGAGAATATATGCTTACAAGCAATCCAATCAACATGATTATTTTGCGTCCATTCAATTCATAGAGAGTTTCAGTAGAACTATTTACTACAGAGGTATTCTCTATCGAATGAAAAATTATTCTTTGATTTCGAATTAAGAATATTTCATGAAATAATGAACGCACAGCAAATCGATGGTCAAATCTACTCATCGCAATCTTGGAAATATTTAATACATGGTCCAGTTGATGCTTTGACGAATGCATTATTTTATAACAGAGTTAGAGCGTTTCAAAGATCACTCAAAACATTTTCGACATTTCGCCACAGGAAATGTCTGTTCATTCACACGATCAATTCACATTTAGTCATCAGCGCAATAGAAACCTTTTCCGCAATAGTTTCAAAGGGTACTAATACCTTATTAAAAATATTTTCAATATCTATATATATTTTTTTATTTTTCAACTGCTTATTGACCATCCTGCATTGAGTGTCTAGATAGCTTCCAAAATGCTCGTGGGGAAAAAACATCAGAAAACTCACGACTCAATATTTTTTTACTAATCTTGCACGATAAGTTATTTGTATTGCTCTTTAGTTTTCCTCCACTTAAATCCTTATTAAAACGTCACAGTTTACCAGAGAGCAATTCAACGCCAAATTAATCCTCCGATCCTCCCCATTTTATTGAAATTTTGTTCATTTTTTCCAAAAATGTCCCTGAAGCCTGTTGCCCGATTGAAACTTTTTTTTTTTTTTTGAGAAATTCATTAACCTTCTATTATTTTTTTTTACAAATGTTCAAACTATTGAGAAAACTTTCTCATAAATTGAATAAAATATCGAAAACTATTATATCTGTTTAAAATAATATTATTATATATATACTTAAGCTGATCCGAAAAATTTGAAGAGATAGGGGATCATAAAAAATCTTCCACGCAGATGATCAAATCTTAACTACGAAAGAATTATTGAACTTTCCTTGAGACCGGTTTTTTGCCTTAAAATGACTGAACTGAAAATTCAAAAAGTGCGCACGATGCTTTCATTTGAAAATTTGCATAAAATTATGTTGTGAACACATTTAAATTAGTGGAAGATAACAAGAAGGATAATAGTGTGGTGTCAAGGAAGGAACAGTAGAGTGGTTGGAGAGCTTCAGTTTGGCTGATAGAAACAATCCAGTTTATCATGCATTTTTGGAAAATTAATTAAAAACACAAGATTTGAAGTTGGTTCCTTACATTTAAAAGTTGATCCTGGGTTCTATTAATTTGAAAGTTTTACAATTGCATTCTATACTAAATTTTCTTATCTTTCCAATGAACAGTATAATTATTCTAAGGAGCGTACTTTCTAAATTAGAGTTATTTCAAAACATAAAATTAGACTTAACAAAAATTCAACAATTTTCTAGTTGAGAATTGACTACATGCCTAGGATTTTTTCATCAAATATGATCCTCTATCACCTCCTGAAATATTCTATAATTTATCAGAACACTGGCTCAATTGTTTTAAGTTGACGACTAGTGATGCATAGACAATCTCCTGCAAATGTAAATATTTATTCCTAGAAATTAATGGAAAGAAAATACTTTGGAAAAATGATTTTACACGCAATTCTGTATGAAAAACTATACAGACGTTATTATCATATATTGTTCTCGAGATATAACAAAACGTATAGAAAATTATATTTGATAAAAATCATTTACGCATATCATGGAATCTCAACCATTATGGAATCGTTTAATTTTTATAGTTTTGGCTATGAGGGCTCTGCATATCCCGTAACTATAAAAGTTCGATCATAGGAAATAGTTGGTCATTCACAATTTACGTGAGATATTTTTATAATACAGATTTCACTGAAGAAGATCCATGATATGAGAGAAAATATATGAACGTTTGACTGGGCAGCACTCTCAGGCTTCTCAATCCGTTTATTGATAAATACGCAGAGAAAATTCTTCCTGTCCACGTGGACTCAGTCTATACCCCCTCCCCCCTCTCCGTGGACAAGAGTGGACATTTTCTTACCCCCTACCACCCCTAAAGTTGTCCACGTGGTATGTGGACAGCCCCTTACTTACTCTTTGATTGCAATCATTGCATCAAACTGACGTCATTGCATTAATGTTTTGAGCTACACAATTGTGTGGATATATTTGCGCTAGCGTATTAGTAATGAATCTCTGCTGATGCAAATATTCAGTCTTTTTCCAAGCAGTGAACATTGTTTGTTTTCTGTCATCATAAAGGCTTCGTTGGTGCCTTTGACATTGCATCAATGTTATGAACTGACGCTATGGTGAAGCAGGTGTTAAGATTGTGCACCAAAAAAGTATTCGGGGAATACCAAGTTATTCAATCAGTTATAATAAGTTATTAATTTATTTGGGTTCGCGTGCAGATAGAATTTATTTCGCTTATTTAGACACCAAGAAAGTAAATGTCGCTTTGGAATTTTGTAAGTGTTTTGGTTTCGCTTGCCAGTAGCAAATCTTTCTTCACTAAGGATGACAGCTGCGCTTATCTCGAGTATGTATCGTTCTGCGAGCACAAGAATGAATTATCAAACAATTATCGTCAAATGATTCTACAATTAAAAAAACATTCCAGAGCGACCAAACTGGTAGATTTCAAAATTTTCGTAGCATTATAAGGTAATATCCGCAGTTATAATCAAGCGACTTAAATTAAACTACAGCGTAGTTCTACGTTAACAATGCGGTCGTGTCTTGAACACAACCTCCTATAATTTTATTTGCAAGTTGTGAGTGAACTTTGAATGAAAATTTTGCCCGATAATGATTTCATATTTAGATTCTCAAGAAAACTATCTCAAAAAGAAAACGTGCCCCGCCAGCGTGCAAAACAAAATAACAATGATTTCGTTTAGAAACTATGAGGGTTTTATTTGTTTTTCCAATAATTTTCAAGTCTATAAATATCTTCGCATATTTTAAAATATCTTAAAAATAGAGACATTTTTTTACATTTGGCATCCATGATTCGAGCGTTAAGCCGGGTTCAGACGGTGCGAGTAAGCATACGAGTCGGTCTAGTCAGTTACTGCAGTGCAGCTACTCACACCGTGTGAACACATCATGCCAGTTATTGTCATGTGTGATCCGGCGTGCGAGCTACTTCAAAGTTTTTTGAATTTACTCGCACTTGCATGCTTCACAACGTCAAAAACAGAATTTAGCGTTCGAATCAGTGATGCCAAATGTAATGAAATGTCTCTATTTTTAAGATATTTGAAAATATGTGAAGATATTTATAGACTTGAAAATTATTGGAAAAACAAATAAAACCCTCATAGTTTCTAAACGAAATAATTGTTATTTCGTTTTGCACGCTGGCGGGGCACGCTTTCTTTTTGAGATAGTTTTCTTGAGAATCTCTAATATAGAATCATTATCAGATCACAACTTACAAAAAAAAGTATTGTTCTAAGAAACAGAATACATATTCGATTTAAAAAAGTACATTTTCATTCATTATTAAAATTTTTGAAGCGTATTTATTGCACCTGCAAATCGACTATCATTTTCATTTCACAAAATAAATAAAATTTAAAAAAAAAATCTTTTAGACTACCATTTATAACATCACATCCTTTCGGAATTATCTGAGCTATGGATGTTTTCGAGATTCTAAAAAATATCGACAACAATCCCAACGATATTCCAAAACAAAGGCACATCAATGTCATTTCTAATTTAACTCTTGCAGGTACAGCATCCCTCATGACTGTATCTTGGCGTTGTATTCGTGGAGCAATTAAATCCAACAGTTTTTTCACTTGTTCAGGTGTTATTATCAACACTGCTCTGTAATCTCGGGGATCCTCATCGTAGAGTTCCTTCAATATTGTATTTGTTGCTCCTTTTCTTTGCATCTAATTCCTGGCCCGAATCCTTTTCTCTTTCTGCTTTTTCGGATAGTACCTTCAGTTCAAAGAAATTCAGCACAAAGTATGTATTTTTAAACACGATCAGCGTTTGTTTTGCTATAAAATTGTGTGATGATACATTCAACTGAAAACCTAAGATGAAAACTGCCAATAAAGAAGTCGATTTTGGACCAATCATTTGACAAATTCGGACCTGATTGCTGTTTCTGACTATTTGATGGACATTTGAAAAGTCGCCTGGCATCCCTGGTAAACCCGTGCCGTAGTATCTAGTTTCTCGCCAGCAGCTCACACTGTGTGAACGGACAAGGCGAGTCAACCAATTGTCAAGCGAGTCCACCGGGTCAGTAGCTGCTCATTGTCAAGTCAGCTACTAGCAACGTATAAATGGGCCTTTAAATTCTGTTTTTGACGTTTTGAGGGATGTGAGTGCGAGTAAATTCAAAAAACTTTGAAGTAGCTCGCACGCCGGATCACACATGACACTAACTGTCGTGATGTGTTCACACGGTGTGAGTAGCTGCACTGCAGTAACTGACTAGATCGACTCGTATGCTTACTCGTACCGTCTGAACCCGACTTTAGTTGAGGCCGTTTCATCACTAAGTTGGTTAGGAGAGCGGTATGTGACAACAGTACGGAAAAAATCAGAAGGAGAATTATTTGCCTGAACCTGAGCTGTGCGCAAGCGTATTGTGTTTTATTTACAAACAAAACACAGTAGACTTCCAAGATGGCTGAAGAGTGGTTTTAGCAAGTTGGCCCACCTTAGGATATACTTCTAGGCGCCTTGAATTCAACATGACACAGAAAAATGCCGCATGATTCACTCCGTGAGGGGCTGTCCACCCCCTCCGTGGACGACCGTTGACATTTTCATCAAGGCGCCTAGAAGTATATCCCAAGGCGCCTAGAAGTATATCCTAAGGTGTACCAACTCGCTAAAACCACACTTCAGTCATCTTGGACGTCGACTGTGTTTTGCTTGTAAACAAAACACAATATGCTATGGCCGAAGCTCGCTCCCGATCAGTCTGTCTCTTTCACGCTTTAAGCAAATAATTCCCTTCCGGTTTCTTCCGTACTATTTTCACATACCGCTCCCCTAACCAACTTAGGGCATCCGCACCAATGCGTTGTTACAGACATTTTGACAACCCTCACCATAACGCAGCAACCCCACTGGTGGTTGCGGTTCAGGTGTGGGAAATAGTAATCGGCCTCTCGGTGAATAGTGAGTTAACAAATTTGGCAACGCGATAGCAACCGAGCCAAGTGTTGCTATTTTCAACAAATGTCAAACATCTGTTGTAGGTTTCATTCGTCTTGTGTTCGTTTTTTGTGATTTTGCTCTGAAATATTATTTCGGAAGTGTATATATTACATTTATCTACCAAAAAATGAACGCGACGAAAAGAGAATTAACTGACACTTGTCATTTCTTCTAGTAATAGCAATCGTATTTAGCAACCTGCGGTGCGAAAAAGAAGTGATACTATAGCAACCGCGATAGCAACGACGGGTGCGCAATTCGATGAGTTAATAAATTGGCAACGGCTAAAACTCGAGACTAGAAACCTTGAATAGTAACGCATTGGTGTGGATGCCCTTAGTGAAAACTTAGCGAAACGGCCTCACCTTAGGATATACTTCTAGGCACCTTAGTATATCCTAAGGTGAGGCCGTTTCGTCACTAATTTGGTTAGGCGAGCGGTATATGAAAACAGTACGGAAAAAAGCAGAAGGGAATTATTTGCTTGAAGCGTGAAAGAGACAGACTGATCAGGAGCGAGCTTCGGCCCTAGCATATTGTGTTTTGTTTACAAGCAAAACACAGTCGACTTCCAAGATGGCTGAACAGTGGTTTTAGCAAGTGGGCTTACCTTAGAATGTACTTCTAGGCGCCTTGATTTTTATAACCCTCCCCCTGTTGTCCATGTGGACATTTTAGACATTCATAAAACGCGGAAACGCGCAATATACAGTTGGACAATCCGCATTCGAACATGAACCACACAATTTCAAAGATTGATCTTGAGCAACGCCAATCGAATAAAAATAAATGAATTCAAAATAATGATCAGATACAATTTTAGTTCACATTTTTAAACACTTGCAAAGAATTGCTATGCCATAGAATACATATTTTATAATAGATAGTTACGTTCACAGCTTTATTTCAGGTGTAAGGCGGTAGCAACAACAATCCTTGAAGACAACGCCTTGAAGAGGATTGTACATTATGTCATAATATGAGCCGAACTTTTCGAGATTTGGAAGTGCACAGAAGCGAACAGAACAATATTATATACATAAATTATATTTTATCAATTAAAAATAATTTCAAGAAAAGAAAAGATAAAGAAGGAAGTATGCGCTGATATCTATAGATCTTCAAGGATTGAGAAATTTGAATTGTGTTGAATAAAAGAGCGCTTAGGCAAGGCGCAAATTGAGACGCATATAGCGCGAGTAACTTGGCGCGATATAGCCCCTGTTTTTGTGGCTAATGAAAACATATAGAACGGCGCAACTTGGCCAGATGACACGAGATGGTGGAGCGCTCGTGAGACACGACTCGCTCGACGCTGTGGCTGAACCACAGTTTCTCGTGCTGGTCATGCCGGTTGTGGTAGTTGTGTTGGTGAACAATTATATAGCGCCGTGGGTTTGACACTGTATGGCTGTACTGGTCGGGTGATTGTGTTAGTAAATAAATATATCGCGCAACTCTGTGTTAATCAGTCATTGTATGCGAGTGACATGTTATTTACAACAAACTGCGACTCAATATGCGCTCCACCATACTACGTTTGTGGCACGTATGAGTCGTGTTGGTAGTCTCGCGTTTGCTTACGAGCGCTATACGCTTCTCAATTTGCGCCTAGCCTTAAACTCTGGTAGAGGATTGAGGAGTAAAGAGTTGAAATTTTTAAGTGATTTCGGAACGCCTGTAGCTTCGATATAAATGATGACATGAAGATAAAAATACTGCATTTTCAAGCTACAAATTATTAGTTTATAGATATCGTACGTACATATTTTTAGTTTGATGTGTATATGTGCTGTAAACCAAAGACATTGCAAGAAAAGATAATGCGTTTTGGTTTAGTTTCAAAGTTTCTATAATTTTTTAAAATATTTTTTCCCAAGAGCAATCTTGATTATTTCGCTGAAAATTGAATCATAGAAAGATTCAGTAGAACTTTTAATAACAGAAGTATTCTATATCGAATGAAAAATTATCCTTTTATTTTTAATTTGACATATTTCATGAAATAATTAACACACAGCAAATCGATGGTCAAAACTGTCCACTGCAAATTCGAAAATATTCTCTACAAGGTCTAGTTGTTGCTTTGAAGAATGGATTATTTTATAACCGAGTTTCAAAAATCACTCGAAATTTTCGATGTCGCATTTTGCTCCTCTATTTTTTGTCGAGTGTAGTTCTTTCCCCACGGTCACAGAAAATGTTTCACTTTTCGCTTTTCAGTTCATTTGGATTCACTATTAAGTGCGCTACACGTACAGCGTCACCGTCACCGTCCCGTCAGCTATCCTATGGACTTATTTTGCCGCCGTCAAAGTTGCCGATGATTGTTTATGTGAATGCTACCATACGCTTTCCATGGGAGAATTTTCGACATTTCATTACTTTACGTTGATTTCACGGTAACGGGACGTTATCTGTGTAACGCACTTTAGTCGTCAGCCCAATACGAAACCTTTTCCGCAATAGTTTGGGGAATGTTCAGACGGGACTAATAACGTATTACAAATATTTTAAATATATTTATTTTGTGTTTTTCAATTGCTTATTGATCATTCTGCTTTGAGTGTCTAGATGGCTTCCAAAATACTCGCGGGGAAAAATTACATCAGAAAACTCACGACTCATTCATTTTTTTCCTAACCATGTTCGAAAACTTATCTGTATTGTTCTTTAGTTTTCCTCCACTTAAATCCTCATCAAAATATTACTTATAAAATTCGAACAGTTTACTAGAGAGTAATTCAATGCCAAAATAATCAGCCGATGCCCCGATCCTCCTCATTTATTTAAAAATTTGTTCATTTTTTCCAAAAAAATCATAGTTTTTGAATTGTAGAGTGGTTGGAGAGCTTCAATTTGGTTGATAGGAATAGTCCATAAATAATCTAAAACAAACAAAAAATTAAGTTTCATTCTTACCTTTTTAAGTTACTAGGTTCCAGGAATTTAAATATTTTACGACTGCATTATACGCAAAAAAATATCCTTTAAATGAGCAGTATAATTATTCTATATAGCTTACTTTCTAAATTAGAATCAGTTCAATACATAAAATTAGGCCCAAGGAAAGTTCAACAACTCTGTCCTAGTTCAGAATTGACCATATGCGAAGGATTTTTTCATCAAATATGATCCTCTATCACCTCCTGAAATATTCCGAATAAGCTACCTAATTCCACGTATATTTTTATCAGAATACTGGCTCAATTAATTCCTAGAAATTGACGAAATTAAAATATTTTGGAAAAATGGTTTTACGCAGAATTCTGTATGGAAAACTATACACACATTATTATCCTAAGACTAACTGTTCTCGAGATATAACAAAGTGTTATTCAACATTTACGCATATCATGGAATCTCAACCATTATGGAATCGTTTAATGTTTATAGTTTTTGGGCTATGAAGGTCTATGCATACCCCGTAACTATAAAAGCTCGATCATAGGAAATAGATTGGTCATTCACGGTATACGTAAGATATTTTTATAATACAGATTTCACTGAAGAAGATCAATGATATGAAAAAAAAAATATATGAACATTTGACTAGGGAGCGCTTTCAGGCGGCTCAATCAATTTATTGATAAATATGGAGAGTTTTGAAATACTTGAATATTTGTTATTTAATTTAATTTCCAATGTATATGTGATTGTGTTTAAAAAAAATCTTCCAGTCCACGTGGACTCAGTCTATACCTCCTACCCCCTCTCCATGGACAAGCGTGGACATTTTCTTACCCCCTCCCCCTAAAGTTGTTCACGTGGTATGTAGACAGCCCCAGAGAAAGCGAAATTTTTATTAGAAATTATATTTTCGTTTTCGTTTTTCGAAATTTATTCTGATGTCAGTTTTTTTTTCCAAAATATATATTTTTATCAAGACTCATATGGCGTTAGCCTCACGAGGCCGGGAGTCCAATACTTTGACAATTTTTCTTATTATCTATGTTAGTAATATGTAACCGATTACTCGCGGTTGGCTCGAGGTTAGTATTACAAGTGTTTTCGTAATTGGGATGTTGTTGTCTCCAATGCTCTGTACGTGTGCCCGACACGGGATAGTTCCTATTGGGATGCAGCTGACCATTAATCAGCAACGCCCCCCTAGTCTGTACCCCATATCTAGCGTGGTGCATCTTTCTCGACTCGAGGAATGCAGAATAGAATGGTCACTAGCCGGCGCAATCATCAGTTCGTGTAGAGTTGTCATGAGCGGTACAACCCACGATAGATACAATACTACTTATGACAGACATACAACTACTAGTTGTATGTCTGTCATAAGTAGTACTAGCGTTGTACTTTGAAAATTGTATGTCTGTCACCATGTACAGCGCTAGAACCATTCAAGCAACTCGGTACAATCGCTGTACCTGTACCGACCTATTTTACCGCTGTACATGGCTACAGTTGTACTGTGCGCAGCGCCATAGACGGTTATACTTATGACAGACATACAACTGTACTTGCGTTGTACTTCGAAAATTGTATGTCTGTCACCATGTACAGCGCTAGAACCATGCAAGCAACTCGGTACAATCGCTGTACCTGTACCGATCTGTTTCGCCGCTGTACATGGCTACAGTTGTACTGTGAGCAGCGCCATAGACAGTTAGTGGTGGGTAGCATGAACAAACCGAATCAAAACACTTGGTAAAATTCTTTTAATTGACTTCCATTTGAGTTAATAACTCAGATTGGAGACTTGTTTGTTGTGTTTGATAGTTTAGACGCCAAATAAAAACTTTTTTCATTGAAATATTTGGTGAAAATTGGTCGAATTCCTGATTGTCAGTTTGACATGCGGTACAATGAACAACCAAAGTATGTCTGTCATGCTACGATTGTACTCGTACAACGCTGTACACGTACAGCGCTAGTACAGCTGTATGTCTGTCCCTGGTATTAGTGGTGGGTAGCATGAACAAATCGAATCAAAACACTTGACAAACATTCTTTTCATTGACTTTCTCTTGAGTTAATAACTCAGATTGGAAACATATTTGTTGTGTTTGATAGTTTAGACGCTAAATAAAAACCTTTTTCATTGAAATATGTGGTGAAAATTGGAAAAATTCTGATTGTCAGTTTGACATACGGTACAATGTACAACCAAAGTATGTCTGTCATTGTACGATAGTACCTGTACAACGCTGTACTATTACAGCGCAAGTACAGCTGTATGTCTGTCCCTGGTATACGGCACGATAGATACAATACGGTAGCGCAACACATGAAAAAGGCCTTTCAGCCATCTTGGAATTTGTATGTAAACAATCTGCAATATTTTGCAATATGTTTTTTGCTTCTTGGGTGTGGAATTGTTTTTGTGGCAATAAGAGCATTCAAAAGTTGAAAGGTAAGTCTTTTACGATTAAAGTTAGGTTTGCAATATACTCCATCTTATTCTATGTTTCAGCTCAAGAGAATAAATCGACTCTCGGTATCGGCTGGTGATGGAGATATTTTTCCCGCGTTTTGCAGTTAGAGACGTCGGTTAATCGTTCGATAGATGCAAATAATCGAATATCTGCAATTTTATTCGAGGAGTTTTGTATCGAATAACGAAAAATCAAAATATGAATACATCGAATAATTATCAAAGTAATCGCGATTAATGAAAAAGGGAACCATTTTGACGTAGGACTACGTCTTTCATTTCTATACCGGGGTGTAAAATCAAAGTTTCGAAAACGAAAGCGTTACGCCGGAGACCGAGATTTTGAGCGTTAATAGCTCCTAAACAACTGAACGAAATGGTATGATGAACACTTCATTCGAAAGATAAAATGTCTACGCGTTATATACTTGTTACTTTTTGATTCAAAAACTTGTTTCAATAGTCTTAAAATTGCTTTCAAAACAGGCTATTGAAATCACCAATCGGTATATAAGCGAGCGGCGCTCGGAAATCCACTTAGTTCTAATTGAACAGCGATTGGAGCATGTTGTCGCTGTTGCGGTGAAGCTCTTTATTTATCAAGAAAGCGCGGGTGAACGGTGTCACCAAGAGCCTGTTTGTGCACCCTAGGCCAGAAGGGAATCTATCAGGAGGAGAGTGATGCCACAAACGGTTCCCTGGGAAGACATCGCTACACACACATACACGCGCGGCTATTAACAGGTGGTTATCGAGTTGGCATTAACCACTGGTGGGCTTCCAGTATCGAGGAAAATGTGGAAATATCTAATCGTTACTGAAAATAATCTGCCAGTTCCTTTGGGAATTTTCAAAATATATTAATGTGAAAGAGTTTAATTGAATGTTTTCTATCCATGTAACACTGTGACCAAATACATTTGGTTTTGTGGTTTTTCAATCAATCGCAATTAACAGGATAGCTTCAGAAGATTATTCTTCCCCATCAGCAGGATATTTCCGTATCCAATATTGTATGCGCCCGCAATCGATTATTGCTCAGTCGCCGAAAGTTCCGAGCTCAGAGAGTTCATTCCCCTCTAGTTTGCCTTCCAAATTGCCATCGTAAACCACACCTTCTCTCGATTCAATCACACACAAAAAGCATACTTAAGCGATATTCTGGTGGTGAGACACATTCATTTTTCGTGAGGACATCGACAAGACAACATCGTTGCCTAACGTGCTGGAGGAGGTGGACGGCGAAGGATCGACACATACACGCGCAGAACTCTTTCCGTTAGGATGCCATTCAGCATCGAGAAAGTTCCGGAAAGATCTAATCATTGCTGGAAAATAATCTGCCAGTTCTTTTGGGAATTTTCAAAATCCAAATATTCCAAATATTCATTCATTCAGAATGAATTAAGATTCAACATCAAACAAATGATCTCTAAATCAACGATAGTCCTACGTCACCCTTGCGGTTATACCATAGATATAACCCACTTCCTGTTTGTTCTAAAAATTCAGTGCAAAATTTCTTGTAGCGTGTTTTTAGGGTCTTTTTTGATGAGAATAATGTACCTTCTAGATAGTTACTAGAGGATTTCTAGGAACTTCCTGCGTCTTGTTTTATTGTCGATATTGTTCCCGAAGCCCGAAGCTGTAACTGTAAAAATAACCATAAGCTACCGATTAATTTATAGTTTACAGTTTACAATTCTTTCACAAGTGTGTATATGTGTGGCTATTGTATTTAGTGAACAACTATACGAATGTCAAACATTTGTACATCACTTTTGCACGTATGAATCTAACGACAAATAATGTATGAATCTGTTCAATCCGGTGACAAAAAGGACTAAAATCAAATAATAATAGTCCGAAAATGATATTATGCATTTTATTTAATAAGTATTCCACCCCACTGACATTAATTTATACATTTCATTGAACAATATTCTAAAATATCAAAAAAGTCACTTGTCCAAAAAAGTTACTCCTATACTCGTGTTGGTGTCTCAGACCGAAAGTGATGAAAAAGTGATACACGTCCCCTTCGTACCAACTCATACGATACGCTAAGCGATGACGAACAACGAATGACGAAACTAGAGAAAATCGCAATGTCGTAATGTTGATATTTTCTGAGAAATGAACGAATTATTGATTTCTCGGTCTCTCAGACCTATGCGCGAGTAAAGAAGTGTTAACCGTCATGGTGTTTCGTCAAAATCCATCCAATATGCTGAACCATTTACGATTGAAGCATAAAAATGATTGCCTGGTGGTGGAATTCAGGGCCTGCAGGAGTAAAATGAAGACTTGAAGAAGGTAGCCTCAGCTCCCGTTCTAAAATAGTATTCCAATTCAGAGTGCCATGGAAAATATATTATACTAGTGGTCAATTGGATTCTATAAATATACTTTTTTTGAACTAGTAGCTATAGGGACCAAGTAGAAATATTCAAACAAATCAGTTATTTCAACAACATTCGAAGAATAGGTAATTTTGAACAGAAAAAAAATTATGTTGGTGTAATAAAAATATTGTGCTCTTCATTCAATTGTCCTCAAAAAATCATGAAATGGCAAATTTATCAATAAACTGAAATACCATTTCATTCAAAAACCATTATTCTACACCATGTTTATTACAAAATTATGTTTAATGTAACTTTTAAAATTATGACATATTTTTTTATCCTGAATGTCTGTTCTTTTTGATTACAAGAAATAAATATTCGCTCGATTAATCGAATACTGAAAGACAATTATTCGAATGAATCGAATATTTAAAAAGGACTCCACGATTAATCGACAATCGAATAAACGAAAAATTTAGACATCTCTTTTTGCAGTCAAATCCCTTTCCACAGTCCTCTGTATATTTATACCGTTTCCCCTCGCGAATTTATTGACGACACGGTCACACCTTTATTCCACACATCTTGGTATACGGTAGCGCGACTTATGAGAAAGGCCTTTCAGCCATCTTGGATTTTGTATGTAAACAATCTGCAATATTTTGCAATATCTTTTTTTGCTCTTTGTGTGTGGTATTGTTTTGGTGGGAATAAGAGCATTGGAAAGTTGAAGGGTAATTTTTTTACGGTTAAAGTTAGGTTATAATATACTCTATCTTAGGTTGTAGGTTGTAGGTTGTAATATACTCTATCTTATATGTTTCAGCTCAAGAAAATAAATCGACTTTCGGTGTCGGTCGGTGATGGAGGTATTTTTCCCGCGTTTTGCAGTTAGAGACGTCGGTTAATTATTCGATTGTAAGGTTTCTGGAATTTCAAGTTTTCCTATATTTAATATTCTTTGTTTCTGTGTTCTTGGTTAACAAAAACTTAATGCCTGTTTTTGATGGGGCATCTTTTCATCAAATCCATATAAAAGGATTTCTAGGAACTTCCTGCGACTTGTTTTATGGTCGATATTGTTCAGCTCCTATATTATAGAAAAAAAAAACCGAAGCTGTAACTGTAAAAATAACCATAAGCCACCGATTAATTTATAATTTACAGTTTATAATCCTTCCGCAAGTGCATTTATTTCACAAGTGTGTATATGCGTGACCATTATATTTAGTGAACAACTATACGAGTGCCAAACATTTGTACTTTACTTTTGCACGTATGAATCTAACGACGAGTATATAGACGAATAATCCGTTCAATCCGGTGACATAAGGACTAAAATCAAATAAGAATAGTTCGAAAATGATATTATGCATTATATTTAATAAATATTCCACGCCACTGACATTATTTATACATTTCATTGAACAATATTCTAAAATAGGAAAAAAAGTCACTTGTCCAAAAAAAGTTACTCCTGTACGCGCGTCGGTGTCTCAGACCGAAGGTGGTGAAAAAGTGATATACGTCCCTTTCGTACCAACTTATACGATACGCTAAACGATGATGAACAACGAATGACGAAGCTAGAGAGAATCGCAATGTCGTAGTGTTGATGTTTTCTGAGAAATGAACGAGTTATTGATTTCTTGGTCTCTCAGACCTATGCGCGAGTATAGGAGTGTTAACCGTCATGGTGTTTCGTCGAAATTCTTCGGATATGCTAAATCATTTACGATTGAACCATAAAAATGATTCCCTTGTGGTGGAGGAGACTGGGAAGAAGAATTCAGGGTCTGCAGGAGTAAAATGCGGACTTAAAGAAGGTGGTCTCAGCTCCCGTTCTAAAATAGTAGTATTCAAATTCAGAGTGCCGAGGAAAATATACCATACTAGTGGTCAATGATTCTATAAATGTACCTCTTTTGAACTAGTAGCTATAAGGACCAAGCAGAAATATTCAAACAAATGAACTATTTCATTCAACATTCAAAGAACAGGTAATTTTGAACAGAAAAAATGTTATGTTGGTACAATAATAATATTGTGCATCATTCTCATTGTGTACTTTTTTTTTCAATCGTCCTCAAAAATCATGAAATGGTAAATTTATCAATATACTAAAATACCATTTCATTCAAAAGCAATTATTCTGCACCATGTTTATTTCAAAATTATATTTAATGTAACTTTTAAAATTATGACATCATACTTTTTCATTACAAATATGTCTGTTCTATTTGATTACAAGAAATAAATATTCGCTCGGTTAATCGAATACTGAAAAACAATTATTCGAATGAATCGAATATTTAAAAATGACCCCACGATTAATCGACAATTGAATAAACGAAAAATTTAGACATCTCTATTTGCAGTCAAATCCCTTTCCACAGTCCTCTGTATATTTCCACAGTCCTATGTATATTTATACATCTTGGTACAACCTTGGCTCTTGTTGAATGTTCAGTGCTAAGTGATGCGGACTCAATCCACTTCATTCTCAAGCAAATTCATGCATGTTTTCAAGCGATTTCTTGCAATAAATTCTCAGACCTCCAGAGATGCCAGATTTACAAATATGTTTGTAAATTTACAGACATATCTGTAAAACATTCATCACATCAAAAATATTTGACTCACCATATGACATTTTTCCATAGTTTTAATACATAAATGTTATTATATTTAGTATATATCAATACACATGACGTTAGACCAGCGATACTCAACCTGCGGCCCGGCAGTCCTTCTTGTTGGCCCATCTGGTGTGTATGATGTTTGGAACTCATACACATAAGTACTTTTTGCCTTGACATCATTGCAGACGAAAAAGAGGATACGGCAATTAATGAACAATTGCATTCTCTGCAGGTAAGGAAAAATCTTGAACGAAAATTGTCTCTGATAATTATTTTCTGTTCTAGACAAGATTGTTTTGCTGAAATGCAAGGAGATTTATTGAAAAATAGTTAAGTTAGGGTCAGGACTATGTCTTCTAAGTTTTTAACAACATCGAATAAAAATTTTCATTCTATTTTCAACAACTTACATTTGCTTTCGGGTCTGCTTATGACGAAATATGGGTTACTGTTCGATATTGTTACGACAGACATGGTTCATGGCCGTGTGGTGATCTAAAACTTGTATAGCCTTGCATGGCGGATGGAAAATATACACTGCATTTTTTTTATAAATTTCATCAACGACAAGACCGCAAGCCTTGGTGGATGTCCAATGTATCAACGGAGAAATACTGTTTTTTATAAAAATTAACAACGCGTATGTATGTTTTTTTTTTTTTTTTTTTTTTTAAAGAGGTGAGGAACGCTCTACCAGCCTTACCTGGGAAGGGTTAACCCAGACGTCGAGTGGGGATCGCACCCACAAAAACCAAGCCCTCTACTCGTTGCCTTATTCCCCCTGGGACCACATCTAGGCGACTACTTCAGGGGGCGGCTGTGCTCATGCACTTCTCGAGTTTTCAACGCTAACTAGCGTTGTCCTTCCCTTTTTCTCAATATTTTTTTCTTTCCATTCGTTATTAATTCCACTGCGCTGATGTCCTCTTCGCAGGCATTTTGAATTTACCCGTCGAGACGTGAACCGATTAGGAATTGCCCTCCAACTTGACGCGCAACCCGTCACAGCCACCCTCGCGGGGTTTCTCACCTGTCGAGACGTGAACCGATTAGGAAGCGCCCTCCAACTTGACGCGCGCCCCGTCACAGTCACCCTCGCAGGATTTCTCTTCCCAACGGAGCGCCGATTAGGCAGTGCCCTCCAACCTGACGCGCACTCCGTCACAGCTACTCTCGTGGGGTATTCACCATTTTGATCGTGGCTTCATCCTTGATGCTCGTTCCTTCGAAATGTTCGCGGTGTTCCTCCATCCAGGCCACGATCAGGCGTTGTCAGGTAGGCCTTTTGCTGTTCTCCGCGGCAGTATCCGTTTACCTGTCGAGACGTGCACCGATTAGGAAGCGCCCTCCAACTTGACGCGCGCCCCGTCACAGTCACCCTCGCAGGATTTCTCTTCCCAGCGGAGAGCCGATTAGGTGGTGCCCTCCAACACAACGCGCACCCCGTCACAGCTACTCTCGTGAGGTACCATCTCTTGCAACAGCCGTCGCCGTTGTTCACCTTTCACCGTCGGACGTTGTCAGCACTTTGGTCAGCCCTCCACCTTCGCTGCAGCTCCGACATGATTTGTGTGATTGCACTGCTCACGGCATTCCAGATCATCTCGTCGCGACACATCTCCTCCACAATATTCTCGACATGAAGTGCAGGCAGCCCCTCGCGCCTTTCGATGAACCTGGGACAGACAAAAACGACGTGCTCCGGTGTTTCCTCCATATCTCCACACTCCGGACAGAGGGGTGAAACTGCGTGCCCGAACCGGTGTAGATATTGCCTGAAACAGCCATGCCCAGACAGAAACTGCGTCAAGTAAAAGTTAACTTCACCGTGTTTCCTGTTCAACCAGGTCGAAAGTACCGGTATCAGCCTGTACGTCCATCTACCATTTTCTGCCGTATCCCATTCATACTGCCATTTGTCCAACGACTCCGCTCTCATCAATTTCCGGATACCTCTGCTTTCCCGTCGCTTGTAGCACTCGCTATCTTCCGCCAGAGTGATGCAGATGGGAATCATTCCGGCGATTACACACACAGCTTCTGTCGAAATGGTCCTATAAGCACTTACGACTCGCATGGCCATGAGTCGGAATGTGCTGTTCAGCTTCCTCCGATTTCGGTGGGTTTCCAGAGCCGCCAACCAGGCAGGGCCACCATACCTCAGTATCGACGAAGATACACTTGCCAAGAGACGCCTCTTGCTGCTGCTTGGGCCAAAGCTATTTGGCATGATCCTCGCCACCACGTTGATGGCCTTTGACGCCTTCCCACATGCATAGTCGACGTGCTGGTTGAAGTTCGTATGTATGTGTGTGTATGTATGTGTATGTATATATGTGTAGATCGTTGAAACATTTAAACACACTTACAGCACATAAGTTATTAAGTGGTCCGAAAAATCATTTTTTCCACTTTTTCCCAAAAGTGACAAATGAAAATTAATAACTTTTGAATCACTGAATCGATTTAGATGATCGACATATAAAATTGACCTAGCCTTTTATTAAAAAATATTTAACTTGCGAAAAAAATAATTATATTTTAGTAATTATTGATTGTACTAAACTAAGTAAAAGTTTATAGATCGGATAGGAGGGATACGAAACAGGGACACAACGAAGGAAACATCATTAAACGTTGACATCGGCGTTTCTGAGGAACAGGTATAGATGAAGCAGAAGATCAGGATCACCGCTACCTAAGATATCCCGGACGGGGATATCCGATTGTCTGCCTTGTGCCCTCAATGCTCTGGAGAGCTGAGAGCGGGCAGCATGGAACCGGATACACGACCAGACAACATGCTCGATGTGGTGGTAGCCATCGCCACAATCACATAGATTGTTTGCTGCGAGCCCAATGCGATAAAGATGCGCGTTTAAGTTGTAGTGATTGGACATAAGCCGAGATATCACGCGAATGAAATCACGCCCTACATTCAATCCCTTGAACCATGCCCTCGTCGAGACCTTAGGGATAATCGTGTGTAACCAACGACCGAACTCATCTCCACTCCACATGCGCTGCCAACTTACGAGCGTGTCCTGACATTATTGATTGTAGTCGTTTTTTATTTTTTTATGACTTTGGACTAGAGGGCGCTATATATTTTTATATTTTTTCTTGAAAGCTGAGGATTTTTTACACAACATATCTCGATGTCAGGGTTGCTATTTTTTCGTTTTAGATATGATTTTTAAAAAAAATCATTTTTCCCCATTTGTCCAAAAATAACTTTCTGCAAAAAATCATAACATTTGAACTACTGAACCGATTTAGATGATCGATATATTAAATTGAAGCCAATAAGCAAAATTCACACTTGCGGGAAGATTGGATTCTAGTAGCATAGGTCTAGTTTAGTCACATATGAATATTGATCGAAGACTTAAAACATGTTAAATTTACAAAATTCTAACTTAAAAACTATAATTATAGCATCTCTGATATCGAGATATGTTAGGTAAATAATGCTCAGCTTTCCATAAAAAATATAAAAAAATATAGCGCTCCTATCTTTAACCGAGAAAACTATGAAAAACTAACTCAATCAATAATTACAAAAACAAAATTCAATTTTTTCGCAAAAGTAATATTTTTTCAAAGAAAAATAACTCGTAAGCTTCAATTTGATATGTCGATGATATTAATCGGTCCAATAGTTCGAAAGTTATGACTTTTTGTAGTGGGAAAAATGGGGAAAAATTGTTTTTCGAACCATCGATTAGTTTTGAAAAATCATATTTCAAAACGAAAAAAATAGCATCTCTGATATCGAGATATTTTATGTAAAAAATTCTCAGCTTTCAATCCATATTAAAAATAGGATCCATATTATATGCAAGTTAAATATTTCTCAATTAAAGCTCATTGGCTTAAATTTGATATGTCGATCATCTAAATCGGTTGAGTGGTTCGAAAGTTATAATTTTTGAAAAAAGTCATTTTGGGAAAAAGTGGAAAAAAATGATTTTTGGGATCACCCTAAAATGGAAATGGGCACCCTAATGACAAATTTAAAAAAATACGAGTTTAACGTTTTGCGATAAAGAACAAAATTACCACTTTTGACGAAGATCTGAGAACCACTATATTAGTTTGGCATGGAATGGCTGTATATATATACAGAATACAATCTTACGTGCATCGTACAAAGTATTAATGAATATGTGAAAATTAACGTTAAAAGACATTTCTATAGATCTGCACACTTTTACAGACTTTTCCACATTTTTAACAGACATTCACATGTTTTTACAGACTTTTTTTAAAAATCATCTGGCAGCTCTTCCTTCCACTTTTTATCGAATATTTCCAAATCGCAGGAGTAAACATTTACGTGACTCTGACTTTGTTTGTTTTTATTACGTTCGGAAAAACGTTATGACAAAGAGAGGGGACATTAAAAATGCGTTGCTCAGTGAAAGGCTGAGATGCTAATTCAGAGATGCAATGGTTAATTAAACAATTGACGGAAAAATGTAGATCGTTCATTTTATAATTTTACTTATTTTTACCCTTGACAACAATACCTCTTTTATAGTGTTGATTATCATAAGAAAAATAACACTCCTGATCGTTGGATCTCTTTTGACATTTCAATTGGATCTTTTTTGACAGCCGTTTTGATTCAGTCCGCACTACCTAGGTTCAGTGGACTGCACAACCTTTGGCCCGTGTATCTGTAAGGCGGCGGTGACATTGGATGCAGAAAAGTGGTCGTACGAATTGTATGCAATAGTGAAGCTAAACAACCACATTGAGTTGTATTGGTGTGGTTACATTGCTTCCCCCTTGCTTCGTTCATATTCGTCAGCTTCTATCGAACAAAATTGTTTGTTTCTATTCGTACAATCAAATTTTCGTGCGTACTCCTATCCAAAGTAACCTTAGCCTAAAGAGTGTGTGTATGTATTGCCGCGACTAAGTAAAAGTTTATCGATCGGATAGGAGGGATATGAAACGGGGACACAACGAAGGAAACATCATTAAACGTTGACATCGGCGTTTCTGAGGAACAGGTATAGATGAAGCAGAAGATCAGGATCACGGCTACCTAAGATATCCCGGACGGGGATATCCGATTGTCTGCCTTGTGCTCTCAGTGCTCTAGAGAGCTGAGAGCGAGCAGCATGGAACCGGATACCTGACCAGACAACATGCTCGATGTCGTGGTAGCCATCGCCACAATCACAAAGATTGTTTGCTGCGATCCCAATGCGATAGAGATGCGCGTTTAGGTTGTAGTGATTGGACATAAGCCGAGATATCACGCGAATTAAATCACGACCTACATTCAATCCCTTGAACCATGCACTCGTCGAGACCTTAGGGATAATCGTGTGTAACCAACGACCGAACTCATCTTCACTCCACATGCGCTGCCAACTTACGAGTGTGTGTTGACGAGGAATGTGAAAAAATTCGTTATAAGCAATTTGCCTTTCAAAAAGTGTGCCTTCTGAAGCACCCACCTTAGCTAGCGAGTCCGCATTCTCATTCCCCGAAATCGAGCAATGAGAGGGAACCCATGCTAATGTAATCTTGAATCATTTTTCGACCAAAACACTCAATAGTCTTATTCTTGTTAGGAAATAAGATGAGCGTTTATCAACTTTCATTGAGCGGATTGCCTCTATTGAGCTGAGACTGTCTGAAAAAACAAAATAATGGTCGATGGGCAGTGTTTCAATAATCCCTAGAGCATAGTATATCGCACCCATTTCAGCGATATACACGGAACAAGGATCTTTGAGTTTGAAAGAGGCACTGGAATTTTCATTGAAGATGCCGAAGCCAGTGGACCCGTTTATGAATGAACCGTCAGTAAAGAACATTTTATCAGATCTAACTTTACCCCCATATTTTGCCGAAAATATCGGCGGAATAGAATCTGAGCGTAGATGATCTGGGATTCCATGGATTTTTTGTCGCATGGACAGATCGAAAATGACAGAGGAATTGCAAAAGTATGGGAAGCAAACTTGGTTGGAGATGCCTTGTGAAGGGTGCACGTCGTGGGTAAGGTACTCATGGTATAAAGACATAAAACTTGACTGAGGAGTCAGTTGGAGTAGATTTTCGAAGTTATCAATCACCAATGGATTCATGATCTTGCAACGGATGAGAAATCTGTAAGATAATTCTGTGAACCGAAGAGTAAGCGGGGGTACTCCTGCCAATACTTCGAGACTCATCGTATGTGTCGAATGCAAACACCCCATGGCTATACGCAAGCAACGATATTGTATCCTCTCCAGCTTGAGAATATGAATCCTGGCAGCTGATCGGAAGCAAAAACTGCTATATTCTAACACTGATAATATCGTTGTTTTGTATAACTGAATGAGGTCTCCTGGATGGGCACCCCACCATGTTCCGGTTATTGTTTGGAGAAAATTGATTCTTTGCTGGCATTTCTGTTTCAAATACGCAATGTGTATTCACCAGGTACATTTAGAGTCAAAATATACTCCAAGGTATTTGAAAAACATCGAGTGCCTGATTGTTTTGCCGGATAGGTGAAGCTGGAATTGGCGGGTTCGTGCTTTCTAGAAAAAACGACTATTTCGGTTTTCTCCGTAGAGAATTCGATACCAAGCTTGAGACGCCCACGTGAACAGGTTGTTCAGGGTATCTTGCAAGGATTTTTGCAGAACGGCGGGATTAATACCCGTGATGGAAATAACTCCATCGTCTGCAAGTTGTCTCAACGTGCAATCTCTAGTTAGACAATCATCTATATCATTGACGTAAAAACTGTTCAAGAGGGGGCTTAGGCAGGAGTCAATGTAATGGGGGCGAAGTCCCCATTTAACGAGTATAAGGAATCGAGGCGACCCAAATCGCGAAGATGATGCGATCCGAGTCGACCGCCAACCCACCGTCGCAAGTTGCGGTCTCTCGCACACAAACCCGTATTCCACTGTTGCCCGGTTAGTTTGAAACATAGGATGCTTTACAAAATTGTTAAATATAGGAATATAAGCATGTTACAGACCGAATAGTATTTTTATAATATCCGCGGGCAGCAATGATTTTTCTCACTACTGTTTATAATAAAAAGTATAATATACAGATTTACCTGGTATTATCAATGACTCACTACGGCATTTAAATTATGAAACATTCAGTTTATAAAAAAAAAGTCACAGAACGGTTGTGTCCGAGACACGACCGCATAGTTGACGTGGGATTCCGTTATGCTATCTGTTGATTTTGGATATGTTGGAAAAATTACATCGGTAAAACTCTTTGATAATGATTTGATGGCCCTGAAAAGGGTCGTTTTGTTTGGTTGTTCGGTATTGTTTGTTCACTCCACCAGTGTTTACCGAATGATGATGATAGAAGAATGGCAAACAGTTATTGGATGGTCAGATAAAAGATGCCGAAGTGGAACGAGATTTGATGAAAACCGCCCTCTGTGATCCTAGACGAGATTCCTCCTGTGTTAGGTATGGATATAAAAAAACTCACCAATGTAATATAAGATATTTACCAATACCGATCACTTTTTCTCATCAGTAAAAACTTGTTACTTGAATATAGAGAAAACATATTTGAAATGGAAAAGGTAATTTTCTTTTATAATTTTTACTTTATGAGTAAAAATTATAAAGGCCCAACCCAATAAAAAAATTCAAAAAAAGCCAAATTATAAAATTTCAACCCAATGCGAAAAAAGACGGGTGGGTAATGTCGGGGACATAATCGGAGTGACGTAGGACTATACAAAGGGGACAGCTTTTGTTAAATATATATTTTAAATATATTGTTTTATTTTCTTCTCCTACGTGAATACCTACCTATCTACCTGAAAAATGGATTAGTTTACTGTTTACTCTTTATGAATATGTTGATGGTTCTGAAAAGAACCTTTGGTGTTGTGTTTTTGTTATCATTCGATATTCCCATCTTGTTCGGTTAAACCTTCCTGTTTAGCTATTGCGTTTGCCACTCGCCACAGCTTTCACAGTTGGAAAATTTCTTCCCATCCAGCTTGTGACATATTTTACAGTAAATTACATTCAATGGCATGTCGCATTACCACCACTCAGTATCGGATTGGAGGTAATTTTAACCTGTAATTGAACATTTGCGATGACAGTGGTACAGTGTCAACTTTCAATGTGGGGTCATAATTTGGACCCCGAACTCTATGTTTACAAAAATGTCCAACTAAATATGTCGCATTACAGGTCCGTCCAATTAGCTAAATGTCGAGATAAGTGTAAATTACTGTACTTTCAATCTAGAAGCAATTTAAGAATTGGTGAAAATCAATAAGCTCAGAACAACTGCCAAATTCACATACTCATCATATCCTGGCAAACAAATTATGAAAAAATCAATTTGTGTTTTATTATTATTTTGGATATTGTTTTAGAAAGCATTGAACTGTATTTCCTAAACTCTTTTTTGGGAGGTTTAATGGCCCTGAAAAGCGCCTTGTTTTATGGAATGGTTCCAATTTAGAAAACTTAGTACTCGTGGTGTTGAAAAAAACCATTTCGAACGCCCTCGATGCCACCTTGTTTTGGATTTGCCATCAAAGCAGTTTGTATAAAGAACAAACTTTTTTCTTCTGCTACCTGAAGCCGTTTTGCGATTGCGTTTGCCACTCGCCACTCGCTGCAACTGCCTGTTGTTGTCTTGATGTCCACCGAACCGAATGTGTTCTATTCCGAATGCGGATTTTCTTATCGTCGCGAGCAGCTTTGCCAGCTAACTCGATCACTTCGGCGGCCGAAACTATATAACGCCGGCTAGGTGGACTGGTGCACTGGTACTAACGCGCTCGGTCTAGCTACCCTTGCGGGGAACTCCAGATCAACACGGTTCGAGCGGGATTTTGCTTTTCCCTTCACTTTTCCCTTCACTTTTCCTCCTTTACCATGTCCAGACATGGCTGCTTGGGTTGGTTTGTTGATGTGTTGTGATGCGAACCGATGTGGTGTACGGTTTGAATGAGAATGATCGTTACGGCAGCGGAGCGGGGATTGTTAAGCTGACTGGCTGGTAGAGAATTAGGCATGTGTGAAACTGCGACCAATGTTTCGTTCATTTTTTTCTTTTTCCTTTCCAATCGTGCTTTATTCTATTTCGCTGCTGCTCTGGTTGCCCGTTTTGGCCGGTACGATTTGAGGAGCACAAAATGGACCAATCAAAAATGGGCACATAGTGCATTTTGACAATGCTTGATATTTCACAATTATTCAATTATTTATCTCAAGAAAAATGAAATGTTATTCGTTATGATAGATGCGTAGATATATTTCCTATCAATTGATGCAAAAACCTTTGCGATCTATTGAGAAATGCTCAAGTTATAAGCGTTTCAAATCTTGCATTTTTTCCTACTTGTTCAGTGCCTAGATTTCCATTTCACCCCCTATATCTTCCGGTTAGACGTAGTCCTACGTCAAAAAAAATTTTTTCCTTTATATTTCTATAGTTTAGGCATTCAAGAATATATTCTAGAAAGGACTTATCGAAAATCCTATTATTTAACGAGTTAGAGCCATTTTAGTGATGCGGTATCTAACCTGGTACGGCCATAACAATGAACTTCAAACGCGTTTTTCTCGAAACTAGTTTTTTCAAACTGGCGTACATGATATCTCAAGTTCTACTGAACCGATTCCTGTCGGATTTATATGAATGCAATCTGCATGCAACTCTCCATCGCATGAACCTCTAAAAAAATTATATTTTTTGAATTTTTTAAATTCAAAGTGGTTTTTCGAATGGATAATTATTAATAACAAGACCGACGACCGACGAAACTTTACGCAGTATAAAAGAAAACATGTTTATTGCTTTTAATATAACAAGTGAAGTTACGGAAGTGAAGTTGTTCTGTCAATTCTCTTGCAGGTAGCGGCACTGAAAAGTAGGGGCAATTTAGTTCCCACGGTTGCTATATATGGTGAGTGCAAGCGACTGCTTCTTCAACACCCCTGCAAGCAGTACATAAGTAACGACCAGCATGGATTTATGCCAAAGTGCTCAACTCCGTTTTTTTTTTCAAATTACTTAGTTGATAGTTTGTCACCGAATAGCCAAATCGATGCCATCTATACGGATTTGACTGCTGCATTGACTTAGAGAACAAAGGCTTCGCGTTACCATCGGTGATATCAGTTCCAACGTTTTTTCTGCAACTTCCGGTATTCCTCAAGGAAGCCACCTCGGACCTTTGATCTTCCTTATTTATTTTAACGATATTTTCATGGCATTAGAAGAACCTTGTGTTTCATTTGCGGATGATTTGAAAATCTATTGCCGTATCTATTCTGTAGCCGACTGCCTTCAACGACATATTGTAGCCGAATGGTGCGCCACGAACTGTATGATCGTAAACCCATTGAAATGCTCGACGTACGTACGAATACGTACTCTCTGGTGTTCCCATTCCACGAGTTATGGAAGTTAAAGATCTTGGAGTGATCTTGGACTCGAGACTGCCGTTCAAAGAACATTTGTCGTACGTTGTAAATGAAGCATCTAGAAACTTGGGACTGATTATGCGGGTTTCAAAAACATTCACGGACGTATATTGTATCAAGTCTCTATATTGCGCTATAGTTCGGCCGATTTTGGAATACTGCAGTATTCCGGATTGGGAATCCGCACTATCAAACTGGCATCACGATAATCGAGTCCGTTCAGCGAAGATTCATTCGGTACGTACTTTGTCTGCTTCCGTGGCGCAATCCACACCAGCTACCTAGTTATGAAAGCCGTTGCTTGCTGATTCATCTGGAATCTCTGCAGTGCAGAAGAACGCTTGCGAAATCTATGTTTGTAGCGGATACAATCACTGGTCGCGTCGATTCTCCTGAAATTTTAAATAATCTAAATCTGATCGTACCACCTCGACGGTTGTGAAGAATCGCTTTCCTGCGTACCATTCTTCGGCGGACGATATGGTAAGTACACAGCACTAGCCAGTCTTCAGCGTGCATTCAATGCAGTTTTGACGGTGTTCGACTTGAACGTTTCACGTCTTACATTAAAACAACGATTCCTAGAACTAATTAGAAGTAGATATTCGAATCATTAGGACCACTGTAGTCTGTTGATGTCAAATAAATAAATAAATAAATCAGCATTTTGCCTAATCATCAAACGGTATGCGTAGGTAACATTTTGAGGTAAACCTTAGGAACTATCGAGTGGATCCAAAGGCACATTCTGCAGTTTTCGAATCATAACAATAATGTTACATATATTTTTTTGCTAACGATTGAGGAAAGGTAGGTTCTACATTCTGATAGTTGACAATAAAGATCAGTTTGGATGAAACAGTCTATGAATTAATAAACTTACCTTTGCACTATATTGAGCATTCTTGAACATAATAAATGTAATGTGATATATTTTCCGCATAGAATTTTAACTGTGTGAAATGCATTTTTTTTTATTTCATGATTTGAATTCAACCAATCTCACTGAAAGAATTCATCCTTACGAATTATATAGAGTACAGTGGATCAGCTCGACGTGTTGGTATATCCAGAAAGTTTCAGAAAAGGCCAAACATGTTCGATAAAGTCCGTGTTTTGATTCGTTTAGTTTCATCAACCTTCTGTAGACTCTCTTTCTCTAGAATCAGGCTTCTGTATTCTATGACATTATCGTAAAGTTGTTCTACGAAAAAAGGAAAAAAATCATATACCAATTAGAATAATAGTGGACTGTGGACTATTAAGATACACACTTTTAAGAGCCATTATTGTGGGAGCATTTCCACTGTATTCGCACGACAACATTCGTCTTGGTACAAAGGGATACAAGCTTTCTTCTCTTTTGTGGATGTGAAACATTTCTAAAAGCTCTTTTTTCAAAAATGGTTTTATCATCATCATTATTCTGTCAATGAACGGAACAACGTTGATCAGATGAACACCCTTCAAACGAATTGGAAGTGCTTCTTGGATATAGTAGAGGAAATTTTTCAGCGTGAAAATGCTCAACTTTGGTAAATGTCCTAAATGTATCCCATTCATATCTATTATGAGCACATTTCCTTCAGCACATCCTTCCTGCCAAAGTAGAATATCCACGCAAACAAATGCTCTACATATATGGAAAACTGAGCTAAAAACTGTTTATTGAAAAGCCACATATACTTACAATTTTAATATTGCAGACAAGGAAAATTTACTGGCATCACTATCAATAACTTTCGCAAAAAGCACCTTATATCCTTCTTCAGTATTTTCAGGAAGCAGAGAGATTGCTCTAAAAATATAATGAAAATGATATAAAATAACATATTAAGAAAAACCATCCCAGAACACAGGGTGCCTCAGTATTGTAAGTTGTTTGATTCGCAATAATGAAAAATAGAACCTAATGATTGAAATACAGAGTAACTGATTTGAGTATCAGCAATTGGTATTTTTGGACTGTGTAGACAGAGTGATCTCTGCTGGGTACTAAAATTTTTTCTCGTTGAGGTTCCCTGGAACCATAGGCACGTGACACGTTTGCTGGAAAAAGTCACGGACGTGAATGATTGAAACCCAACGTTTCAAACTTTATCATCGCCCAATAGGATTTGGATTCCCTTGATTATTCCATTTGAGATAGCCTGCAGGTTAGAGTCAGAAGTACATTGAAGAGTACCAAAGTGTTGACGCCCTGCAGCCATTCGGTGAAAAAAGAAGAAATTGCTGGAGGAGCACGCTTGGGGAGCCTGTAGTTTTTATGGCTCATATCCGAAGATTGGAGCATTTTTGTTGCTGTTTTAGTTATGAACAATATAGGCTGATCTAAGCAATAGTACATTTTTTTAATTAGTAACACTCTGGACCGGAGGTCAAACATTTGACCCTTTTTTGGCAGATACAATTTGCTATAAATTTGGTACAAATACTATTTTCTTTGCCGCTCTTCAATTATCAACGTTGTCAAACAATGTCGAACATGGAAAAAATCGCTTGAAAATTTAGTGTAATATAACTATGTACTGACAGGTTTGACGAATAGACAGAAAAAGTTTGCTAGGCAAATAAGAATATTCACTCGTCATCTTTTGTGAAATATATTCGATGACTACATATTAATCAAATTTTATCTGTCAAAAAGTGTCAAATATTTGACTTCTTTCATACAGTGTACCTTTACCCTTAGTGTGAAGATGGATGACTGCATAACACTTAGCTTTCAAATTTTGATACTTTGAAAATTTTCAGTCGATAGAAATCTTTAATTAAGCAAATAATACACAAGAAAAAAAGCTAGAGTCAAATGACCGAATTGGTCACAGGTCACATACATTACCTACTCAATGGAATGAAGACTGAAAAATTCGGAAAACTTTTTACGAAATCAGTAACATTTTCACTCACATTACGTCCATTGTACGCTGTAAAGCCGGCGCCAGAACGTCCTTATCTGAGAAAAACTCTTTGCAATTCGTTCGGAAAGTGAAGTACGCTTCAATGGTCCGCTTCGCCGCATCCATATCGAAATAATTGGAATGAATAAATTGGATGAGTTCCATCTCTGTTTAATTAAAAACTCACATTATTATTATCACTAAAAGTAGTTTTTGTTAACACAAAATACCGGAAACTGACGGCAAGTGAGGCTGTTCGATGACCCATTTATCCAACTCATCTACGTCTTCTTTCTTTAGATCTTCGAAACGTGCATACATGTCTTCGACCTTAGCAAAACTTACAGTTCTCATGATGTTTTAAAAATAAAATATGTGGCAGAGTGTGAACGTCTTTACATGTGATACACAACTGACTAATTATTGAAACAAATCTCCCACAGAATGATTCAAATACTTGTAGTTTTTATGCAGAATTATGAGATGATACTCACTAAAATCTAGATGGGGCGAGGTTGACTTAGTTTTATTGGTTCTCTTAATGTACTTAACCTTTTTTTCTATTATATGATAAAGTAGGTTCGTTGCGTTCATACACTTTAATTTTATGAGCGGCAACAATCATTATCCATGTTATTTCACCATTTTCTTGCTCTTTTTATAATCGTAAATCTCCAGACAAAAACGCAAGTCTTCAGACGCGAAACACGTGCTTACGTATACCTATACTCTGGTTTTTTATTAACATTATTTGAACTGAATGTTTTGTTTCCGGAATAATAGATTCTGTATCATGATTCATGATTATCATCGTTGTTGTTGTTATTGTCGTTGTTACTTACTATAGAAAATGTGATAACGTTTATTTCCATTTATATTATGTACAAAACTCGTAACTTCCACGTAAGTCTTCAAGTCCAGTTAACAAGATCCGGTCGAAAATGCACTGTTTTTCTCAAAAACTCGGTTGAGGTAATTCCATTATGCCTCTTTCATATAAACCCTCGTAGCTAATGACGAAAAACGAAACAAACGATTTTCACGAGCGATTTTTTCACCGGCAAAATCTTTTGATATTAACAGGAACAGGTGATAAGCAGATGGTGTCAGGTCTGGATTATAAATTGGATGTATAAGCATCTCTTGAAGCCTCTGGCGAGCCACCAACGATGTGTGTAATCTGGCCTAATTCTGATAAAACATATTTTAAGTTCTTTAACATCAAACGTGGTTAATTTCACAGCACCGGTTCTTCCTAACAATGCACGGCATCATTTATTTTGTAAGCATAAATGTGCTCATACATTGTTTGGTCGGAGCCAGATATTTGACACTTTTTTAAAAGATAAAATTTGATCAAAATATACTGATGGTATTGATCAAATAGATTTGGTACAAAACACGATAAGAATGTATTTAGTTCATGTTTGCCTAAAGCCGGGTTCAGACGGTGCGAGCAAGCATACGAGTCGGTCTAGTCAGTTACTGCAGTGCAGCTACTCACACCGTGTGAACACATCATGCCAGTTATTGTCATGTGTGATCCGGCGTGCGAGCTACTTCAAAGTTTTTTGAATTTACTCGCACTCGCATGCTTCAAAACGTCAAAAACAGAATTTAGCGTTCGAATCAGGGATGCCAAATGTAAAGAAATGTCTCTATTTTTAAGATATTTGAAAATATGCGAAGATATTTATAGACTTGAAAATTATTGGAAAAACAAATAAAACCCTCATAGTTTCTTAACGAAATCATTGTTATTCTGTTTTGCACGCTGGCGGGGCACGCTTTCTTTTTGAGATAGTTTTCTGGAGAATGTCTAATATAGAATCATTATCAGGCACAATTTTCATTCAAAATTCACTCACAACTTGCGAAAAAAAGTAAGGTTCTAAGAAACAGAATACATATTCGATTTAAAAAAGTACATTTTCATTCATTATTTTAATTTTTGACGCGTGTGAATAAAATTTTAAAAAGTCTTCTAGACTATCAATTAAAGCATCACATACTTCCGGAATTATCTTAGCTATGGATGCTTTCGAGATTCTAAAAAATATCGACAACAATCTGAACAATATTCCAGAAGAAAGGCATATCAATGTCATTTATATTATCACTCTTGCAGGTACAGCATCCTTCATGAGTGTATCTTGGCGTTGTATTTGTGGAGCAATTAAATTCAACAGTTTTTCCACTTGTTCAGGTGTTATTCTCAACACTGCTCTGTAATCTCTATAAAATTGTGTAATGATACATTCAACTGAAAACCTAAGATGAAAACTACCAATAAAGAAGTCGATTTCGGACCAATCATTTGACAAATTCGGACCTGATTGCTGTTTCTGACTATTTGATGGACATTTGAAAAATCGCCTGGCATCCCAGGTAAACCCGTGCCGTAGTATCTAGTTTCTCGCCAGCAGCTCACACTATGTGAACGGACAAGGCGAGTCAACCAATTGTCAAGCGAGTCCACCGGGTCAGTAGCTGCTCATTGTCAAGTCAGCTACTAGCAACGTATAAATGGGCCTTAATTCTATTTTAGACCTGTTCATCTAACCATGTACTGACATACGTTATATCTATATATATATATATGAAAGGGAGTTATTTCTGTCTGCCTTTCTGTCTGATTCTTATAGACTTGGAAACTACTGAACCGATCGGCGTGAAAATTTGTATGTAGGTGGTTTTGGGGTCGGGAAATGTTTCTATTTTGGTTATTATGGGCTATCATACAAATGAAACACAAATTTCTGCATAACTCGACCTATCAAGCAAATGGAATCGAAGTACCGGGTGCCCTCCACAGTATTTCCCGCCTTTACTGCGTTAAGCGGGTCACTGATGTAGCTGATCTTCCTTACCACGCAACTCGTGGGACTCACATGAACAATCCTAACAAGCTTTTCGGGTTCCGGCAGTCTCTCCCTGAATAATGGAGAGAATAAAATGCTGGACAGAATAAAGTTCATTCAGATGAACCTTCATCACACCAAGGGAGCATGCAGCATCCTATGCAAAAGATTCATTCACGAAACTCTGGACGTGGCTCTTATTCAAGAGCCTTGGTTCTATAATTCTAGAATTTGCTTATGTATTTGCTTAAGCTTATCTATGACAGCACACAAAATGCACCAAGAGCAGCAATTCCTATACGGTATAACATAAGGTATGTACCCATCACAGAATTCATCAACCGAGACATCGTGGCAATTCAATTGGAGGTGCCAACGACCCGAGGGAAACCCGTTATCATCGTCGCTTCGGCTTATTTCCCAGGATACAACGTTGAAGTTCCTTCATTTGAAGTTGCTGCCCTGATCCAACACTGTAAATTAAATAACAAACAGTTTATCATAGGATGTGACGCCAATGCCCACCATACGGTCTGGGGTAGTAGCGACATCAATGTTAGAGGTGAATGTTTGCTTGACAATTTAATGTCAAACAATATTAACATTTGTAACCAAGAAAACGACCCAACATTTGTTAACTATATTGAGCTTGAGCTTGAGCTTGGGTAGACTGTACAATTCGTAGTTGCTCTCCGTGATTGACCTGAACACACAGAATGACGCTTGGGACTAGCAAATCATTCTCGTTGTGCAATTTTCGGTGATTCGAACTTTAAATGGTCAATAACGACGCCGGCCAAGTCCTTACAGTCACCAGGGGAAGGGAAGGAATGTTAGTATGATATTCGCCGCCCGAAGGCCAGAAGGGTCGCCTCTATAGCTTGGTTCCCTAGCGTTTATCAAGGAAGGGATAGTTATTAGTGGGAAAGGTTAATAATCAGGATTCACTGCGGTAAGTGATGTGATTGTAAGTAAACATCGACGTTCAATTATTCGATATATGGCTTAACTTAATGAGCGACGTATCTACTCCCTATGGGCTACCTCAGAAGGTAACTCTACTATAAAACGGACCGACCGAGGGTATACTTTGTGACTTATCCATTTGCTATCTGATAAGGTAACTAGAAGAACACCGCTACAATCATATGTACTGATGATATAATTATCGCACATGTCTCGCTAATTCGCAAATAATCGGAATATTTAAACAACAGTGATGGAGACTATTAATGTGTAACTAGGATAAAAAAAATGTACCGATGATATAATTGTCGCACATGACTCGCTAATTTGCAAATAATCCAATTTTTTGTAGGTGGGGAGTATACATGTGCTACCTGAGAAGGTAAATGGAAGAAAACCCCTGCAAGGAATAAAACGGACCGACGGACGGATCTTAAAACTTTTAAATCTGATGATAAAGAACGATCTCACCAATTGAAGATAACAAAATTTCCTGAGTGCATATTTTGGGCTTCAACACTCGTACAGTTTGTTATCCGATGAAAAGTGTGGTCTCTGCCCGCTCAGCCCCACCATGCTGATGTTTCATGCGGTGATACATACACTATGTCATTTAAATTTCGCACTAGTTGTAGAAAAGCATGAACAAACACTTAGGCGGCTCGCACTCCGCAGCAATAAGCAACTAGCAAACTGCAATACGCAATATACAACAGGCAACATATTTTGTTGTTCTTCACTTACCAGAGCAATAAAAACCCCTGACATTATGCAAACAATCAGCTTAATGCACGAAACTTGTCAAAATATGGGCGATAAGTTGCTCTTCAACCTATACGCCGTGTTGCTAGCGACATGTGTTGCTCTGTAAAGGCGACAGCGATATCGTATTGCGTCGGTGTGCGAGATGAACAAAAATTAAATGGAAAAATCCATTCGCGATAATATTGCTTATTGCATGTTAGCAGTTGCTAGTTGCTTATTGCTCCGGTGTGCGAGCCGCCTTATACGACCGCAAGCGAGCCGTTCGTTGCAACTATACATGAGTCAACGAGAAAAAAGCACACACTTAACCGAGCACGCGACGATTGGAAGCGGAACGAAAACTATAACTATCACCACTACAAACGAAACATAGGAATGGCTTCATCCAATATTTCACTGTGCCAATTTATTTTTTCCATTATTTGCGTAAGTTTAATATAAATCCATTGTACTTTATATCACTAGAATAGAGCATCAATTTGTCACATTTTGAAAATAAGTAGAACACAGCACAAACGCATACATTTTGTTCTCTCCGCTAAACACTTGAACGAAACTATGCGCGGAGCCACAGAAACTAAGTCCGCACCCGACGACTGCCCGACTCCCGACCCAACATTTGTTAACTATATTAGACAAGAAATTCTTGACCTAACACTTTGCAGTTAAATGATAAATTGGCATGTGTCAAATGAAGAATCTCTATCTGATCATAAACATATAATGTTTAATTATAATTCTGGTGACCTTTTGATGGAACAATTCAGAGTTCCGATAAAAACAAATTGGGATAGTTGTCATTCCAAACTTCAGGGGAGAATTTTGATATCAGTGGAAAGTATTTCTTCCACTGAACAACTTGAAATGGTTTCATCAGAATTTGAAACCAATATTAAACTCACCTGTGAGGAAAGCTCTCCTTTGCAACATAAAACTTCAATTCAATCCAAGAGAAGAAAATGGAAGTTTACCTGTGAACAGGCAGAAAGTTTACCTGTTGTAGCAAGACTTCTCAAAGCCCTTTCTATGGATCACAGCAACGGACTTGGTGATGAAACGGTCAATATACAACCGACTCCTAGTATCATGATGATGACCGAGACACATAGTATCATGATGGAAACACACTTCCCAGGCTCAATCCAATTGACTTCCGAACACGCACAGGTCTTCAATATAGCTCAATCTAGTTCAATTAGAGACGAGAATAGAGCTAAAGAAGTGGCTAAGGCGGTCATTACGAAGTCAAGGGTTGAGTGGGGAGTGGATTCCTTAAAGCCCTTCAAAACTCCAGGACAAGATGGGATTTATCCGGTGCTGTTACAAAAAAGCAAGGACATCACTGTCCCTATTCTGACGGAGATGTTTGGGGCTAGTATGGTACTAAGCTACTTTCCTAGTAAATGACTAGATGTCCGGGTTATATTTTTTCCCTAGGCTGGTAAACGTGACAGGACGACTCCCAAAGCATATAGACCAATTAGTCTGACATCTGTCGTCTTGAAAATGATGGAAAAGATCATTGATATCCATATGAAATAATCATATTTGAGTAGGAGACCATTGAACAAATTTCAATTAGGCTACCAAGCAAATAAATCAACTGAAATAGCGCTTTACACGTTAATTTCAAAAATAGAGAAGTCTTTTGGTGCTAAAGAAATCTCACTTACAGCTTTTCTTGATATTGAGAGAGCATTTGACAATGCATCTCACAATCTATGAATGAAGCTATGAAAAATGTAGGACATGTACATCTTCAACTGGATACATGTCATACTAACCAACTGACTAATAACAGCTAAATTAGGAGAATCTACTCTAACAACGGAACCAACTAGGGGTTGCCCTCAAGGAGGAGTTCAGTCTCCTTTGTTGTGATCCCTAGTTGTCGACGATCTTATTAATAACCTAGCTAATTTAGGATACGAAGTCATTGGTTTTGCTGATGACATAGGGAGAGGGAGGCGCATTCGGACACTATTTTTTGTAAACTTCGAAAACAATCCTGAATTCATGGTGGTTGTTATATGGACATCAATGTATCATATAAGCATGTTAGAGGTGTGCGTTGTTGTAATTACGAATGGTTTATTCGAATTTTTGCAAATTGCCTTTTTGAATGTGTTCCATGTGTGGAGCAGTTTCGGACAGTCCTAGGGCACTTTCGGATAACATAGAATTACTTGATTTTTTTTGTTTATCAACAATTATTTCCGTTTCCTCTTATTCCCAGCATTTTCTGCATTCTTCTGATTATCAGTTTTCAGTATATCAGTTTATCAGTATTTGAATATGCTTGCTATGGAGAGTCAGCCAAAATTCGTGATATTGCTTTCTTCCGTCCTCGAGTGGTGGTTTTCCGCGGTGAAGTTTTTGAACAAGGTTCAACTTTTTCTGGGGACAAAGTTGCCAAAGAAAAATCTTTATGTGCTGTAGACGCAATGTTTTGCAGCATTGTTGAATCAGTTGCTACTTCTGCTCCAGTAGGTGAAATAATTTGAGCATTGGAAATCCTTGCCCGGAAAAATGTTTCTTGAGAATGGATAGCAACCTATCATTTTGAAGCCAGCTATGAATTAAAAGAAGCATTATAAGCCGGTGCAACTATACCTGCAAGGTCGTGGATAGAAATATTTTTTCCCAGTATAGTTCAGTAGCCAATCGTTCTGGGAATCTGAGAGCTTTTGCTTGAAATGGGTCCATGACGGAAACAACCAGCGGCTGTAAACTATGTGTGCAATGAGGTGTAATGAATTATGCCATTTTCTCGGCAATGTTTAATTGATCCAAAGTACAATGGTTTCTGTGATTGTCGAGTAATAGCAAAATTGATTCGTTTACGCTGCTTTTTGGTACTTTTTTCAAATGTACCAGAGCATTGAGAAAAAGTTTTCCCGTCATCTAACCGCTATTTAGGCAATTGGCAAAGCCAATGAATCCTGTTGGACCTCAAACTATATGACAGCTGTTTGTAGAACAGGTTTCTTTCCACAAGGACCCTTCTCAGAAATGGACTGAAGATGTTAATTATCCCGTGCTCCCGTGGCGGAGTGGTTAGCGTCCCACACTATCATACCGGGGATTCGGGTTCGATTCCCGTTCTGGCCGAGGGATTTTTCGTTAAACAAAATTCGTCCGGCTTGCACTGTGGTCACGCGTATTCTAGAGCTTGCTATTCCAGAGTACATTCAAGGCGTATCATTCGGTATAAGAATGACGCAAGTAATACTTACGTTGAGAAGGCAAAAGTTCCACTGGAGCGTTAGTGCCATCCAAGAAGAAGATGTTAATTATCAGCTATGGAATGGAATGGAATGGAACCACAGTTACGAGCGAGCTAACCAGCACAAAAAAAACGAGCGGACATTATACCAGGGACAGACATACAGACAGATACTGTACTAGCGTTGTACAGGTACCACGGTAGCATGACACACATACTTTGGTTGTAGATTGTACCGCATTTCAAACTGACAATCAGAAATTTGAATACATATTTCAATGAAAATGATTTTTATTTAGCGTCTAAACTATCAAACACAACAAACAAGTTTTCATTCTGAGTTATTAACTCAAGAGAAAATCAATTAAACGATTTATCAGTTCAGTTAGTTCAGTTATTGGTTTTAAGGGACTTTAACCCGATGGTCATTCGTCCCTGGAATATCTACCAAGTATTTTGATTCGGTTTATTCATGCTACTCACCACTATCCGTCTTTGGCGCTGCGCACAGCTGGAATTGACAAATTGTAGCTGTAGTACAGCGGTAAAACAGGTCGGTACAGGTACAGCGATTGTACCGAGTTGCTTGCATCGTTCTAGCACTGTACATGGTGACAGACATACAACTTTCGAAGTACAACGCTAGTGCAGCTGTATGCCTGTCATAAGTATTATACCAGGGACAGACATACAGCTGTACTTGCGCTGTAAGAGTACTGCGTTGTACAGGTACTATCGTACCATGACAGACATACTTTGGTTGTACATTGTACCGTATGTCAAACTGAAAATCGGAATTTTTCCAATTTTCAAAACATATTTCAATGAAAAAGGTTTTTATATAGCGTCTAAACTATCAAACACAACAAATATGTTTCCAAACTGAGTAATTAACTCAAGAGAAATTCAGTGAAAAGAATGTTTGCGAAGTATTTTGATTCGATTTGTTCAACCGTCTAACCGTCAATGGCGCTGCGCACAGTACAACTGTAGCCATGTACAGCGGTAAAATAGGTCGGTACAGGTACAGCGATTGTACCAAGTTGCTTGCATGGTTCTAGCGCTGTACATGGTGACAGACATACAATTTTCGAAGTACAACGCAAGTACAGCTGTATGTCTGTCATAAGTATTATACCAGGGACAGACATACAGCTGTACTAGCGTTGTACGTGTACAGCGTTGTACAGGTACCATCGTAGCATGACAGACATACTTTGGTTGTACATTGCACCGCATGTCATACTGACAATCAAAAATTCGACCAATTTTCACCACATGTTTCAATGAAAAAGTTTTTTATTTAGCGTCTGAAACATCAAACACAACAAACAAGTATCCAATCTGAGTTATTAACTCAAGAGAAAGTCAATGAAAAGAATATTTACCAAGTGTTTTGATTCAGTTTGTTCATGCTACCCACCACTAACCATTTGTGGCGCTGCGCACAGTACAACTGTACCCTTAGAAAAATCCTCGGTCGAAAACTACTAAATACATTTGGTAATGCAAAATTAGTAGAATGTACAAATTTTTTGTACATATTGTCAACAAACCCGCATCCCTACCAGAGATTAGTATATTTTACTCGATAACATTAGTAAGCTTGGATATTGTCATATCTGAAAATTGGTTAGAAAAGCGCGTATTAACCATTTTCATTGTTCCTATAAGGCAATACGGAGGTATAATAAGGATATAATTCTGATACGTGCATTTTCGGCGAGAAAATGTAGCCGATATTGGGCTTCCGAATCATTGTTCTGCTTGACATATGTGTTTATTAGTACGGTCGAAAATGACTATAGATTGGTAGTATTTACCAAAAAATTCGTTATATTTACTAACTATTTCTCTCAGTGTAGCCATGTACAGCGGTAAAATAGGTCGGTACAGGTACAGCGATTGTACCGAGTTGCTTGCATGGTTCTAGCACTGTACATGGTGACAGACATACAATTTTCGAAGTACAACGGTAGTACAGCTGTATGTCTGTCATAAGTATTATACCAGGGACAGACATACAGCTGTACTTGCGTTGTACGTGTACAGCGTTGTACAGGTACCATCGTACCATGACAGACATACTTAGGTTGTACATTGTACCGTATGTCAAACTGACAATCAGATATTTTTCCAATTTCCACCACATATTTCAATGAAAAAGGTTTTTATTTAGTGTCTAAACTGTCAAACACAACAAAAAAGTTTCCAATCTGAGTTATTAACTTAAAAGAAAGTCAAGGAAAAGAACGTTTATCAAGTGATTTGATTTTGCTTGTTCATGCTACCCACCACTAACCGTCTATGGCGCTGCGCACAGTACAACTGTAGCCATGTACAGCGGTAAAACAGGTCGGTACAGGTACAGCGATTGTACCGAGTTGCTTGCATGGTTCTAGCGCTGTACATGGTGACAGACATACAATTTTCGAAGTACAACGCAGGTACAGCTGTATGTCTGTCATAAGTATTATACCAGGGACAGACATACAGCTGTACTAGCGTTGTACGTGTACAACGTTGTACAGGTACCATCGTAGCATGACAGACATACTTTGGTTGTACATTGCACCGCATGTCATACTGACAATCAAAAATTCGACCAATTTTCACCACATGTTTCAATGAAAAAGTTTTTTATTTAGCGTCTGAAACATCAAACACAACAAACAAGTATCCAATCTTAGTTATTAACTCAAGAGAAAGTCAATGAAAAGAATATTTACCAAGTGTTTTGATTCAGTTTGTTCATGCTACCTACCACTAACCATTTGTGGCGCTGCGCACAGTACAACTGTAGCCATGTACAGCGGTAAAATAGGTCGGTACAGGTACAGCGATTGTACCGAGTTGCTTGCATGGTTCTAGCACTGTACATGGTGACAGACATACAATATTCGAAGTACAACGCTAGTACAGCTGTACGCTCTTGATGCGAGCTGAATGTAAATGCGCAACAAGAAAAATTCTGAATGAAAAATAATTTGTATATATCTAATGTAATGTAATGTAATGTAACATGTTATATATCTAATACAGTATCGACATATGGTAGTGATATCTGTTTAGGGAAGTATATTAATCTCTATCAGTTTACCAAAGGCAGTTTAAAATTGTTCAAATTTTCAATGAAAATTTTTACTATTGAAGTAGTAAGAATAACTAAATAACAAAAAAGTTATTTCAAAAATTTCTATGCATTCTAAAATAATATCCGAAGTGACAAACAAGCGGATTGAATAATACAATTCCGTAGTTCTACGTCGAAAATGCGGTCGTGTCCTAGAGACAACCCTTTACATTTTTCTACATTACGACATAAAGATTAAAGATAGAGATTAAATATGTAAGTTACGACGTTAGTGAAAGACATTGAATCAAGAAACATCACATAAACTTTTGTTCAAATCGATTCATTCGTTCTTTTTTCATCGATCACATCCGTTTAATTTTATAGATTGTTAAAACATTCAAACAAACTTACTATACATTAGTTACAGTGTCGGACAAAACATCAAGACCACTGCTCAAGCAAAAAAAGAAAGTAGCAAAATATTGAGAAAAAATATCCCAATCCAGTGCTTTAAATTTTTTTATTTATTCACCCTCCGCTATCCCCCACACCAAAAAGCTCGCATGAGTTCCCTGGTAGTGGACGCAGCTATCTCAGCCTAAACTGTGCAGCAACAAAATAAATTATGTAATTAAAAAAAGCTAATATACTAATAAAACGAGCTGAGAAAAGAAAAATAAAAATTTTAAAAATATGTGTGTGACAGCTAAAGTCATTTATTTGAAATAGTTAGAATTTCTGGTCGGATAACCATGGCTAATGGAAGACATCTGGATAGAATGATGGAAGTTATTGTTATGAAGGGTGTCGTGACAAACAAACATAATTGATTGCATGTCGCAAAGGCTAACTATTGGAAGAATGTTATGGGAACTATCTGCATATAATTGCAGAATAGGGAACAATACTGGTTTTTTGAATATAGCTTTGAAGCATCTGTTTTGGAGAGTTAGAAGTTTTCGCAATTGAAATTTGCATGCTCGACCCCAGGCTATAACAAGATAGTTAAGGTACGAATGGACGTGAACACGTGATTTGTAACATTTGTAGTTAAAACAATAGTCATTCATTAAAAAATGCGTATTAAGCATACTTAACAACTGAAATGACGCGAAAAAAATTAAGACCAGTTTTAAAAGTTATGATAAAAAAATTAAGGCTAAGTACTTGGTCGTATAATCTTTGTAACGCATCACTTCACGCACCCAGTTCGGCATTGATTCCACCAGCTTCTGGCACATGATCTACCATAGGTTCTCTATAGGGTTCAGATTCGGTGACTGTGCTGGCCACTCATGACGTCAACTTTGTTATCCTGAAACCTCTTTTTGACGGTCTTGGCGATGTGCATCGGATTATTATCCTGCATGAACTGCCATTTCAGGGGCATCTCCCACTAGGCGTGTAGCAGCGTAACATCCTTTAGGATTTGGCTTGAATGTCTTCATAGTATACCGTGGCATGTATGCGCAGTCTATTGGACGATGAACCCAAGTTTTTACGTCCGAGCCGATGAGGTTTAGCTTCGTCTCATCCAACCACAGTATATACTTTTCCTTCTCCAGACCAATCCCTTCGAAGTGGTCTATAGCGAACTTCAGCCGCGCCTTGGACATTTTGCGGATGACCACCCGCTGTGTTTCCGTGCAATTATGCGCGCGACCCATTTTCCGTTGACTGTAACTAGAATTCGAAAATTTAAACCTTACATACTTCTGGTTTACATGATGAATACTTACCAGGATCCGGAAAACTCAAAATACCACCGAGAAACAATCATTTTTCTTCAAAAATCGGCCGAAACAACACTCGAAACAACCGAAACGAGGAGCTGATCCTAAATTTTGACGCGTTATTTTAGTTAGTAGCTTAAAATGAATTTTTTCATGAATGATTATTATTGTCTCCGTTTACCTACCATGTGGCAAGATCCCGGATTTGAGACGCAAACTGCTAGAGGTGCTTGAGAGCTTGGAGGATCCTAAAATCGTTCTGGGGGACTTCAACGCTCACCACCACAACTGGGGGATGCAAGCAACGGACGTAAGGGGGAACATCATCGCTGATTTTTTCGAATCGTTGGAGCTCTCGGTCCTGAATGACGGTACCTACACCTTCTGTCGAAGTCGTAGCAGTTCAGCCACCGACATTTCCGCAGCCAGTATTGATTTAGTAGGTAAACTGGGGTGGAATAAAGCAGACGACCTACACGGAAGTGACCATTATCCGATTTCAATTATCCTCAACGCACCGCCGCCTCAATCCACCCGAAGATCAAAGTGGATTTTCGACAAAGCAGACTGGGATTTCTACAGGGCTTCCTCCAGCCACCTGATCGCCCGAGACAACCCGACCTCCATGCAGAAGCTCAACGAAATCATCACCGAGGTAGCAGAATCCGCCATCCCTAAAACAAAGCCCAACCCTGGAAAGAGAGCGCTGCACTGGTGGTCTGAGGACATCCAAAAAGAAATCAAGAAACGGAGGAAGTTCCTACGTGCGACAAAACGAATCCGGCACGATGGTCCGGAGAAAGAAACGGCAATGAACAGATACCGAGCGCAGCACATAAGGGTGAGGCGAATAGTGAGACGGGCCAAACTAGACAGCTGGACCGGCTTCCTGGAATCCATCAACGAAAGTCAGTCCTCTGCGGACCTATGGATACATGTTAACGCGCTGAATGGGAAAAGAAGATTCCAACCCCCTATACTGCAAGCGAATGGCACGACCTACAGCGATCCAGTCGACACCGCGAACATGCTAGGGGAATATTTTGCTGAACTGTCCTCGATTTCGGGATACGATTCCGAGTTCATCCGACAGCAAAAAGCGGACACGAACTCAGTCGATCGATTCGTGGTTCCGAATGATCGGGTTGGAAAACCGTTCAACAAACCCTTCTCCGTCGAAGAACTCATCGTCGCTCTGCGCTCCACCAAAGGGGAGTCCACTGGTCCCGATCACATCGGTTATAAGATGATCAAGCAGCTGTCCCCGTTAGGTCAAACCACTCTCCTCGACATTTTTAATGATCTCTGGTTGAAGCACGACTTCCCAGCGGAATGGAGACAGTATTGTGATCCCCATCCCCAAAGTCGGCCAGAACAGCTGCTCCGTGAAAGAATACCGGCCAATATCCTTGACCTCCTGTACGTCCAAGACCCTAGAGAGGATGGCGAACCGACGGCTCGTCACCTACCTGACCGAAAACAAGAAGTTGGACTGCCGACAGTTTGCCTTTCGACCGGGGATAGGCACAAACACGTATTTCGCATCCCTTGGAGAGGTGGTAGCTGAGGCCAGAAAAAAACGACAGCATCTGGAGATGGTAGCCCTGGATCTAGAGAAGGCGTACAACCGAACCTGGATTCCATTAGTTCTTAAAACACTAGCTGACTGGGGGGTAGACGGCAACCTGCTGCACTTTGTTCAAAACTTCGCGACAAACCGGACCTTTGAGGTAAAAGTCGGGAACACCAGCTCCAGGCGCCTTCATGATGAAACTGGTGTACCTCAAGGTTCCGTCTTAGCCGTCACCCTCTTCCTGATAGCGATGAACAGCCTGTTCCGGGTTATACCGAAGGGAGTATGCGTATTCACGTATGCGGACGACATCCTTTTGGTAGTGGTGGGGAACACGCACAGGGCACCACGCATCAAGATCCAGGCAGCTATGCTATCGGTAAATGGGCTGTCGAACGAGGTTTTCGACTTTCGGCGCAAAAGAGTGGTCACATGGTGGTATGTAGTCACAAACACCAAGGTTGCAATTCAGGAGTCAAAATCTACAACGACCGCATTCCCCGCCGTAGAACGTTGAGAATCCTGGGAGTGGTGGTCGATTGCAACCTGAACTTCCAGCACCATTTCGACGAGGTGAAGAAAAGCTGTGCCACCCGGTTAAACCTCTTAAAAACCATCTCCAAACCTCACCGAAGTAACAACCGAACGATCCGTTTACGGGTGGCCAAAGCCATCATCAATAGCCGCCTCACCTACGGTCTCGAAGTGACATGCCTGGCCAGAGATAAACTCCTAAAAACTCTATCACCGATTTACAACAATGCACTACGGATTATCTCTGGTCTGCTACCATCAACACCAGCAGCCTCGGTATGCGCCGAAATAGGAGAACCTCCGTTTGACATTTTTGTGGACGCGGCGATAGTTTCCAGAACTGCGAGCTTTCTCGCTAAAACCAGTGGAGGTAAGGAGACACACCTGACTGTCTTAACGAACGAAATCTTGCAGCAGGTGACACACTCAAACCTCCCATCGATAGCTAAACAGCTTTGGTTTGAGACTAACGACTGGAGGTTGCCGGTGGTCCAAGTGGATGATACAATCAGGAACAACTTTCGAGCTGGGGCGAGCTCTGTGGGTCTGAAGCAAACCTTTGTCGAACTTGTCTCAAGAAAATATCACAATTATGAAATTCGATACACGGACGGTTCCAAAGGGATGCAAGGAGTTGGTTTCGGGGTAAGCGGTCATAATAACTCTCTTATTTCTAGCAAGAAGCTCGTCGACATTTGCCAGGTTTTCTCGGCCGAAGCTGCCGGAATATTTGAAAATGCCACTATACCGTCAAGCAAATCGATCCTGATAGTTACCGACTCGGCTAGCGTCATCGATGCCGTTGGCGCGGCTATAACTAGGCACCCATGGATACAAGCTATCAGGAGGTATCTGCTGCCGGATACAGTCCTCATGTGGGTCCCCGGACATAGTGGTATATGTCCGCGGACACAGTGGTCCCCGGACATAGCGGCAATGAAGCGGCCGACCGTTTTGCTGGAATCGGTCACCTTGGACAACTTTTGACGCGCAAAGCACCGCTAGACGACATCAGACTATGGATCGCCAACACATTCAACACTTTTTGGGCGGAAAAATGGTCCGTTGAAGAGACGCTGTTCCTCCGGAGAATCAAAGAATCCATCACCAGATTCGAAGACGTCAAAACGATGAGAGAGCAACGAATCTTATCCAGGTTAAGAACCGGCCACTGCAACATGTCACACAACTTCAACAGAGGACCCTTTCATCCCCTTTGTGACTTGTGCGAGGTTCGCAATTCAGTCGAACACATCCTCTGTATTTTCCCAAAGTATGAGAACCTCCGGAACTCACACGGGATCAGCGGGAGCATTCGAGATGTGCTTGGCGACGACCCTTCACAAACTACTGCACTGCTCTGTTTTTTGAAAGATGCCGATCTGTACTTTAAAATTTGAACAAAAAACTTGTGATTAAATCGAAGATCCTTGTTCCTTCCCCTTCGCGATAAGGGGAACAAGAACAGTCGGCATCTTCGAGTGGCTCGGATTCCCCATCTGTGGCCTGGGCCACGGCAAGCGGACATCCTCGTCAAACCAGGGGAAAAAAAAAAGCTCAAATGCGTAGAAATTCTCGTGACGAAATCTGTTTTTGTTTTATTGTTAATTGCTTGTGCATGTAAAATGGATAGTAAGCGCACTTTGCGGCATGGTTTCGTTTTTACTGAGACGAACCAGCCCAGGAGGCTGAAAGTCTCAAAAATAAAGAATAAAAAAAAAATAAAAAATGAATGATTATTGTTTTCAGATGTTATAAATTTCTTCGAACAATGCAAATAAATTATTATAAATGGATTAAAGCATTGGATTGGATTATCAAAGTTTTGTTACTTTTTTTTTTGCTTGAACAGTGGTCTTAATGTTTTGTCCGACACTGTATACGTTTATGCAAAAAAAAACAATCTAATGCTTCATGTATTATTCTCTCACCTTCGAACTTCCGAATAGAATCTTTGTTTGCGATAGGGGTAAATTTCGGATAACAAGTATTATGATTACGCAACTGCTATGTATAAATACACATTAAATATATTTTTCGTTATCTGGCGCAATTTGAAAATCTTAAAAAATATATATGTATAGAAATCGTAATCGTATATTTGCTGGCACATCAATATAAAAAATTACACTTGCGGAATCTGTGTAATGTATAAATATTTAAAATATGTATATCAAAATATTTCATCTGATTAGTGTATAATACTTTTTAAGCACTGTGGACTACAAAAAGGCATTTCGTTTTTGACGCAGAATCGTCCACCAATAAGTGACTTTCCACATCCTTTACCACTGCATAGAAAGCACGATCCATGCCAATGAATGTTTCCCCACGCGACACCTTGTTCGGCCGGGCCAATATTTCCGCGACAGAAATGGCACGATTTTGCAAAATATGTATCATAGCAAGTCAAACAAAGCGGCATGTTAGATTTCTCATCTGGAACGTATTGTTTTCCTGCAAGTGCAGCATCGCAATGATAACAGCAAAAATGCTTTATATGAAAAGTTGCTCCTTCAGCGGCTGTGTATTCCTTAGTAAATATCAATTCATCACAAGCTGAGCACCGTGGGATTTTCAGTATGTTTGCTAAATCGCGAGCACAATATACATTACCACCGTGAAAGAAATAAACCAAATCTGCAAGCAATTCTTTACATTTATGACATTTGAAGCACTGTGGATGCCAAGCCGCACTTTTTCCTGCCCGTTCCGCTCTAACAGCTACTTCGCCAAATGTAATGTTTTGTTGACACCCGTAACAGACTATTGTTTCTGGTGCTTTTGTTGGCACTGTGTAGTTCTTATCGTGTGAGTGGAAAGGATTATCAATAAGATTTGACGCTGTTCTAGTTTCGAACCGGCTAGGGCTTATTTCTGGATACATATTCATATCCTGAATTGCAGGAATAGTCGAAAACACGCCATCTCTGGCATTGATGTCAATATTGTCTGAAGGGCTAGCAATTCCCGGATAAGTAAGGTAGTTTGGCGTGGGAGGAACTGAACCGAAACCAGAATCATCACTGTGGGAAATATGTATAACTGATAGTTGTTCAGCCAAACCGCACTCTGCTGGAGTGATTTCCTCTATCGTTGCTGGTTCAAAAAGGCTCGTCTGTGGATGTAAAATGTATCGATTCAATTCTTTCCGGAAACTATCATTATTGAGATATTCGCTCCGTAATTGCGCGATCGGACCTAGGACGGAATCGCTAGCGAAATTGATACGATTTTTGTATAACTGATTGTATAGTTTATCATAAATAGGACCACAAACAATCGCACTTTCCAGAGCTGTTGCGTCAATATTCATTTCATTTAACATCTCTATTGTTGGTTGAGATAGTTTTTGAGACTCGATAGCACCAACCAAAGGAGTGTTCGATGTTTTCATAACGCTACCTGGTTGATATTTTGAATTTAATGCATCTTGAACCGTTGGATTTGCCAGAATCCCAGCAAGTAATTTGTTGGAATTTTGGGCAAGTTTTCTGTTTTCATTTATCTGCGGCACTTGTGCTGCTGTTATGTCAAACCCGGAAAGATCTGAGTTCTTCACGAAGTCTACGATTTCCTTCTGGAAATCATTGTCACTATCATAACTGATAAGTTCATCTCTGAATTCATTGATGGGTTGTAGTATGGAGTCTTGTGCATAGTTAACTCCTGAGTTTTCCAATTTTGAAAGCAACTCATCGTAGATAGGCCCATGGAGAACTGCACTCTGAATCATCTGCGTATTGATTTTCATTCTTTCAAGCTTCTCTTTTGTTGATGGTGATAGAAAAGGACTGCTAATGAAATCTGGAAACAAAGGATCACGTGAGATAATCAGATCTGATCCACTCACAGGATCCATGAGGGCGGTCTTTAGTGGCTCTGAACTGAGAATATCTGCCAGTACTTTGTCTTTTTTCATAGCAGTTCGGCATTCCCGAGAAAAAGGTTGAGTTGTTTTCTGATTGAACTTCAACTTTCTGACAGGTGTTTCCTGATGTTGTAACGTATCATGTCGTACGAAATTCCGTGGCACTACTGGTGAATTGAACAGATTTTCTCTATGCTGCGTTAGAGTGCCTATTCGAGATGGAGACAGCGTGGCAACATATTTGTCAATCTCGGCATGGAATTTTGGGTTACTAATATATTCTTGTCTAAAACGATCCAACGGGTCAAGTAAATTACAAACGTTTTGGAATTGTACACCTTTACTCTTTAATCCATTCAAAATCTTATCGATTTCTGGTCCGTTTCTAACAGCACTTACAATCGCTTCCGAATTAATTTTCATCAGTTTTAATTTGTATTTGATTTTATCTGATAGGTAAGGACTATCATTGAAATCTGCAGTCATCTGTTGCTTTTGAATGCAAATGGTATTTCCGTTGACAGGTATATCTTCAGTTAACAGTTCTTTCATTGGTTCGGAAGTCATTAACTGCATAATTTTATCGTTCGATGTTTGAGCTAGAGAAGGCATGGCTGGGTGTTTGGAAGACGATGACAAATAGTTTATATTATCTCCAACCCTGACAACACTTCCTTGTCCTACGCAATTCTTCTTGATCGTTTCCACATACTGTACTAATTGCAAAGCCTCACTTTCCGATAGGTTGTGACAAAGACTTGCATCAAGATCATGCGGTGGAACTTGATATTCAAGTTGCTGTTTGCGTTTTTCGGCTGCGTCACTACCCGCAATTGGTATATTTTGTTGTCCTAATTTCGACATGTAATCCGAGGCCAGCTCCGGTGTCACATTAGGAGGTATCCAGTCTAGCTGAACAGGTTTATCGGTAAATTCCGAAATTTTTATGTCTAAAATAGCAACATTGAATTAGATGAGTATCCTTGAATAGGATTGAACGATATCATCCATTTAATCATTTGCGATACTCCGGTTTATAATTCCGCAGATTTTTTTCGTACTCACAGGCAGGCTTGGATCTGATTGCTCCCAGAATTTCAAACTGAGCCCATCCCGTGACGTCCTCATCTTTACAGTCGTGTTGTTCCTTGCGACATTTACAGTTGCGACAAACCTTACGCCAAAAGTGTAAATCCAGCCCGGGGCACTTGTTTTCTGTGAAGGAATATAAAATTAAATATTCTTCGGTTCGTCATATCACATATCTACATACCACAAACAATGCAAGGAGCGCCATTTCCGCTTTCATGACCCAGTCTGCCTCTAATCTGTTCCCGTCTACTTTCCAACTTGACCAACCAATCCGGGGCAGCTGCTGTTTCAATGCCCGATTCAGCCATTGTATATTTTTGCTACAGATCCGGCTAAATATCGAATAGAGCTTTGCGCTTCAATCGCTCAATCCTACAGGGTTTTTGCTCTTAAATTATTTCGCAGTCTAACAGACAATGCAATTTACACAAGTATAATAATATGGAAAATAAACGTTTTGCCGGATGATAATATAACCAATCGTGTTCTGATTAGGAATGCATAATAAGATTGAATCACCCAATTTGAAAACAATCTTCTAACGAAACGCACACATATAAACAATCAGTAACTTGAGATGAGCCAAGACAGTATATCACAGGTGATAGGTTACTTTCTGAAATGCTTTTTTTTGTTTTCTACACTGAGAGAAATAATTAGTAAATATAACGAATTTTTTGGTAAATACTACCAATCTATAGTCATTTTCGACCGTACTAATAAACACATATGATTCGCTATCCAACTCTTGACGAGTAAAGTTCAGTGTCGGTATTGTGCGTTGCCACTTTTACTATTGTGCTATTGGTATAGTGTACGAGTGAAGGTCATTGCTGTCCGCTTTCGAATTGACCTTTTGTGAAGTGGAACAAAGGAAGCAGCGCTCTTGCAGCTTGCAGCCCTTGGCGGCTGTTGAACATCGGCATAACGGGATCGCCATCGTGTGGCTGTCGTTAACGGGAATTATCATCGCGTGACCGTGTGAGCTATTCTTGCGCTATTGTGTTGATCCATAGCGCGTAGCCTCTGTCTCTCCCTGGTTAGGGCAGTAGAGCGCAGTATCGGAACAACTTTTATATTAAGGTACACATATTTAATAATAATATTAATATTCAACTCATATGTTCATTGCTTAACATTATCATCATAATTTTTTTTTGTTTGTTTTGTTATTTTTTTTTGAGATTATTGTTAAAATCAATAATAGATTAAAAATAAGACACAAATTTTTGTAAAATGGAGAATAGTGGAGAATCTCCAGAGATGGAGATCTCCGATAATGAATCCCATACAAGATCTGGGAAAAAACATAAACGAGTCCCTCAAAAAGAAGATAATTCTTCTGGGGACGAATCTGCTCATCCTTCCAAACCCCCTTCTAAGAAAATAGCAAGCCTCCCTTCTGAACCCACTGTTACTTCCACTCCCCCTCTCCCATCATCGATTTCGCTTCCCCCTTCTGATGTTTCCGATTCAACCCAATCCTCGTCCTCGTCCTCGTCCTCGTCCTCGTCCTCGTCCTCGTCCTCGTCCTCGTCCTCGTCCTCGTCCTCGTCTTCTCCCTCTGTTGTCTCCGCTCCACGTGTCAGAGTTTATCCAGAAGATGCACTTGGAACTGGCCCTTGGGTTGTTTTCCTCCGGCCAAAACCAAAAGGAAAAAGCCTTAACGTGATTCAGATTATGAAAGATCTGGCCAGTTACTCTTCTGTATCTGAAACTCGCAGGGTTAGACCGAACAAATTGCGGGTTGTCGTGAATGAACGGAAACACGCAAACGAGATTGTTGCTGACCAACACTTCACTCTCGAATATAGAACATTTATACCCTCCCATAACGTAGAAATTGAGGGGGTGATAACTGAAACGAGTCTGACGAGCGAACAAATAAAAAAAAGAAGGAAAAGGCAAGTTCAAGAAGCTTCCCTCAATGAAAGTAAAGATCTTGGACTGTCGCCAACTCGGGAAACTCTCCCATGATGGGGACCAAACTAAATTTACGCCGTCAGACTCGTTTCGAGTCACCTTTGCTGGTGCCGCCCTCCCTGACTACGTTATGGTGGACAAATTGAGACTACCTGTGCGACTCTTCGTGCCAACAAGGAGCGCTGTGCCACTTGCGGGGAGCAACATGAGGGGAAATCCTGCAGTGCGACTGAGCATAAGTGTCCATATTGCGGAGGATCCCCACACGCGCTCTCAGCTTGTGAAACTTACAAGAGTCGCTGGGAGAAACAGAAGCGCTCTTTAGAGGAACACTCGAAGCGCACTTTTGCGGAAATTTTAAAGGGCGCTTCTCCACTGGCCCAACAACAACAACAACCAATCTCAACACACAATACCTTTTCCACGTTGCCAGTTGATGAAATGGAAGCGGACACAGCTAGCGGGGGCACACCGTTCATTTTCAAAGGGAATCCCCGGCGCAAAAATGTGACCACTCCCAAAGTTCAACAACAAGTCCCCCCGGTGATACCCCCAACTAGCTTGCCTAAAAAATCGAGTGCAGCGGACAAGCAAAATCAGGTTCCTCCTGGCTTCCGTGGGAATAGTTCACCTTCGAACGACCCAGCACTCGAGGGGACATCAAAAACCCCAACTGTCCCTGTTTTTCCGTCCAGCTCAACTTCCCAATCGGGATTTATAAAGTTGTCTGACCTTTTGGATCAAATCTTCAAGTGTTTCAATGTTTCCGACTCCATCAGAACCCTTGTCATCTCAATGCTTCCAGTATTAAAGACAATTTTACAGCAATTGATGCAAACATGGCCCCTCCTTGCAATGATTATCTCTCTTGATGTCTAATTTAGATAGAGAGGTCGGAGATATCACTGTTTTTCAGTGGAATTGTCGTAGTCTTATCCCTAAATTGGATACATTCAAATTTTTAATTCATAACTTCAATTGTGATGTTTTTGCTCTGTCCGAAACTTGGCTTTCTTCGCGAGATGATATCTCTTTCCATGATTTTAATATTATACGCTTGGACCGTGATGACAGATACGGAGGGGTGCTATTGGGGATCAATAAGTGCCACTCATTTTTTCAAATTGACCTTCCACCTATTCGAGGGATCGAAGCTGTTGCTTGTCATGCAAACATCAGAGGCAAAGACCTCTGTATTGTCAGCTTGTATTGGCCTCCGAGAGCTGCGGTTATCCGCAAACAACTTGATGACATGTGCTCACTCCTTCCTGAGCCACGATTGATCTTGGGAGACTTCAACTCTCATGGAACTGCCTGGGAGGAACAGTACGACGACAATCGTTCATTGTTGATATATGACCTTTGTAACAACTTCAATATGACCGTTTTGAACACTGGGGGAACAACACGTGTGCCTAAACCTCCTGCTAACCCAAGTGCTCTTGACCACTCGCTTTGCTCGAATTCACTATCGTTAGATTGCAAGTGGAATGTAATCCAGAACCCCAACGGTAGTGATCACTTGCCAATCAAAATTTCCATCACCATTGGGTCGAATTCTTCTGAATCTATAAACATGGCATATGACCTCACAAGACACATTGACTGGAAAAAATATGCGGACGCGATTGCTCTAGCCATCAATTCCAGAGATGGTTTACCTCCATTGGAGGAGTATAACTTCCTTTCTCGTTTGATCTATGACAGCGCGGTTCGCGCTCAAACGAAACCCATCCCAGGTTCCATTATTCGTCGAAGGCCTCCCAATCTATGGTGGGATAGCATATGTTCCAAGCTTTATGTAGAAAAATCGAATGCATTTAAAGCTTTTCGAAAACGTGGAACCCCTGAAAATTTTCAGACGTATTTGGACCTTGAAAATCAATTTAAAAACTTGAGCAAAGGGAAAAAACGTGCTTATTGGCGAAACTTCGTGGGAGGTTTGTCACGAGAAACGTCAATGAAAAAAATATGGAAAGTGGCTCGAAACATGAGAAATCGCTCTTCAACGAATGAAAGCGAAGAATATTCACATCGATGGATTTTGAATTTTGCACGGAAGGTTTGTCCTGATTCCGCTCCTGTGCAAAAAATTGTTCGAGATATACCACAAGATAGGTGCGATCTTGATTCCGAGTTTTCGATGGTAGAATTCTCTCTTGCTCTCCTTTCATGTAACAATTCTGCTCCGGGATCGGATAGAATTAAGTTCAACTTGCTGAAAAATCTCCCTGATGTGGCGAAACATCGCTTGTTGAACTTATTCAATCGGTTTCTGGAGCAATATTATGCTCCAATCATCTGTTCCAGATGATTGGAAACAAGTACGAGTTATAACTATTCAAAAACCCGGAAAACCCGCGTCCGACTTCAATTCGTACCGCCCAATAGCAATGCTGTCTTGTATACGGAAATTGTTGGAGAAAATGATCTTGTTTCGCCTTGATCGATGGGTTGAAACGAATGGCCTACTCTCAGATACACAATATGGGTTCCGCAGGGGCAAGGGGACGAATGATTGTCTTGTGTTGCTTTCTTCAGAAATTCAAATGGCTTACGCCGAAAAAAAACAAATGGCTTCAGTATTCTTGGACATAAAGGGGGCCTTTGATTCTGTTTCAATAGAGGTTTTGTCAGACAAATTACACTCTCGGGGTCTGCCGCCTCTATTGAATAATATGTTATATAACTTGCTTTGTGAGAAACATTTGAACTTTTCTCACGGAGATTCGGCAGTCAGTCGGGTCTCTTACATGGGCCTCCTCCAGGGCTCATGTTTAAGCCCCCTTTTGTACAACTTCTATGTAAGCGACATCGACAATTGCCTTACACAAAATTGCAGCCTAAGACAACTTGCAGATGATGGAGTGGTGTCTGTCGTAGGATCAAACGAATCCGACCTACAAGGACCCTTACAAGATACTTTGAACAATTTTTCAACCTGGGCCATTGGGCTAGGGATCGAATTCTCCACGGAGAAAACAGAGATGGTGGTTTTTTCTAGGAAGCATAGACCAGCAAAACCAAAGCTTCAACTTTTGGGTAAACCGATCACTCATGCTATGTCATTCAAGTATCTTGGGGTCTGGTTCGACTCCAAATGTACTTGGGGGGCCCATATTATCTGAGTATCTGAGTAAAAAATGTCAACAAAGAATAAACTTTCTCCGTACAATTACCGGCACCTGGTGGGGAGCCCATCCCGAAGATCTTATTATGTTGTATCGAACAACTATTCTCTCAGTGATGGAGCATGGCAGTTTCTGTTTTCAATCAGCTGCCAAAACACACCTCATTAAACTTGAGCGAATTCAGTATCTTTGTCTCCGTATTGCGTTTGGATGTATGCCCTCAACGCATACCATAAGTCTCGAGGTTTTGGCAGGCGTACTCCCACTAAAAGATCGCTTCAATTTATTATCTCTTCGGTTCCTCATCCGGTGTAAGGTTATGAATCCATTGGTGATCGGAAATTTTGAGCAATTGATCGAGCTAAATTTTCATTCTGGATTCATGAGTTCATATCATGAATTCACCTCTATGCAGGTTGTTCCTTCTTCGTATATTCCCAACCGTGTTTGTTTTCCTGACTACATCAATTCCTCTGTACATTTCGATCTGTTCATGAAGGAGAAAATCCATGAAAATCCAGATTATCTTAGATTGGGGTTCGTTCCTACGATCTTCAATGCAAAGTATGGGCGTATCAATTGTGATAATATGTACTTTACTGATGGGTCCTCTATGAATGAGTCCACAGGATTTGGAGTGTTCAACGTATTTTTTAGCACCTCACACAGTCTTCAGAATCCTTGCTCGGTATATATTGCTGAATTGGCAGCGATATACTGGGCGCTGGACAGCGTCGCCTCAAGACCTGTTGAACACTATTACATTGTAACGGATAGTCTTAGCTCTGTCGAAGCTATCCGTTCAGTGAGGCCGGAAAAGCACTCGCCGTACTTCCTTGAGAGAATACGACAAATTTTGAGTGCTTTATCCAGACGCTGTTATGTCATTACCTTTGTCTGGCTCAATTCCGGGTAATGAGAGGGCTGACTCATTGGCAAAGGTAGGTGCAATTGAAGGCGATATATATCAGCGTCAAATCGCCTTCAATGAATTTTATTCTTTAGTTCGCAAAAATACCATCGCTAACTGGCAACGCAAGTGGAATGAAGATGAATTGGGCCGGTGGTTTCACTCGATTATCCCTAAGGTTAGCCTCAAACCGTGGTTCAAAAGTCTGGACTTGAGTCGGGACTTTATTCGCACCTTCTCCCGACTCATGTCCAATCACTGTTCGTTAGATGCACTACTCTTCCGTTTCAATCTTGCCAGCAGCAATCTCTGCGTTTGTGGCCAAGGTTATCACGACATCGAGCACGTTGTTTGGTCGTGCGAGGTGTATCTGGTCGCCAGATCGAATTTAGAAAACTCCCTTCGGGCCCGAGGAAGACAGCCCAATGTGCCGGTGAGAGATGTGTTGGCTCGGTTAGACCTTGATTACATGTCCCATATATATGTTTTCCTTAAAGCTATAGATCTTCGTGTGTGATTGTCCCTACATCCTTATACCCTCCTTTCCTTCCTTTGCGGGTAATTCGTCCCCTTGCTATGAATAGTAGAATAAGTTGAAATGTAAATAAACTATAGATATACGAATAGATTCAAGAATTGATTGTTCATCAACATTGTTACAATTTCCTTATATCCCATCCTTCTCCTAAAAATATGTCACCCTTCTAAACTCGAGTACACCGCGAGTAATCGGTTTTCCACCTTACTAACCATAGATGTAAGAAAATTGTTTATATATATATAGTTTTAAAATTATATTTAAGAATTCGGCTCCTTTAAACTTAAGTAACTGAGCCTGTAAAAATAAACGAATTAATAAAAAAAAAAAATAAACACATATGTCAAGCAGAACCATGATTCGGAAGCCCAATATCGGCTACATTTTCTCGCCGAAAATGCACGTATCAGAATTATATCCTTATTATACCTTATGGGAACAATGAAAATGGTTAATACGCGCTTTTCTCACCAGTTTTCAGATATGACAATATCCAAGCTTACTAATGTTATCGAGTAAAATATACTAATCTCTTGTAGGGATGCGGGTTTGTTGACAATATGTACAAAAAATTTGTACATTCTACTAATTTTGCATTACCAAATGTATTTGGTAGTTTTCGACCGAGGATTTTTCTAATACTTATGACAGACATACAGCTGTACTTGCGTTGTACTTCGAAAATTGTATGTCTGTCACCATGTACAGCGCTAGAACCATGCAAGCAACTCGGTACAATCGCTGTACCTGTACCGACCTGTTTTACCGCTGTACATGGCTACAGTTGTACTGTGCGCAGCGCCATAGACGGTTAGTGGTGGGTAGCATGAACAAGCAGAATCAAATCACTTTATAAACGTTCTTTTCATTGACTTTCTTTTAAGTTAATAACTCAGATTGGAAACTTTTTTGTTGTGTTTGATAGTTTAGACACTGAATAAAAACCTTTTTCATTGAAATATGTGGTGGAAATTGGAAAAATATCTGATTGTCAGTTTGACATACGGTACAATGTACAACCAAAGTATGTCTGTCATGGTACGATGGTACCTGTACAACGCTGTACACGTACAACGCAAGTACAGTTGTATGTCTGTCCCTGGTATAAGTGTATACTCGCCATTAAAATTTGTTATCTGGGCAACGAAATCCATAGTGTTGAGAGCACGTCGGTGACGTCCAAATTGAACCCCTATTGAACTGACAGAAGCCAACATATTGAGTTCCCCACTGCCATTTTCCCTTTGTTTTGCCCTGAATTGGGTTCCCCACTGATAGTTTTGCTTGAGATTTTCATAACGGTCCTAGCAACAATCATAGCACCCGGCTGGTTGAGAGAGTTATATCATGGACAGACATACAGCTGTACTTGCGTTTTACGTGTACAGCGTTGAACAGGTACCATCGTAGCATGACAAACATACTTTGGTTGTACATTGTACCGTATGTCAAACTGACAATCAGAAATTTGACCATTTTCCATCACATATACCAATGAAAAAGGTTGAACACCTCAGCGTCTAAACTATCAAACATAATAAACAAGTTTCCAATCTGACTTACTAACTCAAGAGAAGGTCAATGAAAAGAATGTTTACCAAGTGTTTTGATTCGGTTTCTTCATGCTACCCACCACTAACCGTCTATGGCGCTGCGCACAGTACAACTGTAGCAATGTAAAGCGGTAAAACAGTTCGGTACAGGTACAGCGATTGTACCGAGTTGCTTGCATGGTTCTAGCGCTGTACATGGTGACAGAATACAATTTTCAAAGTACAACGTTAGTACAGTTGTATGTCTGTCATAAGTAAAGGGTGTGTCACATCAAATTGCATCACGGAAAAAACGCTGTAGAAATTCGCCCAGTGGACCGATCCTTTTGAAAATTTTAGACAGTAAAATAAAAACTATTAAACAACTTTTGGCATTTTCTTTTAATTCATACTTCGAGCCCAAGCCCGTATGCTCGCACCTTCCTCTTTACCCCGTCCATAAGGTTCTGTACAACGTCAGGTTGTAGTTTTTTTTTGAACAGAAATTCATTTTCTCTTGAAGTCCGCCTCCGATTTGACAACTTTTGGGTTCTTCCGGAGGGCCTGCTTCATAATCGCCCAATATTTCTCTAATGGGCGAAGCTCCGGCGCGTTGGGCGGGTTCATTTCCTTTGGCACGAAGGTGACCCCGTTGGCTTCGTACCACTCCAACACGTCCTTTGAATAGTGGCACGAAGCGAGATCCGGCCAGAAGATGGTCGGGCCCCTCGTGCTGCTTCAATAGTGGTAGTAAGCGCTTCTGTAGGTACTCCTTAAGGTAAACCTGCCCGTTTACCGTGCCGGTCATCACGAAGGGGGCGCTCCGCTTTCCGCAAGAGCAGATCGCTTGCCACACCATGTACTTTTTGGCAAACTTGGATAGTTTCTGCTTGCGAATCTCCTCCGGAACGCTGAATTTGTCTTCTGCGGAGAAGAACAACAGGCCCGGCAGCTGACGAAAGTCCGCTTTGACGTAGGTTTCGTCGTCCATTACCAAGCAATGCGGCTTCGTCAGCATTTGGGTGTACAGCTTCCGGGCTCGCGTCTTCCCCACCATGTTTTGCCTTTCGTCGCGGTTAGGAGCCTTCTGAACCTTGTATATACGCAGGCCCTCCCGCTGCTTGGTCCGCTGGACGAATGAACTTGACAAATTCAGCTTATTGGCGACATCCCGGACCGAACTTCTCGGATCACGTCTAAACTGCTTAATTACGCGCTTGTGATTTTTTTCACTGACGGAGCATCAATTTTTGCCGTTCTTCACCTTCCGGTCGATGGTTAGGTTCTCGAAGTATCATTTTAGTACTCTGCTGACCGTGGATTGGACGATTCCCAGCATCTTACCGATGTCCCGATGTGACAACTCCGGATTCTCGAAATGAGTGTACAGGATTAATTCACGACGCTCTTTTTCGTTCGACGACATTTTTCCAAATTTACGAAAAATTGACAGTGAAGCATGGCCAACGTGACCTATACACTCTTAGGCCGTCTACACATTAGGCAACAGCAACCCGATCTATGTTGGCGATGTCAATCGCATCGCCAACTCAGCTCTGCACATTGAGACAATTCAAACGCGATGAATTCGTTAAGTTTTTATCCGTCATCATAAACTGCCTAATCGCTGGCAGAGATGCCATTTATTTAACTGCCGAAAAAATCATACGGAGAGCAAATTATGAAAAATTGGTTTGAAAAAAACTACTTTACTTGGGATTTTTCTTGACACCAGGCAAAGAAAAAATAAATAAAAACTTAATTTCACAAATCATCGAATCAAATTGAATGCATACGCGGCTTCTTAAAACTACAATAGAATCAAAAGGGCACATTTGAAATACAATTTACACTATAGCAGAAAAAAAAATCTGCTTATCTGGCATTCCTGGATGTACTTTTTTCGAAGGTGTTTCATCTCATATATCAAACAATAATACCATTTTTATTTAAAAAATGTACCGTTGTGTTAATATTCCTTCGTGTGTACAATAGATTTCAGAATTTCTTTTGGGTTCTGCTTTTTTTCTAAATTCTAAATATTTCTAAAAAATGGATGTATATATTTATTTTTCGTTGGAGTAATACCACAAACCAGCAAACAATATTTACAAACATAAAAAAATCATTGAAATAAGAATACAGCCGAAAAGAATTATATAAAGAAAACAGAAAAAATTTCAACAATTCTTCTAAAGAATGATTTATGTATATACTAACGCTAAATATGAAAAATTCTCCCAGGGGTCACATATTCGCAGACCGCACCTTCGCACATGGTACAATCGAGAATCAGGGATGATAACGGTTTCCCGGGAAATCTGACCAGAATTATCCAATCTTAGGCTATCTGTTGGTATTTGTTGAATCATTATTATAACCGACGGCATCAAGCTAAAGGTGACATATTTACCTAACATACTTATTTCGGCTCGCTGATAACAACAGACAGCAACAAATGCTGTTAACTTGGAAAAAACACATCCAGCGGATTCTGTGCTTCTTGCTCAATCTCCAATATTATACGCATCCTTGACCAATTCAGCACTCTTCCCGGACGGTATATCAAGAGAACTTGCATATTGATGGCATTTCCTAACGTCAAACGAATATATATTATATATAAACTAAACCAAAGTAGCAAAATACTTACATCTCGTTCGTTCATAGAAACAGATGCGCCAATATTGTAAACACTGTTTTGCATCACCACTGACAGATATTGAAATTCAATGAACGCAGAAATCAAAACGTCAACAGCAATTGAACGAAAAGGTTGCCGACACAAATCGCGCGCGACTCGACATGCTGAGTTGAATCGAAAAAGTTGGTCCGACCAAAGTTGCCAGTTGCCTAGTGTGTATGCTCCCATTTGATTACACATGTTCTCAACTTTTTTGACAGATTCGTTAAGTTGCTTTCCAACTTAGGTTGCCTAGTGTGTAGATGGCCTTATCTGATTATAAGCGAAAGCTGAAGACATAATTCCTAACAATTAAATTTCTACAGCGTTTTTTCCGTGATGCAATTTGATGTGACACACCCTTTATGTTTCATGTAATTTAGTTCGGTTCATTTTTCATGAACTGCGGAACATTGGTGATTGAGTTTGATATTGTCTCAATATCTTGCGCTCTCTGTAAAATAAAAATGAGATTTTCTACCCTGGTTGTGAGTTCAAGCAGGATGAGCGTAGGAGGAACGAGAAGCACATGCAGCTACTGAGCGATTGAAATAGTAGCGCAAAAATTAATAAAAATATATACGAGGAGAATTCGGAAACAACTGTCTGTAAAATCGCCAAAAATCGAAAAATGCATTTATTAAAAAAAATCAATTACAGGCTATCAATGTACTTCCCTTCTGATAAAATACACGATTCCTAGCGAGTTTTCCACTTTTGAAAGGTCTGATAAAAGAAGTTTTCTGCGAGATTCTTGGAAATCGCCTCCGATGCTTTTTTTCAGATAACTTCTTCTTCTTCAATGGCACTAACGTTCCTAGAGGAACTTCGCCGTCTCAACGTAGTATTACTTGCGTCATTTTTATTAGTACTTAGTTGAGATGCCAAATAACACGCCTTGAATGCACTCTGAGTGGCAAGCTCTAGAATACGCGTGATCACAGTGCAAGTCGGAGGAAATTTCTTTGACGAAAAATTCCCCCGACCAGAACGGGAATCGAACCCGAACACCCGGGCATGTTAGTTATGACGCTAACCACTCGGCCAAGGGAGCACCTTTTTTCAGATAAGGAAACAATAAAAAATCACAGTGAGCCAAAAATAATCGAAGTATTTACAAGTACAATTCTTGATTAAAAAAAAATGTTTTGACGACAAACCGGTTGGCGAGATTTTGAAATAAAAGACGGGTGGGTAATGTCGGGGACATAACCGGAGTGACGTAGGACTATACAAAGGGGACAGCTTTTGTTAAATATATATTTTAAATATATTGTTTTATTTTCTTCTCCTATGTGAATACCTACCTATCTACCTGAAAAATGGATTAGTTTACTGTTTACTCTTTATGGATATGTTGATGGTTCTGAATAGAACCTTTGGTGTTGTGTTTTTGTTATCACTCGGTATTCCCATCTTGTTCGGTTAAACCTTCCTGTTTAGCTATTGCGTTTGCCACTCGCCACAGCTTTCACAGTTGGAAAATTTCTTCCCATCCAGCTTGTGACATGTTGTTCAGTAAATTACATTTAATGCGACGTGCCGGAGAAACACTTTGCCACTCACTGAAACTAATTGTTGCCTTGATGAGCGCCGAACCGAACCTGCTCTGTTCTTGATGCGGGTTTTCTAATTGTCGTGAGCAGCTTTGCAAGCCAACTCGAGCACTCCGACGGCCGAAACTCTATAATCGCTGTTAGGTATACTGGTGCTCCGGCACCAATCCGTTCGGCCTAGTTACCCTTGCGGAGCAATCAGTGAATGCGATCAACAGGGAACTGGAGACCTGCACGGTTCGAGTGAGACTTTGCCTTTCCCTTAACTTGTCCTCCTTTGTTACGCCCACGATGCCGATGCCGTACAACCACACGGGTTTACGGTTTGAAAGAAAATAAGATATTTTTTTGGGGTCCGCGTGTTTTATACTCTAGCGGTACACACTCACAGGATAGAGACAAATCGGCAGACTCAGCCAGAGGGGCGAGTCCAACGAGACGAACGAATGAGCGTTAAAAGGGAGCGATGGCAAAAAAATACATTCATTACGATTTGTTCGCTCGTTGGATTCACATGCAGGCTAAAAAGGGTCCTTTTCAGGATCACAAAATTATCTTCAATCTAAAGAGTTTATTGCTTTGTTATCACTCGATATCCCCATCTTGTTCGGCTAAACCTTCCTGTTTAGCGATTTGTTGCCACTCGCCACAGCTTTCACAGTTGGAAAATTTCTTCCCATCCAGCTTTGTGACATATTGTACTATAAATTACATTCAATGCGACGTGCCGACGCGCCACTCAGTGTCGCATTGGAGGCGATTTTAACCTGTAATTGAACATTTGCGATGACAGTGGTACAGTGTCGACTTTCAATGTGGGGTCATAATTTGGATCTCTATGTTTACAAAAATGTCCAACTAAATAAGTCGCATTACATGTCCGTCCAATTTGCTAAATGTCGAACTAATTGTAAATTACTGTACTTTCAATCTGGAAACAATTTAAGAATGGGTGAAAATTGAATAATCAGGAAAGTCCCCAACTATCAATAAGCTCAGAACAACTGCCAAATTCACATACTCATCAGATCCTGGCAAACAAATGATGAAAAAATCAATTTGTGTTTTATTATTATTTTGCATAATGTTTTAGAAAGCATTGAACTGTATTTCCTAAACTCTTTTTTGGAAGGTTTCTTCAATTGCACTAACGTTCCTAGAGGAACTTCGCCGTCTCAGCGTAGTATTACTTGCGTCATTTTTATTAGTACTTAGTTGAGATTTCTATGCCAAATAACACGCCTTGAATGCATTCTGAATGGCAAGCTCTAGAATACGCGTGATCACAGTGCAAGTCGGAGGAAATTTCTTTGACGAAAAATTCCCCCGACCAGAACGGGAATCGAACCCGAACACCCGGCATGTTAGTTATGACGCTAACCACTCGGCCACGGGAAGGTTTAATGGCCCTGAAAAGCGCCTTGTTTTATGGAATGGTTCCAATAACAAAAATTGAACAAATTCTTGACTGTTTGCTACTATTAACTATTTTTTTCTAATTCTGTTACTTAGTCGGGTCTGACTGAACACCGACCATATGTGCTTCAGTTTTACCCATTTTATTTATTTATTTTTTTTCAAAATATATATTTTTATCAAGGCTCATATGGCGTTAGCCTCACGGGGCCGGGAGCCCATTTAATGTAAAATAAATGTACAATGTATAAATATTATCCCTCCCCTATTTTGTTTTTTTTACATTTATCGTTCGTTCGATCCAAAGTATGTTCACCCAAGGCGCCTAGAAGTATATCCTAAGGTGGGCCAACTTGCTAAAACCACTCTTCAGCTCGAAGCTCGTCTGTCAGATCAGTCTGTCTCTTTCACGCTACAGGCAAATAATTCCCCTTCTGCTTTCTTCCGTACTGTTTTCATATACCGCTCCCCTAACCAACTTAGTGACGAAAGGGCCTCACCTTAGGATATACTTCTAGGCGCCTTGTGATCAATCTTTCTTTTTCTTACACAATTAATAAAGTGTTATCTTTCTCCTGCTCACACTTCCGAATTCAACACGTTTGAATGTTATTTGTGCCAGAACCCCTCGAATAGAATATCCATCTGGTTTACGCCAGTTCATGCATTCTACAACACATCCTCCACAGCGCTGCTAACAGTTGACGTATGAACGCCCCGATGTGCCATCGATTCGGCTTCTTCAGCATCGGCTAAAATACGCTCGTGGCGGTAATGCCAAACACAGGATTCAGTCGTTAATCGCTCGTCCAGCAGGCAGGCCACACATGTGTGCTTCGGGGCGATTCTCTCATGCTTCGATATTTAGGTAATTCACATTATTAACTAATTCAAAAAAGGGTATCGTTCAAATTTTGTCTTATTTAACAGCCTACACGCGCAGCAACGTGTACTGCCGTTGAATTTCAATTCATTCACAACTGGTACAATGTTGTACAAAAAAATTCAAAACAGTTCATTGTCACTCAAAACATTTTACGTTCTAAACAGCATTAATATTACGCATAATCTGAACTCTTCCATTTGACGCATAGTTCGTGTGAGGTGTTTAGTTTCTTGAAGAGCTTCCGCTATTCTCGAAAGCCATAAAGTAGTTTTATTTTTTCACACACTTTCTACTCCAGAAGGCGCCTTTCTCGGAAGAGATGTGTTTGCTAACTTCGATTCAGTCAGTATCGTTCAAGGTATTGTCAAGTCTTTCCTTGACATTATTTTCTCATGAAAAAACACTTGATGAAATTTAAGTGGAATATACCAATTTTAGGATGTTTAACGCCGAGAAATTGCAACTAGAAACACTACACTGTACAGGAAACTATGTTTATGACGAAAGTGGAACGTTCACAAACGCACTTTTTTTTTCAATATCAATTCCCATTCCCATCATTTTTATTTGACATTCGACATGCTACCTCAGGTAGTGAGTAGAGCTCGATAACTGGGTTGACTTTCCAGTCCAGTTTGCGAACAGGTACTGTATTGCTAAGACCGTATATTTCTAGACCTTACTTATTTTTTCTGAGTGTTGTTTAAATTGGCATTTATTCAAAATGATGTGTGATGCTCGAGAATACCAGCGTATTGTCCCTCGTTTGTGATGACAAACGATTTTCGTGAAAACGTCATATCGTGAGAAAAAGAGAGTTCATAAACTGTGTATGACAGAAAGAAAATTGTTTAATGTATAAATTGATAAATTAATCACACAAAGTTGTTGTTACGTTTATTCTTTTGCAATCGTCGAGATATTCTGTAAAAAGTACAATGTCTGGTCATCAGTACGTTCCGAATCCGTCGAACCTCTTCGCGGACGATGACGAGATAGATGATGAACTGTTCCTTCGCAATGCTAGGCGGACTGGTGGAAGCAGCAGCGCAAGCGATGCAACAACGGACCAAGGTTACAAGTACGATCAATTCCAGAAGAGTTTCTTGTCACAAAATTACGATACAGCCGAGGAGGAAAAGTATGGATCCACTATGATGCCAGGAGCGTCGATGCATGGAGGTAAGGTTGTGGGGTCAAATTTAACACGACCGGATGTCCTTGGGCCTGAACCGTATCAAACTGGCGAATACAGTGGTTATGGTGGACAAATGGCCGGCGGTTACGGGTCGGACCCGTACGCGGCGACTGCCTCATCGCCTTATAGTGGTTCCCAAGTTTATCGTTCGGTTCCAGGTGCTGGTGTCTACGGAGAGTTGGACTCGGATATGGACGACGAAATAGTTAGACAAAGACAAACATTCGAACAAAGGCGAAGAGAATTGGAGGAAAGCACACTGCTTACTTCCCAGCGTTGCTTGGGTGTGCTCAGAGAGACGGAACAAGTAGGAATTGCCACTGCTGAGGAGTTACATCGCCAGCGGGAGCAACTGGAAAAAACTAAAAAGCAACTTGATGAAATCAATAACTCCCTTAGATTTAGCCAGAAGCATCTCAACAGCCTGAAAAGTGTTTTCGGAGGTTTGAAAAATTATCTCTCCGGAAGGATGGGACCAGATCAGCAACAGAGTAGTTCTATAGGAATAGCACGAACAAACATATCGCCATCGCCATCGGAGGAAATATATCCTAATCCACAAGATTTTAGAATTCCTTCAGAATATTGGCCTGATGCAACCCGAGGGCGACCAGATTATCACAATCAGGCGCAGGATCTATCACATATGAACGGAGGACCTAGCACTGGAGGAAATTTTAGTCATGAGCTAGATCAGAACCTAGATGATATGCGAGGTAATTTGTCACGACTTAAAAATCTTGCATTGGATTTGAATCAGGAAATTGATAGCCAAAATGATCTCATTGATGATATTTCCAATCGTGTAGATGATGTCGATGTAAAAATTGGCAAACAAAATAAAGACATGAATCGGCTACTGCGGAAATGAACCTTGAACTCAATAACAAGAGCACATCGACAAACAAAGATATTCCTCCGCGATACTTTGCCTTCGCATTAATCGGAGCGTAGCAAACAAACAAAAGCTCTGAAAATATTATTTTGAAACGAAATTGTTTGTAAGGTTTATATCTTTTGTATATTCTTCCCTCGTTTTCGAATAGTATTTTATCTATACCTGCTCTAAGCGTAAATTATACCGAATAAGATTTCTAAATGATACACTTTTTATCTGAACTTGTTGGATTGAATAGTCAGATCGGAAACAGCACTATCTCCGATGTTTATCCAATATTTCTGAATGTTCGATCGTCCGTGTCCTCGTTTTTTGCAATCTAAAGTATAAAAAATAGATATTTTGCCGATCGCAAAGTGCTAGACTACAAAAATAGTTCGAAATATTCCTCCCTATCATCGTAATATGCGCATTATGTGCAACTTAAAAGTGTCTGCGGCATGAAATCATGATAAGAAACTAAACGGAACACAGAAGAAAAAAACACAAATTGTTATAGATATAAAGACGATTCATTGTTTACGTTATTCCACACCTCATTAAGAACATTATGAAACATAAATGAACCATGAAAAAGTATTGAAAATAAGTCAAAGTATGTATTGAAAACTATTGAATAAATATGAATCGTAACAATAAATCAAGTTATAAATAAAGAAGTGGAGGAAGCAAAAAAAAAACATCGTTATGGTGGAAGTTTATAATCTCGAGGTAAATAAATTATCATTAAATGGTTATTATCATGAAATGGTTATAAATAAAGGATACGATAATCGGTAATATCATACAGAAACATACATTTTTGTAGTTTTTTTTTTCTATAAAATTCGCCAGAACTCATTATGTACATTAGAAAAAGAGATCATAAACTGTAAAATGTGAAAAATATTGGGAGTGGTTCTTTATTTTTCTTTTTTTTTTCAAAGAAGCAGGTTGCGTTATGAAAATTTTAGATGAAATTGGAATATCTTTGTGAAGATCAGGGATCGGCATAGTCATAGTCTACTGAGGATAGTCAGCTGACTATCTGACTGACTATATCGTACTTAGTTGTAAATGACTTTTGACTTCTTCAGGCAGTTTCTCCGCCAAAACGACTAGTCGGCGTTTAGTCGCTATTTCCCTCTATCGACTCGACTATATCATTTCATTCTTCCCAGTCAAATTGTCCTCATTGCATTTTGAAGTGACTTTCCTCAAATCGAATTGGTTCCTCTCTCTCTCTCCCATGTACGTGTGCCAATGAATGTATGGGAAAAAATCGACCCTAAAATTTCAAAATGTTACCCTATACTAAATGTTCACCACCTCGAAAAACCACACTATGCAAAATTTCAACTCAATCGGACTTAAGGGAGAGCGACGCAAAGCAGTCGTTTGAGTTTTTTGAGTTTTTTGAATTTGTAAAGGAAATCGGGGTTTTCGAAAAAAATTTTAATGCCATCTACAAAGTGTTGATTTGCACGATAATATACCCTATGCAAAATATTAGCTTATTCGCACTTCATTTACTGGTGTCGTAGGCACATAAAATTTGAGTTTTTCGAAAACCGAAAAGTCACCGGAAATCGAGGATTAAAAAAAAAGGTTGATGCCAAATGTCTTAAAATTGCATGACACGTCGAGATTTGCAGTTTCGTATTCCGAAAAAAAGTCCCAAAGTGCCGTTTTTTGACAAAAAAAAATTGAGTTGACACTAGATCTCGAATCTAAAGACATTTGGCATAAAAAAATCGAAAAACCCCGATTTTCTCCCCCCTTGGGTGATTTTTCGATTTTCAAAATACTCAAACTTTGGCCGCTTTGCGCCATTCTCCCTTAAGTCCGATTGAGCTGATATTCTGCATAGGGTGTTTTTTTCGAGGTGGTGAATAATTTTTATGGGGTAACTTTTTGAAAATCGAGATGACCATTCTCATTAGCACCCTAGTGTGCATGCATCAATGTTTGAGTTCAACGTGGTTTGACATACGCTACAGGTGAGCTAGATTTCTTGTATCGTACGTGCAGTGTGTGTGTACGCTATTTTGCTCGCTATTTACTCATACTAACGCGAGGACCATTATAGCATACTTGATAAATGTCTAAATTCGTTGGTTTGAGTTCACGATGGGTAGACAATAAACTGTCAATTAATGGGATAACTACTTTTCTGCATCAGAAACCAAGTTTTCGTTCCTCTTTATATGGACGTAAAATTAGATTGCGTACGTATAAATTGCGTATAAAATTAGTGTCAGGGGGATATGGAAGTGTGGATTGAAGTCAGTTGAATGAAGAGGTAGATTTTTATTCATTAGTCGCGTCAGTTAAAACAACCACTGACTGGATTAGTTCACCAGCCATCCTCGCTAGTCAACGCTAGTCATGTCACTTTTTGTTAACGGCGACTGCCGAAGCAGTTCTAGTCGAAGGGAAGCTACTAGAGATGGGCAAACCGTTCACGAACGGTACGAAAGAACTAGTTCGCCGAAAAGAGTGAACGAACGGTCGTTCTTTTTCAAAGAACGGTAGTTCTCCCCACGAACTGATTGCGAGTGAACGGTTTGTGAACGAACTGACTCCGAAAGAACGGTTTGCGAGTGAACTGATGGAGAGTGAACTGTTTGTGAACGAACTAGTGCAGCTGAACTGATTTGCGCTGGACGGAATGGATAAATATAACGAGAACGGAAAAAGAACATAAAACGATATTGTCATTTATGAGAAAAATGCATCTAACGCAAGGTTTATTTTGTTAATGTATACTCAATTTTGGGTTAAAAATTAAATTAGATTTTCGTAGTTTTAAAAGCAAAACTATATATTTTCAATTTCATGTGTTCTTTTAATTCCGCGTAACATTCATATATTTCCTGATTATCAGAAATAAATCTTGGGGAAGCTGGGACGATTCATGGATTAGGTAAACATAAAATCTTAAAGTGAGGGCAATGTTTTTTCGTTGCTTTCTAATCATTGTTTGGCCTATTGCGTGTACGTGTTATCGTGATTGTTTGTATGATTGATTGTTAGTGAAAATCGCTGCTGATTTTTTTTCCCTGAATGAACATTATGAAATATGATCTTACATGGAACCTGTGTCATGTCCAAAAAGCGAATATGAAAAATTGCACCTATTTTGTGCGCATCAAATTATTAAATAAACTTTTGTCGACTGATAAACATATTTTCACATACAGTTTGCGACTTTTAAAGAAGAAGCAGCTTATCTTTCCCCAGTAAATTTCAAAAATATAAATTCCATACCTACACTATCCAATCCAACAATATCAATTAATAGCTGTCTATTGATGTTGGGTTCCAGCTAACATTCTATGTTGTTCTTAATACCACTGAACGAAAGAGCGGAAGAACAGTTCAAAAGAACTGATTCTCTTAGATGAACGGTTAATGAGTGAACCGTTCATAAATATGAACTGTTTTGCCCATCTCTAGAAGCTACTGAGAGTAGAGTCGGTCTCCATTTTTCACCTTCGAAGATTTCGGGCCCTGGTGAAGATATTTTGTGTTTAAGGTGGAACGAAGCCATTGTAGTATAGATAAAACAAAGATGTGTGGAATAAAGGTGTGACCGTGTCGTCATTAAGTGCGCGAGGGGAAACGGTATAAATATACAGAGGACTGTGGAAAGGGATTTGACTGCAAATAGAGATGTTTAAATTTTTCGTTTATTCAATTGTCGATTAATCGTGGGGTCATTTTTAAATATTCGATTCATTCGAATAATTGTTTTTCAGTATTCGATTAACCGAGCGAATATTTATTTCTTGTAATCAAAAAGAACAGACATATTTGTAATAAAAAAGTATTATGTCATAATTTTAAAAATTACATTAAATATAATTTTGAAATGAACATGGCGCAGAATAATTGTTTTTGAATGAAATGGTATTTTAGTATATTGATAAATTTACCATTTCATGATTTTTTGAGGACGATTGAAAAAAAAGTACACAATGAGAATGATGCACAATATTATTATTGTACCAACATAAATTTTTTTCTGTTCAAAATTACCTGTTCTTTGAATGTTGAATGAAATGGCTGATTTGTTTGAATATTTCTGCTTGGTCCTTATAGCTACTAGTTCAAAAGAGGTACATTTATAGAATCATTGATCATAGAATCACTGACCATTGATAGAATCATTTATAGAATCCTCGGCACTCTGAATTTGAATACTACTATTTTAGAACGGGAGCTGAGACAACCTTCTTTAAGTCCGCATTTTACTCCTGCAGACCCTAAATTCTTCTTCCCAGTCTCCTCCACCACCAGGGAATCATTTTTATGGTTCAACCGTAAATGATTTAGCATATCTGAAGAATTTCGACGAAACATCATGACGGTTAACACTCCTATACTCGCGCATAGGTCTGAGAGACCAAGAAATCAATAATTCGTTCATTTCTCAGAAAACATCAACACTACGACATTGCGATTCTCTCTAGCTTCGTCATTCGTTGTTCATCATCGTTTAGCGTATCGTATAAGTTGGTACGAAGGGGACGTATGTCACTTTTTCACCACCTTCGGTCTGAGACACCGACGCGCGTACTGGAGTAACTTTTTTGGACAAGTGACTTTTTTTCCTATTTTAGAATATTGTTCAATGAAATGTATAAATGAATGTCAGTGGCGTGGAATATTTATTAAATATAATGCATAATATCATTTGGCGACTTTCAATGTGGGGCCATAATTTGGGCCCCGAACTCAATGTTTACAAAAATGTCCAACTGGAGGTAAAAATGTCTAATTAAACGTGTTGCATAACAGATCTGTTCAATTAGCTTAATGTCGATGTAGATGTAAATTACTGTGCAGCCAAATCAAAACAAAAGCCGAGACACAAAGCCCAGACAAAAACCAAACGAGCCGTCCGTCTCCGTCAATTATTCTTTTCTACAAACCCTGCCGGTCGTTTTCGTTGAACGTTGAATTTACGGTCTGAGACACCGACGCGCGTACTGGAGTAACTTTTTTGGACAAGTGACTTTTTTCCTATTTTAGAATATTGTTCAATGAAATGTATAAATGAATGTCAGTGGCGTGGAATATTTATTAAATATAATGCATAATATCATTTTCGGACTATTCTTATTTGATTTTAGTCCTTTTGTCACCGGATTGAATGGATTCATATATTATTCGTCGATATACTCGTCGTTAGATTCATACGTGCAAAAGTAAAGTACAAATGTTTGACATTCGTTTAGTTGTTCACTAAATATAATGGTCAATACAATACGGTAGCGCGACTTATGAGAAAGGCCTTTCAGCCATCTTGGATTTTGTATGTAAACAATCTGCAATATTTTGCAATATCTTTTTTTTGCTCTTTGTTAAGGTATTGCTTTGGTGGGAATAAGAGCATTGAAAAATTGAAAGGTAAGTCTTTTACGGTTAAAGTTAGGTTTGTAATATACTCTATCTTATATGTTTTAGCTCAAGAGAATAATGTGCGATTTACATAGCACGTTACGGAGAAGAACGTCTACGTTCCGTCAACGTCTCCACCAATTCACACATGCAGTCAATGCTTCCACCAGCACCGTAACGTCAAATGGCAAACGAATGATTTATTTAATTTTATTCATGGTGTCGCCACCTACAACAATTTTAAATTGCAATGCCCTCTTTCAAATCAGCATGCCTAGAAACAGTTCTAAATTTGGAAAAATTCAATGAGAATAATTTTTTTCAATTATTAAAATGCTTAAACCGCGTAGTCCGACCCTTATACAACAATAATAATGAATAGAATAATTCTTTCAACTAGTCGCGAATGATTTTCACTCCGAATGACTTAGCTCCAAAGAGATATGTTGGCATAAAAAGTACAGTAAGTTACTTATAAAGCGATATGCTGAGGCAGCACTCAGTGTCGCATTGGAGTCGGTTTTGACCAGTAATTGGACATTTGCGACTGGTGGCGACTTTCAATGTGGGGCCATAATTTGGGCCCCGAACTCAATGTTTACAAAAATGTCCAACTGGAGGTAAAAATGTCTAATTAAACGTGTTGCATAACAGATCTGTTCAATTAGCTTAATGTCGATGTAGATGTAAATTACTGTGCAGCCAAATCAAAACAAAAGCCGAGACACAAAGCCCAGACAAAAACCAAACGAGCCGTCCGTCTCCGTCAATTATTCTTTTCTACAAACCCTGCCGGTCGTTTTCGTTGAACGTATGCTGACGGGTCGTTACGTTGCTGGTGTATGTGAATGTTTTCATGAGAATTGCATGGTAGAATCATTGACGCATCGTGACGTGACGGGACGTGAACGTGACGTGTATGTTGTATGTGAATCGCACTTAAATCGACTTTCGGTGTCGGTCGGTGATGGAGGTATTTTTCCCGCGTTTTGCAGTTAGAGACGTCGGTTAATTATTCGATTGTAAGGTTTCAGGAATTTCAAGTTTTCCTATATCTAATATTCTTTGTTTCTGTGTTCTTGGTTAACAAAAACTTAATGCCTGTTTTTGAAGGGGCATAAAAAGATGATATAAAAGGATTTCTAGGAACTTTCTGCGACTTGTTTTATCGTCGATATTGTTCAGCTCATATATTGTAGAAAAAACCCGAAGCTGTAGCTGTAAAAATAACCATAAGCCACCGATTAATTTATAATTTACAGTTTACAATTCTTCCGCAAGTGCATTTATTGCACAAGTGTGTATATGCGTGACCATTATATTTAGTGAACAACTATACGAATGTCAATCATTTGTACTTTACTTTTGCACGTATGAATCTAACGACGAGTATATCGACGAATAATATATGAATCCATTCAATCCGGTGACAAAAGGACTAAAATCCAATAAGAATAGTCCGAAAATGATATAACGCATTATATTCAATAAATATTCCACGCCACTGACATTAATTTATACATTTCATTGAACAATATTCTAGAATAGGAAAAAAGTCACTTGTCCAAAAAAGTTAGTCCTGTACGCGCATCGGTGTCTCAGACCGAAAGTGGTGAAAAAGTGATATACGTCCCCTTCGTACCAATTTATATGATACGCCAAACGATGATGAACAACGAATGACGAAGCTAGAGAGAATCGCAATGTCGTAGTGTTGATGTTTTCTGAGAAATGAACGAATTATTGATTTCTTGGTCTCTCAGACCTATGCGCGAGTATAGGAGTGTTAACCGTCATGATGTTTCGTCGAAATTCTTCGGATATGCTAAATCATTTACGGTTGAACCATAAAAATGATTCCCTGGTGGTGGAGGAGACTGGGAAGAAGAATTCAGGGTCTGCAGGAGTAAAATGCGGACTTAGAGAAGGTGCTCCCGTTCTAAAATAGTAGTATTCAAATTCAGAGTGCCGAGGAAAATATACCATTCTAGTGGTCAATGATTCTATAAATGTACCTCTTTTGAACTAGTAGCTATTAGGACCAAGCAGAAATATTCAAACAAATCAGCTATTTCATTCAACATTCAAAGAACAGGTAATTTTGAACAGAAAAAAATTTATGTTGGTACAATAATAATATTGTGCATCATTCTTATTGTGTACTTTTTTTTCAATCATCCTCAAAAAATCATGAAATGGTAAATTTATCAATATACTAAAATACCATTTCATTCAAAAACAATTATTCTGCATGTTTATTTCAAAATTATATTTAATGTAATTTTTAAAATTATGACATCATACTTTTTTATTACAAATATATCTGTTCTTTTTGATTACAAGAAATAAATATTCGCTCGGTTAATCGAATACTGAAAAACAATTATTCGAATGAATCGAATATTTAAAAATGACCCCACGATTAATCGACAATTAGACATCTCTATTTGCAGTAAAATCCCTTTCCACAGTTCTCTGTATATTTATACCGTTTCCCCTCGCGCACTTATTGACGACACGGTCACATCTTTATTCCACACATCTTGGGGTCATACTATACGGCTATTTAAAGACGAGAATCTGTGCTACAGTGTCGTTTTGACAGTGTTGTGATTGTCCTTTTCAGTCTCAATTTATAGCGCGTCAAAGATGAAGTCCACCAAGCAAGAAATTCGCCATATCTTACGTTTTTACTACCTGCGAGGTAAAACTGCAACGAAGGCGGCCGAAAAAATTCGTGTAGTTTATGGACCCGATACTGTAACGATTCGCACAGCACAGCGTTAGTTTGATCGATTTCGTTCTGGTGTAGTGGCTGTCGAAGATACACCCCGTACTGGTAGGCCAATCGTCGTGGAAACCGATAAAATCGTTGAAATCATCCAATTAGACCGGCATGTGAGCACTCGCTCGATTGGTCAGGAACTGGGTATAGACCATAAAACCATTTGGAACCATTTGCAGAAGATTGGATCTAAAAAAAGCTGATGTATGGGTGCCACACGAGTTGACGCAAAAAAAAAATATTTTAGACCGAATCAACGCCTGCGATGCACTGCTGAAACGGAACGAACTCGACCCATTTTTGAAGAAGATGGTGACTGGTGATGAAAAGTGGATCACGTACGACAACCTAAAGCGAAAAAAGTCGTGGTTGAAGCGCGGTGAGCCGGCCCAAACCATCGCCAAGCCCGGCCAGGAAGGTTTTGCTGTGTGTTTGGTGGGATTGGAAGGGAATCATCCACTATGAGCTGCTCAACTATGGCCAGACCCTTAACTCGGTTCTCTACTGTGAGCAGCTTGACCGTTTGAAGCAGGCGATTGACCAGAAGCGACCAGAAATGATGAATAGGAATGGCGTTGTTTTCCACCAGGACAACGCTCGGCCTCACACATCTTTGATGACCCGCCAGAAGCTACGGGAGCTCGGATGGGATGTCCTATTGCACCCACTGTATAGTCCGGACCTGGCTCCAAGTGATTATCATCTCTTTCGGTCCATGCAAAACGCTCTTGGTGATACTAAGTTGGCCTCAAAAGAGGCTTGCGAAAACTGGCTGTCTGAGTTTTTTGCAAATGAGGGGAGGGGGGGGGGGTCTTATAAGAAAGGGATAATGAAGTTGCCTTTCAAATGGCAACAAGTCTGCGAACAAAACGGCGCATATTTGACTTAAATTGGATAATTTTAAGTATGTTAAATAACGCGTCAAATTTCGATCAGAAATACGACATTTCATTTTCCCCAACCCTATACGATGGTCATACAAAGTGCTTATGGTTATTTTTTACAGTTTCAGTTTCGGTTTTATTTTTATAATATATGGGCTGAACAATATCGACAAGAAAACAAGTCGCAGACAGTTTCTAGGTCCTTTTAGGCTGTATAGATGAGTTACAACTCGCTCTTGGATGGTCACAAAACAAGAGCTTTGTAAACAATCAAGAGTTCCAAAAAAACACAAACAATCAGCATACCTTATTACTCCCACAATGGAGTCCCATGGTTGTTCATCTACAAGGAGCCAGATGTCGCTGCTATTTGACGTAGTGCGTTCTCAGAATGCACTATGCATATTGGAACGCACTCTGTTATTTGCATCCAAGTGCATGAAGATCCATGCGGAGTAATTTCAGTAGTTTTATAAAAAAAATATGAATCATAAAATTGTATCTCTTTATTTCTCTTGAATTATATTTATACAACATATTTATATTTTATACAACAGAAATCAAATAAATTGTCAATGTGAAAGATGAATGATTGATAGGAGGCTACCCTGCAATAGCTTTGGTTTCGGTTATCGGCTCGGATAATGAACTATAACGTCTAGCGCAAGTCAAATGGGAAACAGTAGTTTTAAGTCAACTGTCAATACAAATTTGAATCACAAACATGAACGATATTCGCAAATACACGAAACTTGGCGTCTACGATTTGCCGCCAACCGGACGTGAGCTACCAGTGAGCGAGAGAGAGCGTGAGGCGGATAGCGATGAGAGAGCGCAGAGTATATAAGGCCATCCATCCGTAGTGTCGGCATCTTGTATTTTGTTGGGAAGTCACCTGTGTATTAAGCTACGCGATTCTACTCGAGTGCGATCGATTGGAGAGTCAGATATACTTTGTGCTCAGGACTGTTTCACGGCGATATTGTTGCCAATTCATCGTCACACGGTGACAATAGGCGGAAGAAGTGAAGTGGTACGCTTTGTGTTTTGGGAGTGGTTTCGATAGGACTGCCTGTCAACGTTTATAATCGAACCACTCGCCACGTGTCTGTTTCCGCCAATGACTTCCACCACCAACGGAGGTCAACTCTTGCATGTATACAAGAAGAACTAGTGATCTCGAGAAGAAGTGATAGCCCGTCAACACACAGTCCCGAATACGGAGACGAGCGAACGACCTCTTTTGGAAGCACCCGGCTCGTCCCGGCCGGTGAACGGACTCGACCCACGATCGGTGAAGCGCACATGAAGAACGTGGCCCGAACCAAGCGGGCAGTGCGGAACTCACACCACTACAACGTCAGCGAAGCGATCGGAGAATCGCACAACAAGGTACGCTATATCTGCAGATCTCTCTCTCTCTCTCTTGCGCTGTGCCCGCCATCTACCGCCGGTTTTCCATCGCCGGATCGTCAGTGAAATTTGAGCTACTGATTACGACGGTACCCCACTCACCAACGGCCGCAACGCGACATGCTAGCCAACGATTCCCCACCTCTTTTGTAAATTTAATGTAGGAGTAGTGAATATAAGAAAAACATGAATTTTGAATTTGACGTTACTTTTCAATCTATATAGAAAAAAAAAGAAATAACGATTCGCACAGCACAGCGTTAGTTTGATCGATTTCGTTCTGGTGTAGTGGCTGTCGAAGATACACCCCGTACTGGTAGGCCAATCGTCGTGGAAACCGATAAAATCGTTGAAATCATCCAATTAGACCGGCATGTGAGCACTCGCTCGATTGGTCAGGAACTGGGTATAGACCATAAAACCATTTGGAACCATTTGCAGAAGATTGGATCTAAAAAAAGCTGATGTATGGGTGCCACACGAGTTGACGCAAAAAAAAAATATTTTAGACCGAATCAACGCCTGCGATGCACTGCTGAAACGGAACGAACTCGACCCATTTTTGAAGAAGATGGTGACTGGTGATGAAAAGTGGATCACGTACGACAACCTAAAGCGAAAAAAGTCGTGGTTGAAGCGCGGTGAGCCGGCCCAAACCATCGCCAAGCCCGGCCAGGAAGGTTTTGCTGTGTGTTTGGTGGGATTGGAAGGGAATCATCCACTATGAGCTGCTCAACTATGGCCAGACCCTTAACTCGGTTCTCTACTGTGAGCAGCTTGACCGTTTGAAGCAGGCGATTGACCAGAAGCGACCAGAAATGATGAATAGGAATGGCGTTGTTTTCCACCAGGACAACGCTCGGCCTCACACATCTTTGATGACCCGCCAGAAGCTACGGGAGCTCGGATGGGATGTCCTATTGCACCCACTGTATAGTCCGGACCTGGCTCCAAGTGATTATCATCTCTTTCGGTCCATGCAAAACGCTCTTGGTGATACTAAGTTGGCCTCAAAAGAGGCTTGCGAAAACTGGCTGTCTGAGTTTTTTGCAAATGAGGGGAGGGGGGGGGGGGTTATAAGAAAGGGATAATGAAGTTGCCTTTCAAATGGCAACAAGTCTGCGAACAAAATGGCGCATATTTGACTTAAATTGGATAATTTTAAGTATGTTAAATAACGCGTCAAATTTCGATCAGAAATACGACATTTCATTTTCCCCAACCCTATACGATGGTCATACAAAGTGCTTATGGTTATTTTTTACAGTTTCAGTTTCGGTTTTATTTTTATAATATATGGGCTGAACAATATCGACAAGAAAACAAGTCGCAGACAGTTTCTAGGTCCTTTTAGGCTGTATAGATGAGTTACAACTCGCTCTTGGATGGTCACAAAACAAGAGCTTTGTAAACAATCAAGAGTTCCAAAAAAACACAAACAATCAGCATACCTTATTACTCCCACAATGGAGTCCCATGGTTGTTCATCTACAAGGAGCCAGATGTCGCTGCTATTTGACGTAGTGCGTTCTCAGAATGCACTATGCATATTGGAACGCACTCTGTTATTTGCATCCAAGTGCATGAAGATCCATGCGGAGTAATTTCAGTAGTTTTATAAAAAAAATATGAATCATAAAATTGTATCTCTTTATTTCTCTTGAATTATATTTATACAACATATTTATATTTTATACAACAGAAATCAAATAAATTGTCAATGTGAAAGATGAATGATTGATAGGAGGCTACCCTGCAATAGCTTTGGTTTCGGTTATCGGCTCGGATAATGAACTATAACGTCTAGCGCAAGTCAAATGGGAAACAGTAGTTTTAAGTCAACTGTCAATACAAATTTGAATCACAAACATGAACGATATTCGTAAATACACGAAACTTGGCGTCTACGATTTGCCGCCAACCGGACGTGAGCTACCAGTGAGCGAGAGAGAGCGTGAGGCGGATAGCGATGAGAGAGCGCAGAGTATATAAGGCCATCCACCCGTAGTGTCGGCATCTTGTATTTTGTTGGGAAGTCACCTGTGTATTAAGCTACGCGATTCTACTCGAGTGCGATCGATTGGAGAGTCAGATATACTTTGTGCTCAGGACTGTTTCACGGCGATATTGTTGCCAATTCATCGTCACACGGTGACAATAGGCGGAAGAAGTGAAGTGGTACGCTTTGTGTTTTGGGAGTGGTTTCGATAGGACTGCCTGTCAACGTTTATAATCGAACCACTCGCCACGTGTCTGTTTCCGCCAATGACTTCCACCACCAACGGAGGTCAACTCTTGCATGTATACAAGAAGAACTAGTGATCTCGAGAAGAAGTGATAGCCCGTCAACACACAGTCCCGAATACGGAGACGAGCGAACGACCTCTTTTGGAAGCACCCGGCTCGTCCCGGCCGGTGAACGGACTCGACCCACGATCGGTGAAGCGCACATGAAGAACGTGGCCCGAACCAAGCGGGCAGTGCGGAACTCACACCACTACAACGTCAGCGAAGCGATCGGAGAATCGCACAACAAGGTACGCTATATCTGCAGATCTCTCTCTCTCTCTTGCGCTGTGCCCGCCATCTACCGCCGGTTTTCCATCGCCGGATCGTCAGTGAAATTTGAGCTACTGATTACGACGGTACCCCACTCACCAACGGCCGCAACGCGACATGCTAGCCAACGATTCCCCACCTCTTTTGTAAATTTAATGTAGGAGTAGTGAATATAAGAAAAACATGAATTTTGAATTTGACGTTACTTTTCAATCTATATAGAAAAAAAAAGAAATCCATCAGTGTGAGGCCATCTACGAGCGAGTAAGTGTCGGTTTGTTGGTTCTTCCCTTGCTTTGCCCTGATTAAGTTGAGCTAGCAGGTTTTGAAAGGAGACAGTGATAGGCTGTTTCAAGGCGTCGTGCACAAATTACGTAACGCTAAAAATCTTGATTTTGGACCCCCTCCCCCCTACGTAACGCAATTTCCTATCTCTAACACACAGTAAGTAACGTCTTTTCCCCCCTCCTTCTCGCTTTACGTAATTTGTGCACGACGCCTTATACAATATTTTGTGTATTGATTCAATTATTGATTAGAATAGTGGATGAATGAAACTATTTACGAATTCAATTGCAGACAAATCTCAATTTAAGTTAATTAATACATTATGGTAGTAGTTAGCACATCAAATAGTTATCAACATTTTGCCTAATCATCAAACGGTATGCGTAGAAGTTCAGTGAGCTGGCGACATGAAGGGATATCTTCCAATGCAGTCTTAATTAATCGAACCAAAGCGTTGCATTTGTACCCGCTTTTGTAGACCGTGGTAGCAAAACGAATTCTGGAGTGTAAAAATGTTTGGTGGTATAAAAGTATTGCCGACTTGAATGTATCTGCAATGCCGATTCTCCCAACTTCTTGGTTTCGGCATCTGTATTGGGGAAACACATTCAAAAATGCAAAATGGCTTGCAAAAATGCACAGGCTCCATGGTTTTGAAGTCTGTGTTAGGGAAACATCCATTCATTCCAGCGATCGTACCTCAATCGTTGCACAATCGCAACTGAGTGGATTTCCGAGAGGCACTCGCTTATATACCGATAGGTGTGATTTCAATAGCAATTTTAGGGCTATTGAAACAAGTTTTTGGATCAAAAAGTAACAAACATATAACGCGTAGATATTTTATCTCTCGAATGAAGTGTTTATCATATCATTTCGTTCAGATGTTTAGGAGCTATTAACGCTCAAAATCTCGTTCTCCGGCGTAACGCCGTAACGGAAGAAATGCACCCTTTATGAAGCTGATGTCAGATTGCAATTTATGCTAGAACAACTATCGGAGCAACCGTTAGAAATTTCGAAGCAGCTGCTTGAAGCCCTGATTGGAAGGATTGATTGCAGAAAGACCTTTCTTATGTGCAGATTTGTTCTCGTATATGTATAATCATTCTGTTCGTGGTCGTGACACAATTAATGATGACGTTGGCGTCTTCTATCAAACGTCACGGACTGCATCGATCAAGCAGGCATTTGAAATTCCTGACGTGATCAAATTTGACTATGATGAGATTGATTCGGTAGCTGGATAACAGAAGGAAAAAATCTACTGGACGATGCGAAACCTGCAGAACAGTTGAGCATCAAAGACAAATTTGGACGACGATTGCAACAATCAAAGGTATCAACGTCCAGCCCAAGCTCAAAGTCAATGGTATTCGATGCTCTTCGTACTGTAAGCCCAACATAATTAGACACCGAACGAGCGTTTTGCTTTTCTGGCAACTTTGTTAATGAGATTCGATCTAGATTAGAAGATGATAAAATTAACATTCTTTAATCAGCAAAAACGTGCAAAATGTTTTTTTTTTGAAAACTAATCATTATAAAAGAAAGCCGTTTCTTCAAGAAAATGGTTTATTCAATAACTTTATTTTAAAGTATGTTTTTTTACCGGTTTTACCGGTAATGAAATTTGTATTACCGAACAACCGGTTATTGAATTTTTGACACGGTAATGCCATCCCTATCTGTGACACCGTGTGCGTGTATACACGAGTTCTTAGTTGAAACGATAGGATATTCTCATTATAAACATTGGCGATATTATATTTATATTTATTTTGGCTTAACGTCTTTACAACATGGCCTGATTCAAAAATTTTCTCCAATTAACTTGGTTCGTGGCTATCTCTCTCCAATTCCGCGGGCACCCCGTGCTTACTCACGTCCACTTGGTCTAACCACCTTGCTCGTTGTGCTCCTCGTCGTCTCGTACCAGCCGGATTCTCGATGAACACCATTTTTGCAGGATAGTTGTCCGACATTCTTGCAACATGTCCTGCCCAGCGTATCCTTCCAGCTTTGATCACTTTCTGGATACTGGGTTCGCCGGTGAGTCGCGTGAGCTCGTGGTTCATCCTTCGCCTCCATACGCCGTCTCCTGTACACCGCCGAAGATGGTTCTTAACACCCGCCGTTAACTGGTGTGCGCTGTAAATAACAATTACAGGCTCGAACTCCTCCTCTTTACCGATCTGTGCATTGAAATCTCCCATGATGATCTTGATGTCATGTTTTGGGCAGCGTTCGTAAAGCCACACAGTTGTTGAAATTGAAATTGTAATCAACAAAATTATTATTGAAAATCAAAACTGAATAATTTGCTGCATGAACAAGTTTTTGTTCAAAGCGTATCCAATTTTCTGATCAAGTCATATGTTCACGAATACAGGTCGGACACAATTATATACAGACTCGATTATATGTGATTCGATTATATACAATTTTGGTCTCGATTATATACAGATTGGATTTTTTTTTATATTTCAAATATAACTTATTTTAAGAAGAAATGTAACCTTTCAACGTTAAGGTGTAATTTAAGTGGCTATTACATGTACAGTGGGGTAATCATCGTGATTTTTGAAGATTTTGCTTAAATTTTCACCAGGTATTGTTTGTATCGATTTTGCAGCCAAATTAAGAAAGATAGAAGTTGGGTGTCAAGGAACACATTATAGAGCAGTTAGTGAGCTTCAATTTAATTGATAGTAACAATCTAGTTTAATATAAACTTTTAGGATGAAATTAATAATAACACATTAAAAATTATTAACTTTTAAGTTTTTCACTTCCAAAATGTTATTAAAATTCACTAATCATCATTCAAATGAAAGCAACAGAATCGTCTTCCGTAGAATACATCTCAATGTAGAGCTAGATTGAGGCAACAGAGTCCGGAACAAAAAAAAAAGTTCTATAACTCTGTCATTGTTGAAATTCGAACATATGGGTAGAAGGATTTTTTTATCAAATATGATCGTCTATCACCTCCTGAATTTTTTTTTTCATGTGAGAAAGCTGTTTTCTGACTTTAAGGGGATGAATCAAAAATCAAATTCCTTTTTCATTTCAATGCAAAAAAAAACGAATAAAAAAACTGATTTTTTTGACTCGATTATATACAGTGAAAAGAAACCAGAAAATGTATATAATCGAGTCCGCGCTGTGGTTGTATGTATCCATACCCTCTTCGATGAGACATTTATTGTGCAGTTTCAGTACTAGACTGTTATTTTAAAACGTATATCAATAATGTTTTTAAGGGTCTTAGGAAGATCTGCACTAAGTGCATAGTGCACTTTGTTTTGTAACAATCGATTTCAGTTTCTGCTTTATTTTGATAGCAATAAGCCTGGCGATGACTTGAGAGTCGTAGTTTCGTGCTTCGTGAGACTTTGAACGGCAGTTCTGTTGAATTGTTGATTGTTTTTATATAGGTACAAATAGTTGCGATAGTATGGGAATGTTGACCCGCATATCGGTACTATTTGCTGTTTACTATTGAGCACGTAGTGCCGATGTCAACTACATTGTTGACATGTTTGTTTCTGTGCGTGATGTGTTTGGTATATAATGTCGATAGAGACATCGAAAAAATCACCGTTCAGCATCGTGAAGCTGAGATTCTGTTGCGTATCAACAACTGTTATTACCGTTCATAACATTCTATTCTTTCGTCAGCGCTTCAGCGCTGTTTTAAGATGTATGGCCATGACGAACACATTTTCGTAATCCCAGTTCATTGGTGAGGTACACGTCCGTGAAAATCTAACGATGACGTTCAAATAATCGCGAACATGTATGATGCGATATGTTGGAATCTGTCCCACACGCGTCGAAAATAAACATGAAAAGCTGTGATCAGTATTGCCACATTCAAATCTCATCAGAGGGGTCAAAAATCTTACTCATCTGCACTTTTTTTTCCAAAAATCTGTACCATCGAAAATATTCGTTGTAGAGAAAAAAAAAGAGTTATTAGAATTCATAAAATACTCATTTATTTGCTTCAAATACTAAGTTTCCAATTGCAGGTCATTCGAGTGTTTGATGATGCTTTTAAATGTTTTTTTTAAATCTAGATTGCATACTATAATTTTTTTAAATTTTTGAGCTGCCACCACGAAGTTTGACCAAGTCCTTTGATCTCGAAATAGGTTGCTGAGCCGATTTTAAAGCTAATTTTTGTTCTGACTATATTTAGAAAAAAATCGTTCGACAGCTGCCGAGGAGTGAGGCATAGTGAGAACGTTACAAACGAGGCAGCGAAGCGCCGAAAATGCGACCGTCAGTTTTTTCTAGGCATCCAATTTTTGTCCACAAACCCTGCCCATGCTCGTTTTGTGATTGTGATTTCCTTACGAAGTAATTTTATCTTTAGGCTACAGAATTAACTCTCCACATCTAGTACAATCCCATTGTAGAATCCTGGAAACGCTTCTAATACAACGTTAATTTGACTAGCAAAATTGGAAAAGTTTCTGGGAATTGAATTTGCCGTAGACATGAGCGTCTTATCATAAAATCGAATCTTTTTCTCATTTGTTTGATCAACTCCACGAAAAAAACTACGACAAATATCCTTTGAAATGATCTGCCTTTCGCTGTCCATTGTTCTGATGATTTGTTCTGCTGCTATTCCAACCTAAAATTCAAATGAATGAATGATTTCAAATGATTTTTACATTTATTAGCATTGGACATTGAAACAACGTAAGAATCCTCGCAGATATTAGTGAGAATGATCAAATAAAAATCTTCCAGCTCTTCATGTAGCATCGTGAATTCAGGATTTTCAGCCTGAAACAAACAATTCAATCTATTGATCTGGGGCAAAACATACGTCGCACCGTCCGACGCGAATCCTTTCAGACGATCCTTGTGAGGAATTTCGTCCTTATGAAACTGATCAATCATTGCATTGTAAATGCTTTTAAGATCAGCATCACCAAGCGATACTGCGGCGTAAAATTCATCATGTACCTTAATGTTGCTTTTCTCAAATGTAAGAAATTTCACAAATGGAAAAAATCTGTACCAATCTTTTGACGAAAATCTGTACTCTGTACCATACAGAATCTGTACCAAAAATAACGAAAAAATATGTACCATTCCAGATAAATCTGTACGTGTGGCAACACTGGCTGTGACCCATTCCATAAGGTTATGCAACAGAGAACCAAATTTCAAATCCAGTTTAAGGAGAAAATTGAAAAAAAGTTATTTGAATAAGTACTAGTTAGGGGCTGTCCACATACCACGTGGACAGAAAAAGCACAATTTTAGATATCCCCCTCTCCCTCCGTGGACAAGCGTGGACGTTTTCAATGTCCCTCCCCTTGTTGTCCATTGTCTCTTCTCGGAAACAAAACTCGGGAAAACATTGTATTGCGCCTTAAGGTGAAGGTGGAAGCTAGCCACACATGGCTGCCACAATGGCGCTCATTTCTATCATCTCCCTCCCTTACCCCTCGCCGGAAAATCAACAATTTTGTGAAACAGTGTGAAGAAAATTATCGTTTGCACACGCTTGCTTGCTTCCACCTTCACCTTAATTCCGTTTTATGTTCGTTTCTATTTTCTATTCTATGTTTTTACATTGATAAAAATGTTAACTTTATTAGTAATTAGCGGTTTGTAGTACTACTTGCGTCATTTTTATTAGTACTTAGTTGCAATTTCTATGCCAAATAACACGCCTTGAATGCATTCTGAGTGGCAAGCTCTAGAGTACGCGTGAAGTGCACAGTGCAAGTCGGAGGAAATTTCTTTGACGAAAAATTCCTCCGACCGGAACGGAAATCGAACCCGAACCCCCGGCATGTTAGGTGTGACACTAACCACTCGGCCACGGGAGCACAGTCTAAGCATCTATCCATTCTACAATAATCTTCCAATGATCGGTTGGAAATATTTTTGCCAATTTTTAGGACAAAAACAAAGGCCTAATTCAGTTTTGCTCCACGATTTTCGTCATCTTTTATGCCGCTCTATCCTCCCAGAATATGTTTGTTTCCTCGTAAAAAATGATTTATATATAAAAAAAGGTAACTTTATGCTATCCATAGAGTCGGAATTCGTATCCTTGAAAGAATTTCCCGGAGACCTGAACCTGCAATAATATGAACGTGCTGCATCTGGTTAGTTCAGCTTGTGGGATAACACATCACAGTCAGATTCCAAAATAATTTGTCATGTTGTCAAAGAGATAGAAAGTTTGGCGTTGTCCTGACGGAAAATGACGCTTATCACATTAACCATGGAGGTAGGAAGATAAGGGAGCTAGTGGATTTATGTAAGAGAAGTGGACTGAATAATAGCATTAGAGCTTCTTAAGAAGACCTATATGAGGAACATAAGATTAAGAATGCGATCAGCTAAAATAACACGAAATTTGCAATAAAAGAATCAAATTGGTTGCTGATTTAGAGTCTTGAGGAGTACACTCACGCATACTGAATCGGCCAGTTTGATTCTTTTATTGCAAAATTCACTACATGACCAAATAACGTGCTCGATATCATGATATCCTTTACTACAATAGTATAAATTGTTAGTAACATGATCTACGCGATAGAGATGCACATTTAGCTCGGAATGACATCAATCTGGACACATTTCTAATAAAATCTCGATCGAGGTCTAACCCTTTAACCAAGTTCGTGACTGTCGGTAGCAAGAAAAGAACCAAAGAGGCAAGCGAGAAACAATGATAAGGAACAATGTCATTATAAGGGAATGCAGGTATCGGTTCGGAATACATCTTGGTAAGCGACTGGTCTAAGCGTACCATCAGTACTTCGCGTGGCTGCAGGCATGAAATAGTGTTTCTTAGCCTATCCCTACCTCCCCGCGATGCCAGCTGGGGTACGAGTAACCATGTAACCATAGTGAGGATCAGGTAACCGACCCCGGTGGGATCTTGGTCGTATGCTGACAGGGAAGGGGGCCTATCCGAGCGTTTGTTCACCATGGATGTGCGGCTCGAAACAGTGTCTGTTCTCCATGTCAGGGGCGGCTGATCACTGTCTTCGTGCCAGCGGGGACTCTAAAACGAGCTGTGTACGTCGTTCCTCCGGTTAGACAGGGGGTTCATGCAGGCCCTGTAAGCCATCCGTGAAAATGAAACGCGCAGGAAAATTCACAAAGAAATTCGAGACAGGACAATCGAACTAGATCTACGCAAAGAACACGGACTAGAAATTGGAAACTCGGAACATGGAACTGCAAGTCTCCCAACTTTCTTGCGAGTACCCGAATTCTTTCGGAAATATTGAGAGCCCGCAATTTCAACATCGTAGCGCTAGCTAGCACCGATGTTGATAAAGAAGAGTTCTACTCGTAGATTGAGTTTGAATACGATCGTTGCCCAAAACACGACATCAAAATCATCATCGGTGATTTGAACGCTCAGGTCGGCCAAGAGGAGGAGTTCAGACCGGTAATTGGTAGGTTCAGCGCCCATCAGCGAACCAACGTGGCCTAAGACTTATCGACATTGTTTCGTGTCTACAATACCGTTACACCTGGAGATCACCACAACAAACAGAAATACAAATTAAACACGTTTTGATCGACGGTCGGCACTTCTCGGAAATTATCAACGTTAGAACCTATCGTGGCGCTAACATCGATTCAGACCACTACCTGGTGATGATCAAATTGCGTTCTAAACTGTCAGTCGTCAATAACATAAGACATCAGCGCTCACCACGTTGCTACAACATACTCGCAGAGTCTTGAAGCTGCGTTACCGGGGGTAGATGAAGTGACGGGTATGAACAACGAGGACAACGGAACGAATGGTTTGACGACGAGTGCCGAGGGTTCCGGAACGAGAAGGATGCAGCACGCGCTGCCATGCTGCAACGAGCGACTCGACAAAACATGGAACGAAACAAACTGAAACGAAGGCAGCGAACACATCTCGTTCGGGATAAAAACGCCGCCTGGAAGAGAAAGAGTGTGAGGAGATGGTGCTGCTTTATCGTTCTCGAGAATCGAGAATCGTGAAGATTCTTCAAAAAAAATAGACACCATAGGCAAATTTATTTCATTCGACTGGCGGTGGAATCACAAGGGGAGTGGCTTACACTATAATTCTTTGCTTGTATCCAAATTATCTTCCGTTGTTACTCTGGTTACTTCTTTTCCATTTGAAGGACACAAATTGGACCAATCAAAACGTGGCACATAGTGCATTAGGACAATGCCTGACATAACATCATTATTGAATTGTGTATCTCAAGAAAAATAAAATGTTATTCATTATGATAGATGCGTTGAAATATTTCCTATCAATTGATGCAAACATCTTTGCGATCTAGTAAGAAATGCTCGAGTTAAATTTTTTTAAATTTTTTCCTACTTGTTCAGTGCCCAGATTTTCACTTGCCCTCTATATTTACTTGGTTGGACGTAGTCCTACGTCAAAAAGTTTACAAAATTCTCCAAAATATCTTGTTTGTCAAGCAATCTGCACTTGAGGCAGAAAAAGTCAATCTATTATCACCACGATTAACAAGGAGATTAACCGGGAAGAGTGCCTGCAAAAACGGTTACCATTTTCCATAAAAAGCCACGATGAAAATGTCTATGCTAAAACAGTGATGGAGCAATATGAATCCAATTGGGTCAATGTTGTACCAAAACATGCAATTACTCGCAAATATAAGTTTTTAAAAGAGGTGCTGTGTTCAAGCATGATCTTGGGGGCAGCGATTAGTGTTAGGCTATTTTCATTGTTTACCAGGTCATTGTTTACCAGGTGACTTTTCGAATTACCGATCTGGATGCCTCTTCCTTGTGGCCCTGAACACTTAGATTACCAGTGGCAATTTCGACGTAGGATTTCAGCAGCGATCGTACTCTTCTTTATTCGTCATTGGTACTGTCTAGATGGGGCATGTGGACGCTGTTTCCACTGATACTGATGGACTGAATTCAATCCTCAATCAGCACATTCTTTTGTTTATTGATCAGTGCTGTATGTGTAAACGAAACCATTCAGTTGTCACTACATAATATACTATATTTTTAAACGGTTTTATTTAGCTTGTCCTGTAATTTGTATGTTTGTAACATTTTTGTCTGTAGCGCTTCACCACATTTATAGAAATTTGACCGCCCATTGATCTGTTATTTGGAACACACCTTTATCTCTGCAGTCATGATAAAACTGCGTATTTCAAGATTTCGAAAATCCATGATGGCGACCGTTACAAAAAGGCGGATTACACAATTTCTCAAAACTCCATCAATATGGGTATCAAATGAAAGGACTTGACCAGTAGAACACAGTTATTCATGAAAATGCAAATCCAAAATGGACGCCACCACACATCGGCGGATTACATATTTTCTCAAAATCTCGTTAAGGCAGTATTCTAGTCTACAATTTTGAAAAAAAATCATTTTTTTCCTTCATATTTCTGTAGTTTAGGCATTTAAGCATATAGCTTAGAAAGGACTTATCAGAAATCCTACTATTCACCAAGTTAGAGCCAATTTAATAATGCGGTATCTAACCTGGTGCAGCCATAGCAATGAATTTCAAACACGTTTTTTATCGAAACTAGTTTTATCAAACTGGCGTACACGATATTTCAAGTACTGCTGATGTCAAATTTATATGGATAAAATCTGCAGGCATCTCTCTATCGTATGAACCTCTAAAAAATGATAGTTTATAAATTTTACTATTTTAAAAAATCAGGAAACGTAAGAAAAAACGTTTTAAACCGCATTTTGTTTTTCAAACGGCCACCATTTTGTCAAAAAAGATGTTTTTGACTTGTCCGAGGTTCATGCGATAGCGATATCTTTACTGATTCAGAATCTGTTCATTTTTTTGTTTCAGAATACCAGAAGGGCTGAACTCGTGTACGCCATGGCACAACTTTTTTCAACCCTCTCACTTCATCAGCTCTTATCTATTTTAGTTATGAATATTTTTCCTTCGTTCAATTTTTGTTTTATTGTTAAAAGATAGATGAATAAATAATAACGTAATGGATAGTAAAAATATGCTTTGTATTATTTTTGCGGTGCTCGAAAAAATGACCGAAATTCGTGTCTCTACACTAGAATACTCCCTTAATATGGGTATCTAATGAAAGAACTTGAATAGTAGAACACAGCTATACATGTAAAAAGCAAATCCAAAATGGCCGCATAATGAAAACATTCCGAAAAAATTAAGCATAAATCAAACATTTTAAAAAACTGTGGAATGTTTTTATTGCAGAGAAACATACTAATAATACTAATAATAATTTACTAAAAACTAGAAAATAAAAAAAATAAAAATAATTTTTAAGTTAAGTGGTTTCATTGTTATAGAACATAATAATAATACAGATAATGTATTAAAAGCTTAAAAATAATTAGGCAAGTAGCAGTTAGTAGTTATCACACCCCTTCCTTTAATCTAGGGCATTGATGAGACTAAAATAAGATTGTGGGGCACGTTGGATTTCCGTTATCCAGAGTTGATAGCTTCATTAAATGCCCAACGATTTTACTTTAGTCTCATCAATGCCCTTTTTTCATGCTTATATTGCGACGAAAATAGTATTTTCAAAAGTTCACTACAGTCTTCATATTCAACAAATTAAAGCGGATGAATCGCATCTCAATCAAGCTATTGTTATTCTTAAAGTTCACAAGGAAGCATTCGCTTGTTAGAACTATTACTCATCTCATGGAATAATAATCTTAATTGGGGATGACTTACTCGTTGCTTCAAATGTGACGTAGATGCGTTCCCAAATGAAAGACTTATAATGAGACTGAGAAGTTTATACTTTTGAGGTCTACTATGCAATTAAATCTACATGCTGCTAGCACAATCTGATCGGATGAGGGGCTCAATGATGTTCTGCACTCTGCGCTTTATATTTGAATTTATACCATTTTGCTTCTCCACGAAACGCTAACATTCTCACCAAGTCTATGTCGGAAAATATTACTCAAGCATCGTCACAATTAAATGAATTGGGCATCCCCCATCAGTAGCTACCTGTCGCTTCAATGACGATGACGGCCTTTTTTTTCTAGAAGTCGTTAAAATCTGGTTTAGCTTAGAATACAACAGTGCTGAATAAGCTCTCCACCGAGCAAGTTCTACATCTGTTTTGAAAGCGCAGTGTTCGTGTTGTTCTCTGGTTCAGGGCCGAATTTGGCGTGAGTCATCATGGAAAAGCTCCAAATCGCAGATGTGGAAAATGAGTACACAAAATTTCCTGAGCTGAAACGAGAGGATGTTCAAAAAATTCGCGAATGGATGGAAAAACAACCCCACTTGCCGAAGATAAGTGGTATGTGTACAACTGCGTTATGCCCGGTTTAAATTTCATTTGTGGTTTCGGAATTTGTTTTAAATACCTGTTTCTTGTCGCCTGTCTTGTCATGTGTCGAGATAAATAAATAATTGGATATGCGAAACGAGTATACACGATAATAAAAAGTAACCCTTGGGTCAAACAATTTTATCTACGATTCCAGAATGACTATCTTTCAAAATGATATTTTTTTTAAATTAAAAATGGTAAAATGTCAAAGACTGGATGCCCAATCTTCTGAGCTACTCGTCTCATATATTTAAGAAACATAATATTCTATTTTTTTTATCCCAACAGTTTTATTTTATTAAGCTTATTTAGCAAATTCAGCTGTAACAGAGTCGAATTCATTCGTGTAAATTAAAGTTATAATATTCTAGTCGAAGGTTGTTGATCGGTGGGAGAATTTATAAGTTGAGTGTACTCGTTTCAAGTAGCTTCTGTTACTGGCCGGAGGAAGTTACGAGTTGTTGTTTAACCATGAATTAAATGTGATATGTTAGAGAACAAATGTGAATATTCCGATGGCTATTTTCTAACCGATGCTCCATCGACTTTCGAAACTGAGAATCGTAGATACGATTGATACGTACATGATGTGTACGTGATTGTGGTCTAGTGATGTTTTTTTTCTAATAAATGTAATATAAATTTCTATTGTAGCTCGTATATTTTCTGAATGTGTATGCAAGTGCATATATTTAGAATTTGAATTGAATAACGACATGAAAATATTTGTATATTTATACTATCTTACTGAACGTGCGAATCAATCTCGTATTTCAATGCGTAATGATGCTTACATGAGCTCTGTTCATTTTAAGGGAGGACTCCGGTCGGGAAGGTCGAAAAAATCAAATTTTCTTTTTTTAACATTTTTGGGAAGATATGCCCTCAAAAATGTTGTCCGCGTTTTTTTTCGAAACGCTGTTGAGTGGTATAGAAATCTCAGGATCTCGACCGATTTGGCTGAATTTTTTTATCAGCATGTAAAAATGAATTATCTAAATCATTACATAGCCGTTTTTAGATCTTTTATCAGGTTCTAAACAGCGATTTTTCATGAAAATTAACTCATTTTTAACAAAAATAGCCATCATTTTGGCAATTTTTCGAATTTTTAAATACTCTTATGTGACGCTTTAAGGGGGGACTCCGGTCTGGAAAATCGAAAAAAAAAGAATTTTTGTTTTATGCATATTTGGGAAGCTTATGCCCTCAGATTTGTTATTTTTTAAAGGATTTTTCGATATTTGATTTCGTTGGAAAGTTACAGCAAAAAGTATGAAGTCACCTCAAGGGATATAGTATTGCTGTACGAATTTTAAAACGCGTTTTTCTCGAAACCATGTTAGTTCAACTGGTGGTATCGATATCTCAGGATCTACTCGACCGATTTGGCTGAAATTTTTTATCAGAATGTAAAAATGAATTATCTAAGGCGTTACATAGCCGTTTTTTGATATCTCATTTTTTCGATTTAAAAAAAATTGCTATTTAGAGATCCTGCTGTCAACAGCGTCATGATCATTATTCGTGCACCCAAAAACTGACAACTACGAAGTTTCGGAAAGGCAGTTTTTGCGCTAGATACCAAGACTCCGTACACATTTGAAGGCTGCTGAAATTAATTCTAATGATGTCAATAATGAGATTGCACTGGATGTGTTACAGTTGATCATGAAGTGTGACTTCCAAGAATCGGTTCCAAATCTCACAGTGAATTTAAAGTTGTTCCTAGCCTTGTACGTTTCTGTGGCATCTTGTGGAGAGGCTTTCAGAGTTGAAATTTATTAAAAATTTGCGGTCGACGATGGGTCAGACTTAATACGTTGAGCCCCGTACCGTTATTGCTGGGCATTTCACTGAGCCCGCAGGAAGAGAGCAAAAGCGCACGGGGAGCACTTGTACAATATCAATGTCGATCTCAGCTCCCAAAGATATTCATTTCATGAGATTTATTTGAGTCACATTTCGACATCCACAAATAAACCATATTTTATTTATTTTCTTATTTTGTAACTGTCAGTTCCAGTGACCAACTCGCGAAGACTTTGTGATTTCTTGTTCGCCCTATCAAATATTATAAGAAATACGTTTCTTATTTAGATATGTTTGATTTTTCATTCGAAAACAAAAACTAAGTATTATAAGGGGTGACACCCTAGTAACCCGCTCTGGGGGCCACCCGGTCACGCTACGCCACTGGTTGTATGGGTTGAGAAGTATCGTGATTTTTAATGAAAATTTATCCCAAAATACTTGGAATAGCGAAATCTATGAAGATTATGCTATGCGCATCCCAACGGAGGCTAAAACCTTCCCGACCGATCTTTTGGTCCCTTTGGTCGGTTTTCGTGGCTTGTCAGCCACTCTGCAGACTGCCTATTGGACTCAGGAGTGTGGTAATGGATCCACGTTTCATCCATTGTAGAAAAAAAAACAAAACTTAGAAAGAATTCCACTCTATTACGCTTCAACAACGCCAAACCGGCTGTTTAATAATCAACGTGCCGCTGTTTTTGGTCGACGGTCAGCAAACGCGTCACCCATCGCGCGGATAGCTTTTTCATGTCCAAAATGTCGTGCGCGTAACTTCATTTTACTACTGTTCAAAACGAGTCGATGCACTTGTTTTACGATTTCCGGATTCGTAGCCTCTTTTGGCCTTCCACCACTGCATAGATTGTTCAGGAGTTTTTCACATCAAAAAGCAATGTTTGATCAAAATACTATATTCCTCTTTTTCCATTTTCTATACGAATGCTCAGGTAGTGACACTCAAACAAATGTAGTTTGTGCACAAATGAAAAATATCCCGGGACTTTTCGGCTTATGTAGTATACTTTAGGACGAAAAACTGTAATCTGCACCATACAGGACCTGAACCAGTAGAATTGAAAAAATCCGTATCTTTCCAGATAAAACTGTATGTGTGGCAACACTGTCTGGCAGGACCTTTTTTCGAGCTACTGCACTTTATCTTCGAAGAAGTTATCCTCACTGAGATTCTTAATCGCCCCATTGACGACGTATGGACTTTTTTTTGCACAATCCCAAATGAAAAGAGAAAAGAAAACAGAGAGAGAGAGAGAGATATCTGCTCGCATACATACAAACCATTTTTAAGCTTTTAAAATAGCTTATTATTTACGCATTTGACTCTCATGCACAGGAAATGACATCTTTTCTGGCAAAGATGAAATGTTTTCTGCCAACGCTAGTTTGGGTGTTGTATCTTTTCGTGCATGAAGCTCAGATTCTCAAGCTGTGCGAGCAAAATTTTGAAGCGTTGCTCCTATTGCTTGGACGTCAAAATCAAAATAGAGGAATCATATGAATAAGGCTTTTCAAAGGCGCACTAAAAAGAAATTCATCATATTTAAGTTAACCAAATTTTGATCGTTTTACCCAGTATTGGTTACTGTGACGAATCGTTAGATTGGGAAGGGGCTCAATACATTCAATATTCCACGAACATTTTACCGTCAAAAAGATTTGTTTTCGATGGATAACCTATGACAGGGGTTTTCAGATTTTTTCATGGCAGAGTACTTTTTCTAGCATTTGACGGGGCACTCGCATTTTTTAATCAATAGAACAAATCCTATTTGCATTGACATTGCCTAACTGGGAACAACTCTATTTTGATTGCTCGTCACAGTTACGCTACATCTGAGCCGAAGTAAACAAGATAAATCACTATATGCCCAGTGAAATTAGATTAAAGAATGTTTTTTTTCCAAGGTGGGGTTTCAAATGGGAGCATTTGCTGTAACTTCGCGGAGCACAAATTTCCCGCGGAGCACCATTTGAAAACCCCTTACCTATGAAATAACAATTGCACGATTTTTCCTTTGGGTAAATTGAGAATTTTTCTAAATCACTGTAAACAGCACGAGAGCACTTAGATGTTTAAACCTTTTTGAAAATGTATATAATAAACACCATGAAACTGTCTATCTTATGTCAGATTTTACGCATTGTAGCTGGTGGTCGCGTATCTCAGAAATAATCGAGAAGTACTTTTTTTACTATATAATGAAAAGGAAGACCTTAGTTTGTTTGTCAATTCATGTTTAATGTTCCTACCGAGATTATTTCAAGAACTTACACTTAGATGATTATTTAGTTTTACTATAATGTATGCATGTATTCATTTGTCCAGTTATCGAATTACCCACTCGTGATTCGTTCGGGTAGCGCTTGTTGTAGACCATTATCGGTGTGGCACATTTCATATTAGGTGTATTGGCAGTGGTAATACTTCATCAATCATTGTAGGGTTTTATGTAAGTATCAATGTAACAACCCATTGTAGTGATTTAATATTCCACAATTTGATTACTATATTTTTTTTAGATTTGGAAATAGTTCTATTCCTGCATTCAAATTATTCTCGCATTGAGCCAACGAAGCAAACCATAGATGCGAATTATACATGCCGTACCCACGTGCCAGAGTTTTTCGCAAAATGGGATTATTTATCGAGTGAATTCAAAACAATAATGGATTTAGTGTAAGTTATGAGATCAACATTCATAGTTTATAATTCAAAACGTTTAACTGCTTTCAGGACAATAGTGCCACTAGCCATTCCAACGGAGGACTCTTGTAAGGTAGTTTACGGGCGCTTGATCAATACTGATGTTACCGAATTTACATTTGAGTACACATTGAAGTTGTAAGTGGAAATGGATGGGTTTTCACAATAAAATGATCTTGGAAGTCTTTTCGCCATAATTATGATAGAGACATATGAGGGGCTTAGAATGCAAGGTGTGTAAGTGACTTGATCGATTTCTCTTCATCAACTTTTTCTTTAGTTAATAATTCAATTGCAAAAACGTTCCAATTTAAGTTTGCTATAGAATCTGATAGGTGAGGTTCTGACCTATCTTCCACATTGTCAAATACAGCTGGGAATGAATTTGAGGCTAAGCTATGACCAAAAGAGAGAGTCGATGTAGAGAAATCGATCAAATCACTTAAACCTCTTTCATTCTAAGCCTCTCATATGTAATTTTAGTGGATTCTTGCGTATATCGTTGTCAGTAGACGATGTTCGAAAGCGTTACAGAGATATAGCCTTCGGTCTTACAATGCATTCTCAAGTTTGTTATTTTGAGCCGTTGTTCACAACGGACCTCAACAGACACACTTTCCTTCATTAACCTACCATTTAGGCTGCTCCAAAATATAAATAAAAATACCAGAAATGACCGGAGCTCCAATCACTTCGAATCTGGAATTATAAAATCGGCTCCATCTGGAGGACTGAGGTAACAGCTAAGCAAGCCAAAACTTTCCAAGTACTTCGTCTGTTTTAATGAACGGCACAATACGCTTTTTCATGCACTCTTGCTTGCACATCTTAAAGTACATAACGGGTGAGTCATAAGCAGCGGGAATAAATGAAAACACGTTTGGTACAATAGATTTTTCTAATTCAATTCTTTATTGCATTTTCACAAGTCCATACAATGTGCGTTTGAGGAGTGAAAGAGTTAGATAGATAATGCAATCTTCCTCAAGATTCCCGGGATCCTCGCCATCATGGACTGGATCACCTTGAGGTTCACTTTTCTGGCACATCTGATGATTGTTGAGCAGTGGTGTCCTAATCGTTTTGGTATACCGACTATGACCCGAGTATGACCCAACACGACTCGATCAGCCGCGGCTGGGGTACATTTGGAGAGACACTTCTTGGCTAACCAGATTATTCACCTGTCCCCAGGCTTCTTAATGGCAAAGAGGGACTAAGCTCTGCGAAATCCACGTATCTGCATGTTCCAGTTGTTTTAGGCCTGACAGAGGAATTGTCGGACAATCGCTCGTGTGCTAAGGAAGATCGGCTCATGAATGTCGGCTAATTCCTTCTCCATGTTCAACATCTTAAATGCTTCCAGAAGAATCGTCGTGACAATTACAGTTTCAGAGAGAACGACTGGAACAATCCTTGGGACATTTCTTAGCCTCCACAGTTCGTTGATCAACCGTATAGCCTCCTCCGATTTCGGATGCTATCCAAGTCTTATAGAACTTTGACATGACAGATGCTCGAGACGAAAGCCTTAATACTTAGTTAGAACTTTGGTGTATAACTTTAAGGCGCGATTTTAGCCACAAGATTGTCAGTTGGCATCCGATTTAATCGTTTGTTGGCACGGACGGACTGATGACCTACTCGTAGACAAATAATCCGAACAGTAGTTTGGGTTTGTTCGAAATGTTCTCAATACCTTCAAATGAAGCTGTCGCTTGTAAGTTCCACTGCGATGCGTATTTCATCGATTTTTGTACCTGATCAAGCCGTATTTTGTTTCGTTCTCAGACTTTGGTATTAATTATTAATTATTATTAAGATCAATTTTCTATTCTCGGCTTCCATTTTCATCACAGAAAATGAACACAGCAAAATAAACTCCTTGGGTGCTTCTATAAAACGAGCAATTCCGGATAGTTGGTGACTAGAGCTTTACTTTGTTGAGGATGGTGAAAATTATTTAAGAAAGATAGTGCCATTCTACACGAGCCCTGTAAATTGAGACATTTCTGTGGATAGGTTGCATTCGTTTCATGCATTATAACATAAATTGTGATATTCATACACCGAATCTATTCAAATGAGAGAAGAAACAACACAGAGTATGTTCACAAGTTTAATTTTGTTGCAATTCACAGTCTGCTATCGTCAGCTGATCTGATTCAGAGGGAACATGGCGCTGTTTATGGGTACAGATTTATAATTGATATGGAAGGCGTTACGATGGGTCACGTGACCAAATTGACGATCAGCATTGTTAAGAAATTCTTACACTATCTCCAAGAGGCAATGCCAGTGCGTTTGAAGGGAATACATCTGATAAATGTTGTGCCCTTCATTGATAAAATAATGATGCTGGTCAAACCATTCATGAAGAAAGAACTCGTCGACATCTTACACCTTCACAGTGCCATCAATAGTATATATCCGTTCGTGCAGAAACAATGTCTCACCGGAGAATTGGGTGGAAACGCAGGATCGCTTTTTGATATAAGAGGTATGTTAGGGTCATATCAAAGAGTTCCAATTTTACTAACCCAAGTTCTTTCAGATGAAATCAATCAGCATCTTCTAGATAATCGAGACTTTTTCCTCGAAGAGGAGAAAAAAAGGGTTGTTGAGGAGAGGAGACCTGGAAAACCAAAAGATTCTGGATCTATTTTCGGAATGGAAGGAAATTTCAAGAAACTCGACATTGATTAAATAAAAACTTTTATGTTGAATTGAAGAAATATATACTTACTATATAAATTTTATCAATTACATGACCGATGTGATATATTATCGATGAATGATTACAATAAAGTGTATATTATGACTATTTTATATGAGATTGGCGAACATTTTTATTGGTGGTGGAGCCCAATTTTGTCAAGTCAAATGAATTTGTATAGCCCAGTAAAACTCATTTCGATGTATTTTGCGTCCGTGCGTACGTCCGTTCAAAACAGTAGCAAAACAGAGACTGGCGGTTTCCCACACCAAAGCCGCTATTTATAGCGCTGCTTTTTATTATTTTTTTCTTGCTTGGATAGGACGATGTGCGATGGTCTGCTAAGAATGTTTTCGTAATGGTATTGACATATTAAAACTGTACCTCTCCGCTACGTTGGATGTTACTTTTGGTCGACACAGTTTGAGAAGCACAAATTGAACCAATCAAAGTATGGGGTTTGAGTTTGGATAATGCTCGATGTTTTTCAATTATCCAATAGTGTGTTTCAATAAATTATTATTCTGTTTATCGTGATGGATACAAAGAAATATTTCCAACCGATTGATACGAACATCACAGCGATCTACCAATGAATTATAAGCATTCGAAATTTCTCATAACCACGTTTAAATTTCCATTCACACCCTATATCTGCCTATTTAAAGTAGCTCTACGTTGAAATGTTAACAATGAAAGTAGAAATGAATAAGGACTGGAAAATATAATTTCAGATAAATATAAAGCTTTGAATTAAGTCACTCAGAAGACATGTTTCCTTCTTATTCCATATTACATAGTCGTTGAAACATATTTAGATGGATAAAACAGGAACACTCAACCATCGTCATTTAGATAACCATTCAAGATAATGCATATTACGGAAAAGTGATTCCAACAAAACTTTGAAGAGTAGGAATATTTTCGTATTTAGCCTTTTTTACATGGATAAGCAAACAGGTATTTATTATTTATTCTGAATAAACCCCGTAAAACATCCATGTTGGCAATCGTAATTAATATCATTTTTTACAGACCTAGAGCTCATACTTTTCCTCGTATCGAATTATTTTAAAATGGAGGCGGCTAAGCAAACGATCGATTGTTATTATACGTGCAGAACCCATGTTCCGATGTATTTTGCCAATCGGGACATGTTGAGCCCAGGAACCAAGAAAGCTATGGATACTATGTAATTTATTTAACTAGTCAAATACCAAGTAAAACTGTTCATTTATGGTTTCAGATATGGCTTAGCGTTGCAAAAGCAGACACACGAGGGATACGTTGTGTTCTATGGAGCTCTGAAGGATTTTAACCCAAGCAATTTTGATCTGGCAGAACTTTTGAAACTGTAAGTTGAACATGCTTCAATGAGGGTGAATCATTATATATTTAACTATTTTACAGGATGATATATATTTTCGATCTGCACTTCATGGAGCATGGGTCTGCCAAGGGATATCGAATTGTGATCGACATGGATGGAGTGTTGTTCGGGCATGTGGCAAGACTAGGCGTTTTGCCGATTAAGCACTTTTTGTACTATCTACAGGAAGCAATGCCGATTCGTTTGAAGGGTTTGCATTTCACAAACATTGTGACGTTCATGGACACAATTTTGGCCCTGTTGAAGCCATTCATGAAGAAGGAACTTCTCGATGTCCTATTCCTGCACACTTCCAACGAACAAATGTATCCATATGTTGACAAGGAATGCCTTCCAAAAGATCGTGGAGGCTATTGCGAGAGCCGCGAAGTTCAAACCAGTGAGTACCGGCTGTGTTGATATTACCACGTCCATTGTTATGTATGAACTTCCAGAGAAATGCTATGAACGTCTATTGGAGGTTAAGGATTACTTCTTGGAGGAAGAAAAAACTAGACGTGTTGACGAAGGTAAACGACCTGGAAAACCGAAAACAGCTGGGGAATTATTTGGAGTAGAAGGCAATTTCCGGAAATTGGATATCGACTAGGGATATGGTTGTTGCTTTGACTTTGGCAGTGGGTTTGGTAAATTGTTAATTGAATTATTGTATTTATTGTTTAAAGTTGGATTGTATTAATCATAGTTTTTAATATACGGATGCTGATTTTCAATTCAAATGATTTTTTGTAACTCGTTTCTTTTTTTTAGCTGCCCCGAAAGCTTTCGTTTTGTCAAAAGTCGTTGACCTGTGGTGGTTCAATAGAAAAATTAAAGACGCGATTGGTTGATATTTCGCAACGATATAATAACCGCTCCTACTTAAATTGGAGATTATGAGACTGTGTTCTACTAGTCAAGCGCTTTTATTCGATACCCATATTGGCTGTTCAATATAGAATTATTATACAAATTATTCAAAGTTTCCGTAAATCAAAAATAAAATACTCTGGATAATCGAGTTTAAAATTCCGGATAATCGACTCCTGGATAATCGATCCGACCTGTCTGAGACGAACCAGTCCACGAGGCTTAATGTCTCAAAAATAAAGAATAAAAAAAAGAGTCCGACCTGTATTAACTTAACAATGTATTTTGATGTGATGTTTTTATTAAGAAAATATTTTGTCGCTTGAGACATTTATGCGATTATTCAAATAACATGAGACATTTATGCAAACAGTAGTGCTGATACTTATGAACAATTTTTTCATCACACCAAAGTGTTACAAAGTGCAAAATTTTGCTGTTATGATTTTTGTCCCATATTCCTATGCATTCAACGCACTCTACGTTGTCTTGTGTGGGTGACTAATTTGTTTGATACTGAGTACCGTTATCTATTACTCGTAGGAGCACTATATTGATTCGTGAACAGGTTCACATCAAGCTTCATTTAGGAAACGCATAAACTGGTACTTGGTTGAGTAAAATATGAGATTAGCATGGTTTCTTGCTGTGGTGGCTGGGGGCAGAAAACGACCAACAAGGGGTAAACAGAAAAATTTTAGCTTGTATACGAAAAAAAGAAGAATTAAATAAATTTAGTCTTGTTACTTTCCGTTTTTCGAAAAATATTATAGGTCAATTTATTGTTGTTCAAGATAGCAAGCGGTTTTTATTATGAGAACTGAAAATTACAGTACATTTTCCATTATTAGAAAAAAAAAGTTGGAAAATCGAACTTTTTTGAGAGGTAAAGTGTGCACCTGTGAGGGGCAAAGTGGTCACTCGCACGTATCATGCTAGAAGTGATTTATGCCAATTTACTTGCCTAAATTTGTTTCAATCTTTAATGAAATAGTAGGTACATGTATGAAATGAGCTAGGTCTATTCACCTAGAATCGTTATTGAAATTTCCTCATTTTCTCAAAAGCATAATAGGAAACACATAACGTTATTCATAATGAGACTTGGTTTTGGTTGGGTTGCCATATTTTTCCTGGGTCAGAAGTACAAAAGGGACACGTTTAAGAGCAGAAGGTGATAAGGTATATCACAGTGGATGTAAACCTTTTGACGTAGGACTACGTCTTTCATTTCTATACCGGGGTGTAAAACCAAAGTTTCGAGAACGAAAGCGTTACGCCGGAGACCGAGATTTTGAGCGTTAATAGCTCTTAAACAACTGAACGAAATGGTATGATAAACACTTCATTTGAAAGATAAAATGTCTACGCGTCATATACTTGTTACTTTTTCATCCAAAAACTTGTTTCAATAGTCTTAAAATTGCTTTCAAAACAGGCTATTGAAATCACCAATCGGTATATAAGCGAGCGCCGCTCGTAAACCCACTCAGTTATGATTGAACAGCGATTGGAGCATGTTGTCGCTGTTGTTGTGAAGCTAATTTCGTTTATCATGAAAGCGCTGATGAACGGTGTCACCAAGAGCCTGTTTGTGCACTTAAGGCCAAAAGGGAATCCATTAGGAGGAGAGTGATGCGACGGTTCCGCTTGAAACATCGGAGCAGCCGCCACACACACACACATACACGCGCGGAATTCTCGTTGCTGAAAAATAATCTGCCAGTTCCCCTGGGAATTGAAAAATACATTCATGCGAAATAGTTTATTTTAATGTTTTCTATCCATATAACACTGCAACCAAATACATTTGGTTTTGTTATTTTTCAATCAATCGCAATTAACAGGAAAGCTTCTGAATATTTTTTCCCCATCAGTGGAAATTTTCGTATTCAATGTTGGATGCATAACATGAAAAACGGAAAATGTTTTACATCGCGAAAATCAAGTCATTTTCGAGCGATTATTTGCTTTCTACTCATATAATGCTGCGACCAAATACATTTCGTTTTGGATTTTTTCAATCAAGTGCGATCAACGTAAGACCACGTCTTTCGGCAATTTATTAGAGGTGCAATGAATATTTAGGAATTCCCGCTCTACGCGCACTGGCAAACAATGTTTACTCAACAATTTCTCAAACGAGAAATGGGTGTTGTGAGAAAGGATTAGCGAACGCGAAAACGACAAACGGGAGAAAGATACGTTTGGAGGTTGAAGGAAATTGGCAGAAAACTTCTTCATTCTATCATTCAAATAATGTGATTCATACCACATCGTTTTGCCAGAAAGAGATTATTAATGCTCAAAGGAGGAATCGAGTCCTCCGAGGAAATTACCCAGCGCAAATTAGAGTCGACTATCGATTACGGCATTCGTACACAAATAATTTTATAATGCAGTTTCACCAAAGTGATTTCTTCGGATATATTCACTACATCATATCATGTATTTCATATTCTTCATTAAGAAATCCATATCCATGGCACCTATCGGTAACGAATTATTATCGAAACCACGATTTTCGCTAAATGCTCCTTTTAGTTCGGCCTGTAAAAAACTTTTCTAAACACTAATCCATCAAATTTGGAGCCCTGAAAAGGGCCGTTGATTATATGCTAAGCTAATATAGCAAGCTCTCCTCGGATACGATGGGCCAGCTAGATGTCCTTGGGCATGATGTGACGCGTTTTGCATGGATAGCACACAAATTGGTATCTTCGAATAAGCCTCCTGCAGCGTCATAGCCGCGGAACTTTGGAAGCGCAAGTCGGTTTTGAAGTCCTGAGCAATTCCACGAACCAAATGCTGCAAAGGTAGCTTGCGGATCAGCAATTCGGTCGACTTCCGATAGCGATGAATTTCACGCAAAGTTCCCGGTCGATAGCGATGTGGCTTCTCCACCTATCCTGCTGCTGGTGCGCTTATCCGAGCTGACTTCGTGTGCCTTACCACCGAATGACTAACGAGCTGTCTGCGAAAGACTAACGAGCTCGAGTCCTCACGGTGCGAGAGTAGAGTAAGAAATGAACGAAAGCAAAGGAAGCGTCATTTTATAAACCATAAAAGTATAGAATCTAAATCCCACCCTTATTATATTCGTGAGTATACAGTAAGCTTATACAATAAAGAGGGTGGGGTTTACATTCGATTCTTTTATGTTTTATAAAATGACACTTCCCTTGCTTTCGTTCATTTCTTACTCTACTCTCGCACCGTGAGGACTCGTTTCATCGGGACTAAGCAGACAGCTCGTTAGTCCTTCGGTGGTTAGGCACCACGAAAGCAGCTCGGATAAGCGCATCAGCCGCAGGAAGCGTGAAGAAGCCACATCGCTATCGACCGGGAACTTCGCATGGAATTCGTCGCTATCAGAAGTCGACCGAATTGCTGATCCGCAAGCTACCTTTGCAGCGTTTGGTTCGTGGAATTGCTCAGGACTTCAAAACCGACTTGCGCTTCCAAAGTTCCGCGGTTATGACGCTGCAGGAGGCTTATTAGAAGATACCAATTTGTGTGCTATCCATGCAAAACGCGTCACATCATGCCCAAGGACATCCAGCTGGCCCATCGTATCCGAGGAGAGCGTGCTATATTAGCTTAGCATATAATCAACAGCCCTTTTCAGGGCTCCAAATTTGATGGATTAGAGTTCAGAAAAGTTTTTTACAGGCCGAACTGAAAGGAGTATTTAGCGAAAATCGTGGTGTCGATGATAATTCGATACCGATAGGTGCCATGGATATGGATTTCATAATGAAAAATATGAAATATATGACATGATGTAGTGAATATATCCCCATATCGAAGAAATCACTTTGATGAAACTGTTTACCGTTTGTCGTTTTTAATTGTTGGGAAAGGGCATTATTTCTGCTGACTAAATTCCAAGAAAAAATCCATTCCTTCTTTAAGCGTGATTCATTCTGCTTCGGATCAACGGAACAGTATGATAATCATTTCGTACAAAAGATAAAATTTCCAAGAGTTATATGATTGCTATTTATTGAGTCGAAAAATTGTTTCAATAGCTTAATGATAGCTTCGAAACAGGTTATTGAAATCATTCGTATCCGTATGTAGCGCGCCCACTTGGAAACCCATTAATCTTATTGGAATGTAAGATGGGGAAGCTCATACTTACGTCTATGCATTATGCTGTACACTACAGACTTTTTTTTCCGTACTGATTAAGAAGCCGACCGAACTATCGGTCGACAAGTCAGTCTGCAGTCGGCGAGGGCTCTTAATTTCGTTTTTGCAGGCCGAACCGAAAAAAATTCAGTCGAGTTAACTCTTTTTTACAGTAATGCTTTTGAATCCGGACACTTTGCATTACATTCAATATCATACCACAGCCATAACATTTTTTTCATGTTGAATTTATGCGATTAATAGTTGCTAATATAGTTACTGATAGTTTCTTGATAGTTACTAATCAATCGCATTAATTCAACATGCAGAAAATGTTGTGGCTGCGGTATGGTATTATATGTAACGCAAAGTGTCCGGATTCAAATACATTACTGTATACTTACTTCGATGTTATTCGTTTCTCTCTCAGGGTAAGCAACGAAGGGTGGGGTTTAGATTCTATACTTTTATGGTTTATAAAATGACGATTCCTTTGCTTTCGTTCATTTCTTACTCTACTCTCGCACCGTGACGACTCGTTTGTTTGGGACCAAGCAGATAGCTAGTTAGTCTTTCAGTGGTAAGGCACATGAAACCAGCTCGGATAAGCGCACCAGCCGCAGGATAGGTGAAGAAGCCACATCGCTATCGACCGGGAACTTTGCGTGAAATTCATCGCTATCGGAAGTCGACCGAATTGCTGATCCGCAAGCTACCTTTGCAGCTTTTGGATCGTGGAATTGCTCAGGACTTCAAAACAGACTTGCGCTTCCAAAGTTCCGCGGTTATGACGCTGCAGGAGGCTTATTCGAAGATACCAATTTGTGTGCTATCCACGCAAAACGCGTCACATCATGCCCAAGGACATTCAGCTGGCCCATCGAATCCAAGGAAAGGGTGCTATATTAGCTTAGCATATAATCAACGGCCCTTTTCAGGGCTCCAAATTTGATGGATTAGAGTTTAGAAAAGTTTTTTACAGGCCAAACTAAAACGAGAATTTTCGTTTGGATGCCATACAGCATCGAGAAAATTCCGGAAAGATCTAATCGTTGCTGAAAAATAATCTGCCAGTTCCCTGGGAATTGAAGAATACATCCATGCGAAAGAGTTTATTTTAATGTTTTCAAATTATATGGCGAACACAGCGACCAAATACATTTGATTTCGTAATTTTTCAATCAAGTGTAATTAGCTGGAAAGCTTCTGAAGATTATTCTTTCCCATCAGTAGGATATTTTCGTATCCAATATTGGATGCATAACATGAAAAACGGAAAATGTTTCGTATCGCGAAAATTATATAATTTTCAATCGACTCAGTCGCCGAAATTTGCATACTCAGAGAGTTCATTCTCCTCTAGTTTGCCTTCCAAATTGCCATCGTAAACCACACCTTCTCTCGATTCAATCACGCACGAAAAGCATACTGAAATGATATTCAACATCGTTACTGAACGAGCTGAACGGCGAGGGATCGAGGGATTCATTACCTGGCCTGACCTGACCTGAAATGCAATCAGTTTGTTTTAACTGTGAGGGAGCGCAGAAAAGCCGATGCTGATACTCTCGTGACCAAGAGAGTATCAGCATCGAAATACGGTTCCTCGGGAAGACATAGAAGCAGCCGCCACACCCACACACATACACGCGCGCAACTCTTTTCATTTGCTGGTTATCGAGAGGAAACCTGGAAAGAAATGATCGTTGCTGAAAAATAATCTGCCAGTTCCCCTTGGAATTGAAAATTACATTCAAGCGAGTTTATTTTAATGTTTTCTATCCATATAATACTGCGACCACATACATTTGGTTTTGTGATTTGTCAATCAAGTGCAGTTAGCAGGAAAGCTTCTGAAGATTATTCTTCAGAACAAGGTTTTTTGTATCCAATATTGGATGCATAAAACCTTGAGTCTCCAACGTAACACTCTCGTTTTTTAAGCCACCCAAATATTTATTTATTCATTCATTCAGGATGGATTTAGATTCAACTTCAAACAAATGATCTCTAAATCAACGATAGTCCTACGTCACCCTTGCGGTTATACCATAGATATAACCCACTTCCTGTTTTTTGCTCCCCCTTTATGAAAATTAATTCCAGTGCTTCCCCCTATCAGTATTTTGAAAGAAAGTCTGTGCAAGTCTGTACAAACGGTTTTCAAGTTATATTTGCAACAAAATTAAGTTTATACTTATATTTGATAACAAAAAAGGTATATAAAGTCAGTATGGTAACCTGCGCCTGAACGATTTCCGCCAAAATCGTAATTCGTTTTTGAAAAGCAAACCTCGTATTATCTTCGATATCCACTCTGTTATGATGTTTTGTTTTCATCAACATTGTAGGAAATCCATATTCACAAAATATTACACAAAAGACAATAACGCTCGTAACGCTTATTCCGCATATCAGAATAAAAATCGGTTCATTGTAGATCGATGAGTTTGTTCTGAAATTGATCCGAAACTTTCGTCACTGCCAGTCGGAAGGAATTTCAAACCTTGTCCAAATTTTGTTCTTTGATATAAGGAAAATATGTTTCAAGTTGACTTGTTGTAAAAATTCTTGACAAATGCTGTTTTATTTCCTTTTTAATGGTCTTCTGTACTGTTTCGTCGTTTGTTCCTTCATCATTCACTGACGAAAGTCTTTCAAACATTGTGAAGTTGTTCAATTAAACATTACATTTCAGATTTGGACGTATTCAAGAAGGTTTTGTGGCAATTTTTGCTAATAATTGTGATTTTCAAAGCGAAGTAAATATGCAATATTCGCTTGCACAATTCCCCCCTATTTGATGACCAAACTCCCCACTAGTGGGGAATTTCCCACCGGTTGAAAATTACTGGTATATCAGCTTTTGAAAACAGAACATTGTCAGTAGTAATACTCTACTGACCACTTTGCCCCCAAATAACAAAATAATTTCTATGCGAAATAATCGCTGAAATTGAAGAAAATAGAGGTGAACCTACTAGAATATGTGAACAGTCGTCCAAACTACTGGTTTGGCGGAAATAACTGGTCAAATAAGCGATATTTTTTTATATTTATATTTTGACATGCGACAATTCCGCTGAAGAACAGGGTGACTCAAAAGTCATGAGATTCTTCAAACTATCAATACGGTGTTAATAGCAGTGTTTGGATATCGATCAATATCAAATGATGCTCAATGTCTCATGCAAGTAACCTCTTACGAATATATAACCAAGCATGAGTGGATCATTGAGATACAGTAAACATTCGCTAACTGGGCGAAAAGGGAAGACCAGTTATCGGCGTCGATTGTTTACGATATTCTGATTTTTAACTGTCCCAAGAACCAGTTAACGTTCGCCCAGTTAAACCAGTACCAGTTAGCGAACGAGTGTTCAACTTGTATGAATGACAGTACTCACTTGTGTTACACTAAATGATTATACGAAGCGAGAGAACAAAGCCTATTAATTGCATTTCCGAGCTGTACCTAACATCGCACACCATTTTCGAAGCCTGCATACAAGTTTGAACCGCATATATTATCCCGTTCTACTTTAGCGAAAACCGCTGCACAGACAAGCAAAGCAATAAATGACACAAGAAAAATTACGTCATCATTCGGTCGTCATTGGCGGAGAGCAGCGAATGGGAAAAGAGCTAAAATGAGAGTTTTTGTTTCTCACTGTAGCGGTGTTGCTAGTTAAACTATGCGGTCTGTATGAATACATACATTTAAAGGGATAGCAGCGTTAAAAATGAAAAAATATAATCTGAATTTCCTTCCCTGAGCATCTATATAGCTAAATAATCATATAGTTGGTACTTTTTGAGACTAATGGATCGGGATTCGCTACATTAGTTGAATATGAATCATTCGCTTTGCATAGTCCGTATCATCCTGCTGTCTCATGATGCATGGAGAGGTTCGACATGTATATGGATTCATTCATATACATTCACACATTAATTTACTTGCAAATTCGATTAACTCCATTTTTTGCATATAATTAAATTTTAGTATCAAAGCACTTGATTAGTCCCTAACTATATATATTCAAAATAAATTTCTTTAATAATAAGTATTAACACCACAAAATGACAAAATCTTTTTAGCCATTGAATAAAAAATAATAATAAAACATATAATATTTTATCATTTTTCTCAACATCTTGTTTTATGGAGTTAATCGAATTGACAATTGAAGCATCCATATATTAGAGGCAAAGAAGAAAATAAACTTTCTGCACCGAAAGCATACATGACGGTTTTGCTTGCGTGCTGGTGTATCATGAAGTGCGAACCGAAGCAGAGTTATCTCGTTCTCTTTTGTGTCGTGATTTGTAGCACGTAAAAGCAGAAGAATGCCACTGGGGGAAACGATCTGTTAAATCATATTAGCACGAACGAGAGCGATTTATTCAGTAAAAGGATCAATCGGCAAACACTGATTAATAGTCAATAGTTATACTACCAAACAAGCAGGTGATCACTTTACCCCACGTGACCACTTTGCCCCCACTACCCCTAATGTTAATGCAAACATGGTTTGTTTTATTGATTAACAAATGCAGGTGCTCCGTTTTTGCTATAAAAATGATCTGCCATAAACAAACTGAAAACCCCTACATTAGATGTGAAAATAATGGTAGAATAATTGCTTTTTGTAGCGTTCCCAAATTAGAATTATTGCTAAGGAGATTTCGATGTGGTTATGTATTAGGTTTCGATTCCAAATCGATATGTATCACGGAACCTTGTTTGCAATCCAAAACGAAAAGTTGGAGGGTTGTGTCCAAGACATGATAGCGTCGCTGAAGCAGGATTACGTTAGGATTTTCGTCGCATGTTGGTTTTGAAAAAGGGGAAGAATAACCGATTTTAGTTTGTCCGCTTTAGGGTAACGTAACTAGTAAATGCAAATCGATTTTTCTTCATGAAAATAACATATAGGGGAAATTCGGGAAAGACGGACAGGGTGGGACACCTATGTATGATTGATTAATTACATTTTTATATTACATTTTAATGATGAACAAACGTGTAACACACTGTATCAATACAGGCGAACCAGCCCAGGAGGCTGAAAGCCTCTCAAATAAAGAATAAAAAAAAACTGTATCAATACCTTTGACACTTACTGTGTACACCTACCAGACCTTCTGTTAAAATGTAAATAACAACAAAACAAAATCTATAAAGATCAGCTCGTTGTAAATTTTCGTCTGCAGAAAAGGGATCTCATTGTTATCGTTTATTTTTTTTTTTCGTTACGTGTTACGTGTTTTACCATAACTTTTCTTCCATTTTATCGAATAAGTGGTGAAGTTTCCTCATTTTACTCAAACAATATTGATGAAAAAAAAAACAATCAAGTCGGGTAAGATAGACACTCCACCGAATGGAAAGACAAACATTTCGTTCTGGAAAAAAATTGATTATCTCCTCCATTTTTTTACCGAAGCCAACTAACTACGTATGCGCAGCCAGATATCATCGACGAATCAGCAAAGCGTTTTTTACAAAAGCGTAAACCGAATCTGTCATTCCGAATGCCGGAAGCTATTTTAGACATGAAAAATGAGAAAAATTACAAGCCCTTCTAGGTGATTTTACTTCTTTGTTTTACTCTGTTTTAAGCCTTTTAAGTTAATATCCATCTTTATCCATCTTTCCCGACTCATTCTAATTTTTGCAGAACACATTAATTTTGCTAAATTTCTGCCTTAAAAACAAATTCTATTATAAAAAGAGACATAGACTATCAAGTCGTGGTGGGATCAACGTTTACTTAAGGTGTCCGTCTTTATCACGCTTCCCCTACTCAAGACTAGTTTGGGTTTGTTGAAAAGTCCCAAGTCTCTAGCTGCTAAGAATACCATGAGGCTTTCAAATTATCCAACATTTTATGTTCATCGGATAAACCATGAACAGAATTGAGATCATCGAGATGCATTAGCTACTTTTTGATGGGGTAAGGGTAAGGCGGCGGACATCCACCCGGGGCAAGATGGCCACTCTCTAGATTATTGAAACAATCAATCATTGGATAGTTCTAATACATTATTTTAGTGTATTGCATTACCTCAATTATTTATACCCTTTGTTGCGTGTGTATAGCTGAAACAGTATTATGATAAAACAACAAAAATAAACTAATATATACATGTCTCGTGAAACCAATAATATAATAGTAAACACACAGGTCTGTTAAGTATGCATATAGAAAACGGTAGGTTTTTAAAGCATTTCGTAGAATTATAGAGGCACTTTTACTCGACTCATACCTGGGTTAAGTTGACCACTATTGTGAGAGATGTGATTTGCCATAAAAATATCATTTGAACGCACGTGATTGACTAATTCATTGAGGAAATCACACTTCTTGTATTTTTGGTTGCATAACTCAAGGTGCATTCATGATAAATTTTATTTGTTTTCAGATGCCACATAATAATGTTTTATTATCACAAGGGTTGCGTGTTAAACACGTTATATGTAACTCAAGGAAAATAACAACTCCCAATCTTGTCACACTTGATCTATAGTACAATGGCGTTGAACTGTAGTACAATTTTGTCGGAAATAATAGTTCTCTATACGGCTATGACATGGGTGCTCCGCAAGAAATTTGTGCTCCGCGAAGTTATAGCAAATGCTTCCATTTGAAAACCCATCTTGAAAACAACATTCTTTAATTTAATTTCACTGGGCATATAATGATTTATCTTGTTTACTCCGGGTAAGATGTCGTGTAATTGTGACGAGATATCAAAATAGTAATCAGTTGGGTAATGCCAATAGGATTTGTTTTATTGAATAAAAAATGCAGGTGCTCCGTCGAATGTTTTTGCTATAAAAAGTGCTCTGCCATAGAGAAAATCTGAAAACCCCTGGGCTAGAATCATGTGGTGTTCATACCCCTAGTGGTGGCCAACGCTACCTCGTATGATTTTAGAATCATCATTTTTATACCTTTTTTGATTTATTATATAACACCATGAAATAAAAAGTAAACCTTCTGAAAATTAACGTGATTGTGGAAAACATCCTAAAGATCGATGCTGACACAATGAAATGCTTCAATTTTGTATACATTGTGTTTGATTGTACCCCATGTTTAGGGTGGCCGTCTTACCCCGTCCTCCCCAGCCTACTATTTCAAGAATGCTTTCAACAAAGCGCATGGCTGGGTAAGGGAGTAAAAAGTGGCCCCAAATCAAATCACCAGTTCTATGGAAAATATTGTATAGGGTACCAAATAAGAAATGTTGACTTTTTTTTTGAACCCCTTTGTGGTTCACCATAGGATCAATGAAAAAAAAAACAGTACCTTCAATCCTCGAAACTTTATAAAAAACATAAATATAAAATAAACCTTGTTCAACAGATTACAAAGCAGTACCGTGTTCCAAAACCCAATTAGAAGTTTGAAATTTCGAATCACAAAAAAAATAACCGCACAACACTTTAAAACTCTTAAAAAATCACATATCAAAAACACGTATATTTAAATGTAAATTATGTTTCAATGGTTCTTAAAATAAAAATAAAATTAAAAATTTCGAAATACCAAAGAAATAACTTTAATTTTCAAAATGTTGTTTTCTATAGATTTTCTTTATAATTTGTCACGGTACACCATAGTAGACATAGATAATATTTTCTCAAATTTTCAATCCCAAGCCTATTGAGAATGAAAAAAAAGAAAAACGACGTTTCTCACTATAGTTTTTTATAGTGAACCATATAGAATCATATTCAGAAAAAATGCATAATTTTGGTACCTTATACAATATTTTCCATCCATGGTGATTAGATTTGGGGGAACTTTTTACAAACACATGAATATAACTCCATTATAGATTTAAGGAAAGTAAAAAAAAGTTATAAAATAAAATGAAAAATAGAAATGAAATATTTTTTTATTTTTTAGATACAAAAGAAATCACGAACCACATACGAACATAGTTAAATATAAATTAAACCAGTACTGGGTCTCAAAATTCTAAAAAAAATAAATCACAATATGGAAATATTTTTTTTGTGCCGCGCAATACTGTTCAATTTCTGAAAAAAATCACACGTGTCTAGAAAAAGCGTAGGAATACATTTGAATACGAACTGGAGTAGTAGCGAGTCTCTAAATCCCCCAAACAAAAATGAATCGAAAAACTTTACTCAATAGCTTTCAAATTGCTTTCAAAACAGGGTATTGAAATAACACGAATCTGCATATAAGCAGGTGCCCGTTCAGACATCTATTTAGTTGTGATTGCGCAGCGATCGCTGGAATGTGTCCCCTAACACAGACTTCAAAATGATGGAGTCTGAGGAAATCGGCATTGAATTGTAAATAGCTTCATTCATTCACTCATTCGATAATTTAATCAATACACACATATATCGTACCCAATGAGGTGCATCCGAGGTGTGATTATTGCTAGTTAAAAAAAACACACAAATTATTACTAAGCCAACGGCAGTTCTACGTCAACATTGCGGTTATAAAGGGTGTGTCACATCAAATTGCATTACGGAAAAAACCCTGTGGAAATTTTATTTTTAGGAATTATATCTTCAGCTTTCGCTTATAATCAGATAAGAGTGTATAGATCACGTTGGCCATGCTTCACTGTCAATTTTTCGTAAATTTGGAAAAATGTCGTCGAACGAAAAAGAGCGTCGTGAATTAATCCTGTGCACTCATTTCGAGAATCCGGAGACATCGGTAAGATGCTGGGAATCGTCCAATCCACGGTCAGCAGAGTACTAAAACGATACTTCGAGAACCTAACCATCGACCGGAAGGTGAAGAGCGGCAAAAATGGATGCTCCGTCAGTGAAAAAGATCACAAGCGCGTAGTTAAGCAGTGTAGGCGTGATCCGAGAAGTTCGGTCCGGGATGTTGCCAATAAGCTGAATTTGTCAAGTTCATTCGTCCAGCGGACCAAGCAGCGGGAGGGCCTGCGTACATACAAGGTTTAGAAGGCTCCTAACCGCGACGAAAGGCAAAACATGGTGGGGAAGACGCGAGCCCGGAAGCTGTACACCGAAATGCTGACGAAGCCGCATTACCTGGTAATGGACGACGAAACCTACGTCAAAGCGGACTTTCGTCAGCTGCCGGGCCTGTTGTTCTTCTCCGCAGAGGACAAATTCAGCGTTCCGGAGGAGATTCACAAGCAGAAACTATCCAAGTTTGCCAAAAAGTACATGGTGTGGCAAGCAATCTGCTCTTGCGGAAAGCGGAGCGCCCCCTTCGTGGTGACCGGCACGGTAAACGGGCAGGTTTACCTTAAGGAGTGCCTACAGAAGCGCTTACTACCACTATTGAAGCAGCACGAGGGCCCGACCACCTTCTGGCCGGATCTCGCTTCGTGCCACTATTCAAAGGACGTGTTGGAGTGGTACGAAGCCAACGGGGTCACCTTCGTGCCAGAGGAAATGAAACCGCCCAACGCGCCGGAGCTTCGCCCAATAGAGAAATATTGGGCGATTATGAAGCAGGCCCTCCGGAAGAACCCAAAAGTTGTCAAATCGGAGGCGGACTTCAAGAGAAAATGGATTTCTGTTAAAAAAACTACAACCTGACGTTGTACAGAACCTTATGGACGGGGTAAAGAGGAAGGTGCGAGCATACGGGCTTGGGCTCGAAGTATGAATAAAAAGAAAATGCCAAAAGTTGTTTAATATTTTTTATTTTACTGTCTAAAATTTTCAAAAGGATCGGTCTACTGGGCGAATTTCTACAGCGTTTTTTCCGTGATGCAATTTGATGTGACACACCCTTTATCATAGATATAACCCATCCATAGTTTTATTTTTTTTTGTTGTGTCGAGATATATATTAAGAGATTTAAATCATTTTGGAAAATGGTTTTCTTAATAACATAAAAAATGTCTTGCTGGATTTTTGATGTTTTTGATATATTTATTTTTCTTTCATTTTTTTCACTGATTTCGACGAATATACTCATTTTTGAACTTTTTTAACGTTTGAATCGCTTTCTCGATTCAGATCTTCTCACTGCATATGGAAAAAATATTTAAACTAAATTTCTAGGATAATTTGTAAATTGCATGCCAATTAGGTAAACAGTTTGGAAAATTTCATTATTTATTTTATTCTTTTCATCATTGAGATATATTTTGTCATATGTTCAAATTCCTTTCCATTTGCTAGTCCAGTATATACTCTATAAAACTGTTGTTTTGATCAATAAATCTGGAAAATTACGAAAGGAAAAGTGATCATGGGGAGAGAAAAAGAACAAATCAATGCATTTCACCAAGAAAATATTGACATTAGAAAAATTGCTCGTTGGATTGAACGTTCCCATCAAGTAGCGCTCAATTATTTGACGAGTCCTCAAGGATACGGTAAGAAGAGAAGAGAGTTTTGCCAAAGGCCCAAATGAACCGACAGTGGGACATGGTATGTTACGACAAAGAATGTTTACAAAATAATACATTTTGCTATATATCATAACGAACAGTTCTTCAATGTAAGACGACAATTTTTTCACTTTTGAATTTGCTAGGTTTTTTTCAGAGACGAGAAAATGATCTTTTTGAATGGTCCTGATGGTTTTAATGGGTACTGGCGTGATTTACGGAAGAAAGAACAGCATTTTTTTCAACCAGGAACTTTGGTGGAGGCTCATGCATGGTTTGGGCGGGATTCTGTGCAACCGGAAAACTCAAGATAACTTTCACATCTTTAAAAATGAATAGCAAGGAACACATCTCTCCTTGCGTAGATATCTTCGCAAAAAAAATCACATTCCAGTAAAACAAGACAAGACGAGGCTATTCATACCAGAAAGGAAACAATAGCAATAGATTATGGATCAAAAACTTGACTCCAGACTTGAATCCTGTTGAAAATCTTTGGGCGATCCTAGTACGCAGAATCTACGCTATGGGACAGCAGTACACCACACTATGGTGAACTCAATGCCGCAATTTCGAAGACATGGGAGAATATCGAGAAATTCGTTCTGCAGAATTTGGTAAATGCCAACACGAATTTTCCAGGTTGTTAACCGAAATGGCAAGGTTGTCAATTATTGGCGTGTAAATCTGCCGATAGTTTTGAATTTTTCATTGATACTACTTATGAATAGAGAAATGGTCTTATAAAAACTGAACATCTGAAATTATAATATTTAAGCGCAATAAATAAAAAAGCACTTTTTTTTAACGAAGTTGACGTTAAATATACAATATTCTAAGCATTCAACAATGTACGAAAATATTTTGTTGAAATTTCAACTGTTTGTGTTACAACGAAATATATCGTGGTCTTCTAGAAGTTGGTACAAGTTATTCTGACATAAGCAACATAAGGAGGCAAACGTTTGCTGTTACAGCGAGGATAGTTGATGTTTATTTAGTGTCGGATATAGGATCGTTTTTTTTGCAGATTCGTGCCCGTATTCTGGCACACGAAAGGTACAGGTAACAACGCATACGGATGAGCAGTATAGCGATGATTTTAAAACCGATTTGCTAAACTATTGGTCAGTTAATCCGATTTCTTATACGATTATCTTGTTGAGAAATGGATTTTTTTATTTCTGTAGTTGTTGCCTTTTTCGATAGAATTAAGACATGCGGCAGAGAACACACATAATCTTTTCTCTTCCTCTTCCTCGCAGGTCCAGGTGCGGATAAGCATGAACTTTTTGCTGCCTTTTCCTTGTCGCTGTTTCCTTTCGTCGATGTTTGTCATTTTTATTGTTAGAGCTTATAGTAAATTTGTCAACGAGATGTCCCATCAAGTAACTCATTATTAAGCCATCATTTTCAGTTTGTTTATAATTTCATGCTAGTGAGCATGATTAATAAGTGTAATTAGCACAGGCGTTCAAAAGTTCCACATGTTAGATTTCTCCATTGCTTCTGCTTCCAATTCCAATGGATCATTTGACATGATGTTTCGGTAGCAAGAAAGAGGTCCAATGTTTGAATTACGTCGTCTGCCTACTTCACAGAACGGTACGAAGAAACCGTTTCACGACGATACCCAGCATTCGGCACAAGACTGACGCCGGTTCAAATGGAGTAATTTAACGCATATGTGAATATTGAAATAGTATTTCACGGGTGATTCCGTATATTTCGGTGCACTGTCATTTCTCTGATTTATTCAGCCTACATGAGTGTGGGATCTTTTTTCCGGCGATGATGGTGCATTGTTGTTTCTCTAGTGATCTGCTTCCAACATATTTTGTACCGCGGACAGATAGTTTATTTCCGTGGACGTGGAATGACAGACAGTTCGTTTATGGAAATGAGGAAAAAAAATTAATTAACTCATGACTGTGGTTCTCATTCAAAAAAGTGCTCGTGAGGAAATTGATGCGTCAAATGGAGATAAATCACTCGAAGCGTCTGTCAATCGGATTATTTATCATGTAAAACTAGTAGCTATACCTGCTCACGAAATCACCGCTCTGGCATGACCTCAATTTGGAGAAATGAAAAATTGACTCTTTAACTTACACAATTGTATTATGTTACAGCATATAGGCGTTCATTAAGCGTTTTGGAGTAAAACAAATTTACTTTTGGATGTCTGTCTACTGGAATGACTGATATGTGTAGAATATTTGTACAAAAATCAAGACCACTGCAGTCTGAGTCGTTGAAAATACGAGCCGGTTTTTTTTGTTTTTGTGTATTAAATAATATATTTAGGAATTTTGTGATTATATGACATTATATTCTAGAAAAACCAAGATATTATAATATTTTATCTTCAAGAAAAATGTAATAAAAATGTGTCCCCTTCCGGATTTAATTTGAATATAACGTGCTCAGCGAAAAAAAAACTCCAAAAAAACCACGCAACATAGAATCATCTGGCTTTTTGAATTCGCATGGATTCCTTGTTATCTATCTTACGAAATACATTTACACTCTTCCTATAAGATTTTTTTCAGCCATGGCAGTTGAGAAGTAAGATGATGGGATAATTATACTATTTTTATCGAAATTTGCTATAAAGTTGGCGAAATAGCCGAAAAAACACTCGACAAAAAAAAATTAGAGGAACAGAGTGCGAAGTCGGAAATTTTAAGCGATTTTTGACATGCTGTAACTTCGTGAAAAATTAACGTATATCGATGGGATGTACATCATTTCAAAGCTACAACTTTCAGGTATTAGTCCTCGAACCTACAAACCTATGAAAACGAAAGTTATGAATCGTTCATTTTGAGAGCCGCGTAGCATTTTGTACACCTGGTACGATTTGCGTTTAAATCCTCCTCTAATTTACTCAAAACTTTGAAAAATCGGCTAATCGTACCAATATGAAACGTTCCCAGATGGTTAGGGAATACACTAGGCTAAAAATTCCCTGCAAACATTAGAACTTCCTGCGATATTGGCAGAATAACAGCAGATATAGTTAACTGTTAAAATCCTGTTTTGGGCACTTTTTTGAAATCGATGCAAAAAATTTAAATATTTTTTTTTTCGTCAGAGTATCAAATTATCCTTGTGCAGAATTTATTGGAGTTTTCAAAACTGCCTTTCGATTTGCGTTGCGATAGATGTTTATTGAATAATTTATCATCAAAGACGAATGGTTAAATTTTCAATTAAACTGAAATATCTTTGTATGAAAGGTCCTACAGGATCGTTCTAGGAACCAAATCAAAGCTGGTTGATAAGGTTAATTTGATTTGCTTTAAAATACTGTACATCGAATCGATCCCATCAACTTCGCACTCTGTTCCTCTATTTTTTGTTGTTGAATGTACACCCAAAATAGATTTTTAGCTCATGTTTTGTCATCCCAATTTATGACATTAAATGAGAGATAACATAACAGAAAATGTAACGACTCACAATTACTGGGTAAGCATTTGTATAATATACATGGTACAGCAACGAAACAAAAGACAAATAAGCTTTCCGCATGTTTTGCCACATACATGGCCCGGACCGAGATAGATATTGTTCTCCTTCATGCGCTCCTTTTTTACTCTTAGAAAACACTTCCCAACTTCATTTTATAATCAGGTGTAATATTATCACGTTTTTGCTGAAAAGCTTCTTAAACATCATTAGGCATGTGGATAGCGTGGTCGTGTAAATTAACTTTGTATTCCAGCCGGCCAGCGGGACTTTTTTTTTGGCACAATCCCAAATGAAACGAGAAAAGAAAACAGAAAGAAATGTCTGCACGCATACATACAAACCATTTTTAAGCTTTCGAAATAGCTCATTATTTGCGCATTTGACTCAACAGCACACTAAATGGCATCATTTCTGTCAAAGATGACATGTTTTCTGCCAACGCTAGTTTGGGTGTAGTTTAAAAGATTAAAGAGGTTTGAATCCTCAGGTACAACTGATATTCAAGGACTTTTTCGCGAATAGGATGATGCAAGGTCAGGCTAAAAGACTATTATTCGGTATTATTCGCACGGTACTTCCGAATAGCAATTCAGTTCGTCGGTTTCAGTTTTTTGGGAGATGAATGATAGGAAGCTTCTTTCCATTCATTTCCATCCAGCGTCAAATAGATCTCTTCATCCAGAATCACATTATCGTCATTATTGGCTTGAAAAAATCTTGAACTATTTTGCTCAGTCGTTGCTTCTGGCCTATGACATCTTAGTCTGATGGGGGAAGTCGGGAATGACGGACACCACTGTATGATTGTTAAATTACATTTTTATTACTACCTTTGATACTAACTCTGTACACCTAGCTGGATTTCTGTTAAAATTTTAAATAAAAACAAAAAAGTAATCTACAAAGAGCAGCCCGATGTAAATTTTCGTCTGCAGAAAATAAGAATCTCATTGTTATCGAGTAATTTTTTGAGGTATTTTTCGTTACGTGAGTGTTTTACCATCACTTTCTTTCTAGTTTATCGAGTAAGCGGTTCTAATTTTTACTCCAGAAATATTGATGAAAAAAAAATACTAATCAAGTTGGGTAAGACGGACACTCCATCGAAGGGAAAAACAAACATTTTGTTTCGAAAACCAATTGATTATCTCCTCCTTCTTTCTCTCAACAGATGCTCACTAACTGCATTTGCAAGAGCAACCGGAAGTTATGGACGAGCCATCGGATGGAAAAGACTGTAAAACTTGTTAAGGAAGGGTCCCCCGTGAACACAGCTGCGTTGAATTCCAACATTCCAAGAACAACACTCGTACTGCACCTTAAAATCTCAATTTTTCATCACAGTTGGGTCCACTTTCGATAGTTTTCAGTCAGCAGTAGGAACAGGAGTTCGTGTGACATCTCTTTGACCTGGATTCTACGGAAAGTCCATGACGGAAGTCAGAAAATTGGCTCGCGAACTGGTGAAAAAAAAACGAACTGAACTGAAAAAACCAACATTCGTTCAATAAACCAACTTAGCGGTTTTTAAAACGTAATCCGAATCTGTCATCCTGGAAGTCGGAAATTACTCTAGACTGAAAAAAATGAGAAAAATTACATGACCCTTCTTAGTCAAGTCTCTTTGTTCAATCCTCCTTTTATTGAGTACATCAACTTGAATGTCAAATATATAACATTTCCCTACTCATTTTGGTTTTTTTTAACAAATTTTAATAAAAAAGAGACTTATGCTATTAATTTATGGTTAGATAGCTATATATTTTTGTGAAATTCACGAAAAAAAAAAATTTTCCTTGAGGTGTCCGTCTTTACCTTCCTTCCCCTAATTCTTATATTCACTTCGTTTGTTGTGAAATTAATACACTTTCTCATCCATTTGACAAAAACTCTAATATTTGAAATATGAATAATAATTAAAAAACTTGGAATGAATATATAAAATATTTCTCATACATGCAATTATATGTTGCGATTATTGAATCTATCTGTTCAACTTGGTCATAAACAATCGTTAAAAAAAAATCCACGATCGGTAATGTAACCAGTAACAGCCTCGCTCCATAGATTATACTGTTCAATGTTATGTTTTTGACGTAGGACTACGTCTTTCATTTCTATACCGGGGTGTAAAATCAAAGTTTCGAAAACGAAAGCGTTACGCCGGAGACCGAGATTTTGAGCGTTAATAGCTCCTAAACAACTGAACGAAATGGTATGATAAACACTTCATTCGAAAGATAAAATGTCTACGCGTTCTATACTTGTTACTTTCTGATCCAAAAACTTGTTTCAATAGTCTTAAAATTGCTTTCAAAACAGGCTATTGAAATCACCAATCGGTATATAAGCGAGCGCCGCTCGGAAATCCACTCAGTTCTAATTGAACAGTGATTGGAGCATGTTGTCGCTGTTGTGGTGAAGCTCTTCGTTTATCATGAAAGCGCGAATGAACGGTGTCACCAAGAGCCTGTTTGTACACCGTAGGCCAGAAGGGAATCCATCAGGAGGAGAGTGATGCCACAAACGGTTCCCCGAGAAGATCTCGAAGCAGCCGCTACACACACACACATACACACGCGGAATTCTTTCCGTTTGGATGCCATTCAGCATCGAGAAAGATCCGGAAAATAATCTGCCAGTTCCTCTGGGAATTTAAAAATACATTCATGTGAAAGAGTTTATTTGAATGTTTTCTATCCATGTAACACTGTAACCAAATATGTTTCAATCAAGTGCTATTAACAGATGGTTATCGAGTTAGCATTAACCACTGGTGGGCTTCCAGTATCGAGGAAAATGTGGAAATATCTAATCTTTACTGAAAATAATCTGCCAGTTCCTCTGGGAATTTAAAATTACATTCATGTGAAAGAGTTTATTTGAATGTTTTCTATCCATGTAACACTATGACCAAATACATTTTGTTTTGTGATTTTTAAATCAATCGCAATTAACAGGATAGCTTCTGAAGATTATTCTTCCCCATCAGTAGGATATTTCCATATCCAATATTGTATGCGCCCGCAATCGATTATTGCTCAGTCGCCGAAAGTTCCGAGCTCAGAGAGTTCATTCCCCTCTAGTTTGCCTTCCAAATTGCCATCGTAAACCACGCCTTCTTTCGATTCAATCACGCACAAAAAGCATGCTTAAGCGATATTCTGGTGGTGAGACGCATTCATTTTTCGTGAGGACATCGACAAGACAACATTGTTGCTGAGGATGCTGGACGGCGAAGGATCGAGATCTGCCCTGAAACGCAAGCAGTTTGTTTGAAACTGTGAGGGAGCACAGAGAAGCCGATCCTTCAGGAGAAGAGAAGGTGACCATCGAAGCAGCCGCTACACACACACATACACGCACGGAATTCTTTCCGTTTGGATGCCATTCAGCATCGAGAAAGATCCGGAAAATAATTTATTTATTTATTTATTTCACTTCGTCTTAGATTTAAAAAAAAAAACATCTCACAGACTGACAAATCTTAAATACTACCTAATATTCCTAATTCTACGTTTAAAAACACATTTAGATACATTAAAATCGAAGTGACATTGAACTTCATTAAACGCACGGAAGCAGCTGGACAAAGGACAGTTTTGCCCGTACGACGTAGTATGCGGCCGTATCGCCAATAGCTGTCTTTCGCGGAGCTGTCTGGTGGGAGCGTAAAACCGTATCTCGCTGATTAACTCCGCACAGTCGATGTTTCCGGACAGTAAATCGAAGACAAACAGACGTTGAATTTTCTTCCGCCTCGCCGAAAGCGTTTCTATGTCAATAAGCATGCAGCGACTTTCGTAATCAGGAAGATGAGCGGGATCATTCCATGGCAGTTGTCTTAAGGCGTAGCGAATAAAACAGCGTTGCACTTTTTCGATCCTGATGATGTGCGTTGTATGATAAGGAGCCCACACGCATGCTGCGTATTCAAGGACACTTCGAACCATTGAGCTGTACAGAGCCTTCAGCGTGTACGGGTCACGGAAGGACTGCGTGTTCCGCCGGATTAACCCTAGAACAGCGTATCCTTTTGCGATGACGTTGTTGATGTGTTCGGTAAACTTTAGTTTGATGTCGAGAATTACCCCGAGATCTCGAATGGAGGTAACGCGATCGATAACAGCAGAACCGATTATGTAGTCATGGGACAGAAACGATTGGCGCCTTGTAAATGTGACTGTCTTGCACTTCAGTTCCTCTGGGAATTTAAAATTACATTCATGTGAAAGAGTTTATTTTGATGTTTTCTATTCATGTAACACTGTGACCAAATATTTTTCAATCAAGTGCTATTAACAGGTGGTTATCGAATTAGCATTAACCACTGGTGGGCTCCCAGTATCGAGGAAAATGTGCAAATATCTAATCGTTACTGAAAATAATCTGTCAGTTCCTCTGGGAATTTAAAAATACATTCATGTGAAAGAGTTTATTTTAATGTTTTCTATCCATGTAACACTGTGACCAAATATGTTTCAATCAAGTGCTATTAACAGATGGTTATCGAGTCAGTATAAACCACTGGTGGGCTTCCAGTATCGAGGAAAATGTGGAAATATCTAATCGTTACTGAAAATAATCTGCCAGTTCCTCTGGGAATTTAAAAATACATTCATGTGAAAGAGTTTATTTGAATGTTTTCTATCCATGTAATACTTATGACAGACATACAGCTGTACTTGCGTTGTACTTCGAAAATTGTATGTCTGTCACCATGTACAGCGCTAGAACCATGCAAGCAACTCGGTACAATCGCTGTACCTGTACCGACCTATTTTACAGCTGTACATGGCTACAGTTGTACTGTGCGCAGCGCCGTAGACGGTTAGTGGTGGGTAGCATGAACAAGCAGAATCAAATCACTTGATAAACGTTCTTTCTTGACTTTCTTTTAAGTTAATAACTCAGATTGGAAACTTTTTTGTTGTCTTGGATAGTTTAGACACTAAATAAAAACCTTTTTCATTGAAATATGTGGTGAAAATTGGAAAAATATCTGATTGTCAGTTTGACATACGGTACAATGTACAACCAAAGTATGTCTGTCATGGTACGATGGTACCTGTACAACGCTGTACACGTACAACGCAATTACAGCTGTATGTCTGTCCCTGGTATAACACTATGACCAAATACATTTAGTTTTGTGATTTTTCAATTAATCGCAATTAACAGGATAGCTTTTGAAGATTATTCTTCCCCATCAGTAGGATATTTTCGTATCCAATATTGGATGCATAAAACCTTGTACCTCCAACGTAACGCTCTCGTTTTCGAAGTCCCCTAAATATTCATTTATTCATTCATTCAGAATGGATTCAGATTCAACTTCAAACAAAGGATCACTGAATCAACGATAGTCCTACGTCACCATTGCGGTTATACCATAGATATAACCCACTTTCTGTTTTTAATTTGTGGCAATGAAGGACATATATAAAGTGTCATGGAAAGGTTAAGCACGATTTCAAACTGACCATATTAACTCGCATGTGTTGTAATCAATTATTATGTACCTTTACGAGTAGCTTCGAATTTATGTGTCAGAAATGCTTACAATTAATTCAGATATTCCAGTGTTTCTCAGTTAAATCGCACGTTAATAGAGTGTAGTTTCCTCAAATTTTATGTGTACCGAACATGTATGATTTATTTTAAAATAGTTAAAAGTCGCGTGCCACAGTTCCTATCTGAGAAACTTTAACCGTTTTAGTGCGGAGCAAATTTTGTTAGCATATGTCAAAAATGCGAATGAGTTTGGGTATATTCATATGGACTGAGGGATGGATACAAAAATCGTCAAAAATGGATGAGCAATAAGCGATATAATCTAGTTTTTTTGTCAATTTGTACCTCCAATATTTCCTCGAAGGACGAAATCCAACGCTTCTCGCAGTTTTGGCATGTAACAAGAGGAGCGCTATAGCGCCCCTCCGTACTTAAACGGTTAACGTATGACAAACACGAGGCAAATGAACTGAAAAGTTTAAAGCCTCTTTAATCCAACATCATCATCATCATCAAACACGAGTGTTTTAGTGACAGGTAGTATTAGTTGGAATCCTTATCACCAGCTCTCAAAGTATTTGTGAAAATTTTTGGCGGATCGCATGCAATGAAAGGATTAATTTGAATCAAATTCAAATTCAGGAACTTGTTGTGATAGTATGTTAAATTTTTGACAGAATATTTCACCACAGTTTGAATACTGAAAATCAAAATTGAATTTATATTTATTCATATCATTAATTTATTAACTGTTTTAATTTTATTATTACTTCATGAACAGTACTAGTTGCGGGATTCAAGAGCTGTGAACGGTATCCACTCTGTGAGGATGCGCACGCTTACCAATGCTAGCAAATTTATTGCGGTACTAGATTTGTCGGAGTTCAATTTAAATGTTTGTAAGAATAGGGTATCGTTTATTGTAAGAAGAGATCTTTTTGAAACCATTGTACCGTCAATCGTCTATCGATCCAGTTGTGCCAAGTCGTATTTGAAATGTTTAAATGTTCTGTAGTAACAGTTAATTAGTTAATACATGTAAAGTAAATGTAATGTAGCTCGTCACTCAAATAAAATCAAATACACTGTGGATTACATAAATGGTCCTTCGATCCGGTTCCTGGATTAGTGGATCAATGAGGATGAAGGATCGTCGCCATTAAAAGGATCATCGCTAATAAAAGGATCTATTGTCGACATCATTGGAATTTCAATTTGAATTGGGAATCTTCACTGCAAAAATTATCGAGCATCTTATGGCTCAATCAAAGGAAAATAGAGGATTTCAAATCAAATGAATCATATTGGACTTGTACCAGGAACGGTTCTACAGTCGTGTAGGTTAGTAAACCTATACAAATCACTACAAACACACAAATCTCTCAATCGCATGTCTTAAATGACGCATACTGGCGATCGTTCATCACATAATCAAAATCGGAGAAATTTCTTGGATACAATAACGCTGTTACTGGTGAACGAACGGTTCGGAACATCGGCAAGTCGTACGCTATTGGACCAATCATTTCTGATGGCGCGAACTTATCAAGTGATGATTGTGGTTAGTATTGAGAAATTGTTTCGCCAGATAAACATAGATCCCAAGGATGCACCACTGCAGAGTATTTTGTGGCGGACTGACGAAAATTAAGAGCTTGCAATGTACGAATTGTCCACAGTGACTTACGGGACGAAACCCGCACCATTCCTGGCAACTCGAATTTTGAAACAACTGGCATATGATAAACGTGAAAGATATCTACTAGCGGCGAAGGCAGCCAAAGAAGATACAGTGACTCAAATCTGTAATTGTACTCCACCATGCAGATTTCTTTTCCCTTCTTTTGAAAGTCGAAAACGAGCTTTCGGAACATACTATTTTCTGCATTATTCGAGAATTAATCAAGCAAATGAAACCAAATTTGGCATGTGGAGATTCTGGGGTGCAATCAATGTTTCTATGGTGGTTAGACACTCCTCTTTCCTCTCTAAAGGGGGGCTGCCATACAAACGAAACACAAATTTCTGCATAACTCGAAAACTAATCAAGCAAATGGAGCCAAATTTGGCATGTGAAGGTTATAGGGGGCAAGAAACGATTCTATGGTGGTTCGACACTTCTCCATCCTCTCTAAGCCATACAAATGAAACACAAATTTCTGCATAACTCGAGAACTAATCAAGTATATGAAATCAAATTTGGGATGTGAGGGTTTTTGGGTACGAGAAATGTTTCTATGATGGTATGACACCCCTCCCTCCTCTGGTATGGATGGGGATCCCATAAAAATAATACACATATTTCAATCAAACATATTCCAACCAAACATGACAATTGAAAATTTTCGAAAAACTCTGAAGAAAATGGGATAATTTTCGAAAATTCAATTCCCATATGTTCTACAATTTCATAGTGACAAACGTTGTTAGTCTATTTGATGTTTGCGCTAACGAAATTGATCTTTGTTCGAAAGTGGAAATTGATTTGAATGTGATGAAACTCACTTCTCTATCTATATAAATAAAAATGGATCGCCGAATGTGTTAATAAGAGCAAAACACGAGAAAGGAATTGTCCGATTTAGGGCTGTCTTTATTCTATCATATTTTCTGTAGAAAACATTTATTCCATGTAACGGAGAAACATGTTATTTGCAAGTGGTTGAAAAATCTTGAACGAGAATTGTGTCTGAAAAGAAATCTGATATTTTAATGACGAGTTTTGGTTGAAGTACTAGAAATTTTGTAGTAAAAAGTAATTTTAAAGGGTAGATTAGAAGATCAATCAATTAACAGTTCTGCGATTGAACCCATGAACGTGCGCTTAGTAAGAAAAAGTTTGCCGGGTTAGCTAGTCACCAATAAAAGTGGATATAGGAATACTGGTAATCATGCTGGATGGAAATAAACCACCAATGCAATGGAAGAAAGGTCGCATTGAAGAGCTACACCCTGGAAAGGATGGTATAGTGTAGTAGTATAGTAGTTACCGGGTGGACATCAAGTGGGCTATTTAAGCGTTCTGTAGCAAAACTTTGTTTGTTGCCAATGGAAGGAAGCTCAACTAATCATAGTAAAACTGATCACTGAACATCATGGCGCAAGAGAAGATCATTGTTTACTTCAGAAGTCCGGAGACATTTCAGGGTGCGCGAGAATGTTGCGGGATTCAAAAGCTGTGAACGGTATCCATTCTGTGAGGATTATTATTGGGTATTTCTCGGCGCACGCTAACCAATGCTAGCAAATTTATTGCGGTACTAGATTTGTCGGAGTTCATTTTAAATGTTCGTAAGAATACGTTTATTGTAACATGAGATCTTTTTGAAACCATTGTACCGTCAATCGTCCATCAATACTGTTGTGCCAAGTCGTATTTGAAATATTTAAATGGCTTCATGCTGAGAACCAAAATAAAATTCTTTTGATGTATGAATAGAAATATGAAATATAGAAAGATTCATATAATATAGGTAGATAAATTGGAAAATGTCTTGATTTTTCAAAGATTGATTCGGGAAAAATCGACTCTGGTACCGATTTAATAAGTGAATCGGTCGTCTAGAAAATCGATTCCTCGAGATCGATTTTTTTATAAAGATCTCCCAATCCTTATGGTACCAAGTGGCGATAAAAGTGTAATTGAAACAATCAGTAGTAGGAACTTCGATCATTTCATATTTATGCAATACAAATTTCTTATTTCTAGATAACTACAACTCTAGCATGTGAAATACATAATGTATCAAATCTTCAACACAAACTTTGAGTTTTTCAACATTTTGATTTTACATTGTGATGGCATAGACACAAATAAAGCGCCATGAAAAGGCTAAGCACGATTTTAAGTTCTTCATATAAATCCATGAATGTTCTAATAAATTTTCACGTACCGTTAGTATTCTGTAAATACCGTTTTATCTCAAATTCCGAATACTTAATTTTTAAATGTTAATTTACTAAACTTTAATGTTATAAATATTTGAATAATGTGAGCCCTTGAATTCTTTAGGGTACAGGCTTCATTTTAACATAATTTACATGTATCGATACATCCTATAATTTATAATAATTTATATAATTTAATATAATTTAATTTAATTTAAAATAAAAATGACTTTCAAAACCAGTGATAATGTTTTTCTCTATTACAGTGACTTTCAACACATATTGGCTGGTACGTCACTTTCACTTTCATTTTCGGAAGAATGTCGGGAGTGAAAATTTAACTCGTGATCAGGGTTGCCAACTATAATTTGAAAAAATCAGGAAGAATGAAAATAAAAATCAGGATAAATCAGGATAGCTCATATTGTGTTGTCCGAAAAGTTAATGTCGATTTTTGGGAAAACTTCAATCAAAGCATTCACAATCTTTCACAAAGTTTCACAATCTTTCACCATCTTTCACACAGCTTGAATATTCTATCCTCCCAGAACATGTTTGCTTCCTCGTCGAAAACTACTGCGAGCAATACATGTGAGAAACAGGTTGCTTGGTAAGAGCTCATAATACAGAATCCATTCCAAATCCCACCAGAAACAGAGTATATCTTCCTTCGGCGAAGACCGGATATGTAAAAGGATTAATAAGCATGGTATAAATCCTCGCATAAGCGGAAATGCTAATGTTTCGCCTGACTTTTTGATCGTTTATATTTTTTCCGAAAAACCTACAGCATCACTACAGTCAATTGCAGAGAAATCAATATTCAAATTTTCACTGAATTCGTCATCCATGCTTTGGAATAAATATTTACTCAACGAATGAGGAAAGCAAATCAGATGTGGAAGACTTATTGAATTTTTCCTAATTTTTATGATATTTAGTACGGTTATAGATATATTTACCATAGTCCCATCATTGAAGTTTATTCTACTTTGAATCAGATAACAAATAACATATAACATCATTTTATATTGACTGTGGATTCGAAAATTTTCTCTTGAGTAATTTTAATTTTACACTTTGAAACGTATTCCTACATTAATAACTCTGGGGATACATCTACATACACATTATCCTAAATAAAGCAATGTTGTTCCTCAAACTTAATCTCGTTGTAATTTCATAAATTCGTGAGAAAATCTGGTTTCATGAAATTTTCTAGCATTGCTTTGGGAAGCCACGAAACAGTTGAGGGTAGAGATAAAAAAAGTTAAGTACACAGTTTAAATTAATGTAAGATATATACAAGTGCGAACCGGAGAACTATCATGACAGAAAAACTTTGGCATGGAAACCAGTATATTTATTACAAATAATGTAAAGAGTACAAAAATCAGGAAAAATCAGGATCATTTCAGAAAAATCAGGATAAATTGAGTGTTCGTCAGGATATCAGGGAACGTGCTAAGAAGTCTGGGAAATCCTGAAAAATCAGGAAGGTTGCTCGTGACCTTTGGTGTGAGAGGTATGGATGTTACCACTACGCCAGAAGGCCTCCCAGTGATAGAATGTTTACGTAAGCAAATTCCGTAAAAAACAAGCATCGTCAATTTTTCAGTTTTAATGTTGTTTCAACTATTTTATTTGCTATTTTCATGTTAAGTGCTAGAAAAGGTAAAGAATCTACCATAAATGGATGAATAAATGATTTTTTATGCAAAAATATTTATTAAAATTAGTATTTAAGTTGTGTACCGAATTTGAATAAAGTTACATCGCATGGTTCAAATTTCGAACATTTAATTTTTTAATGTAAATTTACAAAACTTTTATGTTATAAATAAATTAATAAAGAAACCCCTGAATTTCTTTGGGGTACAGGCTTCATTTTAACATCAGTCGATACAGCCTATAATGTGTAATACTAAGGGATCTACTTTAGATCAGTTCAAGGCCGTGATCCTCCAAATTGGGGTCGAAGTGTCGATGGAGTCAGTGACAGGTTTGAAAAGCGTTCAAAACTGGTAAAAAATGTTAAAGGCGGTATTATTCCGAAAAACATGCTGTTAATATTCAACATAATATTACATTTCAATTATAACAATAACCAATAAAATCTGAACATGTTATGTAAAATAATCGAGGTCAAAATTTGTTCGAAGCTTTGGCCAATAGAACAGGAATTGCGTACCGCCAGGACAACGTAAAGCAAGGCTACACACTGTTGGCAGATTCTAACGACTCCACCTCATAGCCTCGACCTGATTATCACCTGTTCCGGTATACGACGAATTTTTTTTAAAGTAAAAAAAAGCGTCGAGAAATGCTTGTGAAAATTGACTGTCCCAGTTTTCTTGCCATCAGGGACGAGGGTTTCTATGAAGGAAGCCTAGTAATAATGGTATTTTCCTCCTGCATTATATTGGGTTGGGGAAAAAGAAATGTCTTATATTGTCAATACATGGCAACACTTAAACATATCTTGTGTTATACTTATCGCATCGGCTCATACTATACGGCTTTTTAAAGACGACAATCTGTGCTACAAGTGTCGTTTTGACAGTGTTGTAATTGTCCTTTTCAGTCTCAAGTTATCGCGTCAAAGATGGAGTCCACCAAGCAAGAAATTCGCCATATTTTACGTTTTTACTACCTGTGAGGTAAAACTGCAACGAAGGCGGCCGAAAAAATTCGTGTAGTTTATGGACCCGATAATGTAACGATTCGCACAGCACAGCGTTGGTTTGATCGATTTCGTTCTGGTGTAGTGGCTGTCGAAGATACACCCCGTACTGGTAGGCCAATCGTCGTGGAAACCGATAAAATCGTTGAAATCATCCGAGTAGACCAGCATGTGAGCACTCGCTCGATTGGCCAGGAACTGGGTATAGACCATAAAACCGTTTGGAACAATTTGCAGAAGATTGGATTCCAAAAAAAGCTGGGTGTATGGGTGCCACACGAGTTGACGCAAAAAAATTTTTTAGACCGAATCAACGCCTGCGATGCACTGCTGAAACGGAGCGAACTCTACCCATTTTAATGAAGTTGCCTTCTAAATGACAACAAGTTTGCGAACAAAACGGCGCATATTTGACTAAAATTGGATAATTTTAAGTATGTTAAATAAAGCGTCAATTTTTGATCAGAAATACGACATTTCTTTTTCCCCAACCCAATATTTGGATGTTGTTCAAATAAAAAATAGGCATAGTTAAAATTGATTTTCTTGAGATTTTGCTAGTTATCGAATGTTTGAATCGCTAATTGTCTAATTTTTGAATGATACAATATTACAATTAGGTGGTATTGTATTACATTTTGTTTGATTTTTTTTCTTAATCTCGTTACATGACAATTGATTTTTACCCGCTTATCACTCAAACGAAAGATTTTCCGATTGTAATGCTACTGAATTCACGAGTAGACAGAATTCACTAAAGATACTTCAAACCTTTTTCTATTCCAGCGAAAAACATGAAATTTAAGAACGAAACGCGGTTTCGATATTCGTTTTTTCCTTCTTATCTTGTGATGCATCTTTACACGATGTGCATGCTCACGAGCGCCTTCCACGGTAAGGTAATCATATTGGTAGTGCGAAAGAGATGGTGTAATTCAGCAGAGAACGCCGTGCAAGCATTCTGTTGTGCAATGCCTGGCTAAATCCTTCTGATGCAAGGTCTATTTGGGCCATATAGTACGAGGGTAAACACGGAGAGCATATCTCTTCTCTTGGAAACGACAAAGTCTGAAACGTCGGACACAGCATGAGCATACTCACACCTCAAATCAAATGCAAAACAGATTCCAGTCGACAGCGATGAGCGATACAAAGCACACAAAAAAACGAAAACCACCGAAAGAGAAACATAGGAAACCAGAGAGAGAGCGAGAGCGAGAGTGATAGGACTTCGATGAATGAGACATAAAAACGTAGTAGTCATTTCACAGAGTCACACCTCAAAAGGTAATTCAAGCAGGGGGGTGTGAACAACTCATTCCATATGTATCTGCCATTGGACAGAATAAACAAACTCAAACCAGCTTCCAAGTTGCTAAGCAACGCCCCCTTTTCGGCGAGCTATTATCGCTCTTCTTCTCTTTCTTCCTAAGACCGGAGAAAGCAATCGCGCGCTTCAGCAAACACCATGGCGTTCATGGAAAATATCGTCAGTCTTGTTTCATGTATTGTTCGCGTCGGGTGTGTGATACGCGTGGCTGTCGATCTCCTCTTTGCTGACAAATTCACGTGCACTTCTTCTAGGTGACCTGTGCGTGTGTGTGTGTGTGTGTTGAGTGGTGAGGTTTATCCCAAGTGGGTTTTCGTGCGCCCGTTACATACTGCTACTGCGCGATTGGTTGCGACTGCTGCTGCGATAGCAGTGCTGATGTGCGGCGGATAGTGGAAGCTATTTATCTATGCTCTGCCAGGAATAAAGTGGTTGACTTTGGCAATTGCGTTCCAGCAGCGAGAAAAGTTTTTCGGTATTTTTATAAAACCAAATGGTGGTGTGTTCATCGAATTTTTGTTTTGAATGAAGATCGATCACTGTTGGATAACATAGTGCGTAGTAGTGCGAATGTTCCTGTTTCTGTCGTTGTATGCAAAGAGTTGGAACAATCAGTCCGACTAGAAAGGACGCGAGGATCTTGGATATAATTTTCCGGAAAAAAAGCATGGAACTGATATAGACGACGATTTATTGGCAGCGCGGGTGATAATAATTGCAGTTCCGGAAAACATAAAGTAGACAGCGGTGAAGAGAGTTGACCTCCTACCTTCCATCGACAACCAGTGACAAGATACGCTTCAAAATTTTAACGGAAAACACTAAAGCACCCCCTAGGGCTGTCGCACTGGCGTCCTACTTGGGGGACGGATTTGCGGCAGTGGGTGCCCGGGCACCACCGGCAAAAGATCTGATGGCTTTCGGTTCTGTGCTACAACACAATCAACACAACATAGGTATGTTCTTGTAGGCTTTCAGGGTGCACTACAAATGTTTATTTGAAACGCCCCCTCGATTTCTAACGGTAATTTGTTGGAACGAATGACGAAAAATCTACGATCAATGGAACTTCGTGCAAATATGTAAATAAATCAATTCCGAGTGTGACAGCTTTGGTTTTCTGTTCCATTGCCACTCTGGAGTTGAATTGTTCGCCTCAAAATATGTTTCTTCTTCATTATTCCTGGCTATTTTATTTAAAAGAAGCGCTTAGTTTTTTATAGTTTGTGAATCATTAAATATAAAGGAGGACCTTTTAACATGAGCGCCAATAAATTATAATTTTTAATTAGGAAAATCAAAGGCGAACCAGACCACGAGGCTGAAAGTCTCTAAAATAAAAATAGAAAAAGTTAGGAAAGTGAAAGAAAAACATTCGTGAAATCGCCAGGAATATAGAAATACTGAAATGTGGATAACATTATCAGAAAGAGTACGTTCTTAGCAGATACCGGTAAAACCATATGCCTTTTCGCTCGTATTGGGTAATGAGTTACAATGGAATGGGCTTAAACTGCTATATGAATATCGAATGAAATACACTGTTCCACACCTTAGAATGGTTGGAACTGTTCCGATTAAAGTAGAGTGCAACAGAGTGACACAATGTGACTGAAAATTAGAAGTCGTGTTCTTACTTTGCAAGGAACAGTACTAGCACCGAAGCACTTCTACCTTTCCGGAATACGCATTCACCGTAGAATCCGTTACATTGTATTTTAACAATAAGTAAAACGATCTGCCATAGTTTAGAACAATTTTGTGCTAATATTATGGTCGAAGTCCTAAGTCCTAATTCTGTTCTATCAACGTTTTGTCGCCAATATTCGTCATCTGGATTGGCGCATTGTCATGTAACACATTTAATTTCTCGTCCCTCGGGCCATTACGGACGTCAAATGAGTAATTTATTATCAGTAGCGGGTAGAATCAGCCTTTTACCGGATCAGGAAAATTCATAATAAACATCGTTATTGAGTTGATAACTTCGAAAATCTACTCCAACTGATTCCTCAGTCAAGTTTTATGTCTTTATACCATGAGTACCTTACCCACGACGTGCACCCTTCACCAGGCATCTCCAACCAAGTTTGCTTCCCATACTTCTGCAATTCCTCTGTCATTTTTGATCTGTCCATGCGACAAAAAATCCATGGAATCCCAGATCATCTACGCTCAGATTCTATTCCGCCGATATTTTCGGCAGAATATGGGGGCATAGTTAGATCTGATAAAATGTTCTTTACTGACGGTTCATTCATAAACGGGTCCACTGGCTTTGGCATCTTCAATGAAAATTCCAGTGCCTCTTTCAAACTCAAAGATCCTTGTTCCGTGTATGTCGCTGAACTGGGTGCGATATATTACGCATTAGGGATCATTGAAACATTGCCCATCGACCACTATTTTATTTTTTCAGACAGTCTCAGCTCAATAGAGGCAATCCGCTCAATGAAGGTTGGTAAACGCTCATCTTATTTCCTAACAAGAATAAGACAACTATTGAGTGTTTTGGTCGAAAAATTATTCAAGATTACCTTAGCATGGATTCCCTCTCATTGCTCGATTCCGGGGAATGAGAAAGCGGACTCGCTAGCTAAGGTGGGCGCTTTAGAAGGCACTCTTTTTGAAAGGCAAATTGCTTATAATGAATTTTTCCACATTCCTCGTCAGCACACGCTCGTAAGTTGGCAGCGCATGTGGAGTGGAGATGAGTTCGGTCGTTGGTTAGACACGATTATCCCTAAGGTCTCGACGAGGGCATGGTTCAAGGGATTGAATGTAGGTCGTGATTTCATTCGCGTGATATCTCGGCTTATGTCCAATCACTACAACCTAAACGCGCATCTCTATCGCATTGGGCTCGCAGCAAACAATCTTTGTGATTGTGGCGATGGCTACCACGACATCGAGCATGTTGTCTGGTCGTGTATCCGGTTCCATACTGCTCGCTCTCAGCTCTCTAGAGCACTAAGAGCACAAGGCAGACAATCGGAGATCCCCGTCCGGGATATCTTAGATAGCCGTGATCCTGATCTTCTGCTTCATCTATACCTGTTCCTCAGAAACGCCGATGTCAACGTTTGATGATGTTTCCTTCGTTGTGTCCCCGTTTTATATCCCTCCTATCCGATCGATAAACTTTTACTTAGTCGCGGCAATACATACACACACTCTTTACAGATACACGGGCCAAAGGTTGTGCAGTCCACTGATCATTCAACAAGAGCCAAAGGTTGTACCGCTCATGACAACTCTACATGAACTGATGATTGCGCCGGTTAGTGACCATTCTATCCTGAATTCCTCGAGTCGAGAAAGACGCACCACGCTAGATATGAGGTACAGACTAGGGGGGCGTTGCTGATTAATGGTCAGCTGCATCCCAATAGGAAGTATCCCGTGTCGGGCACACGTACAGAGCATTGAAGACAGCAACATCACAATTACGAAAACACTTGTAATACTAACCTCGAGCCAACCGCGAGTAATCGGTTACATATTACTAACATAGATAATAAGAAAAATTGTCAAAGTATTGAACTCCCGGCCCCATGAGGCTAACGCCATATGAGCCTTGATAGAAATATATATTTTGGAAAAAAAAAATCGTTATTGAGTTCTCTATTTTAAAACTATTTGATTTTGAAATCGATATTGGTGGCTGTCATCGATGACTGTGTGTTTTTCTAAACATAAATTTATTTTCAAGAGATGGACTTGTTACCTGAAGTTCTTCTGTCGATGTTTTTTTTTGCGGGCGATCGCCGTTGACTTTTGGATTTTTTTGATTGAAAGACAAGTGCATTTTTTTCCTGCGTTCGGTAATACTAGATTAAGTTGCATTCAATACTTTCGATAATTGTGATTGAATGAACCGATGATCTCCAATATATGTTTGACATCTGATGTAGAGGTCTTATATCCTTGATGAAAAAGTTCGGATTGTGAAATGAATGTTTATGACTGCATTTTTGCTTTGTCATAAATAAAAAAAACGACTGGGTATAACCAAAATTCATCAAATTCAGTTTAGCTAAACCATAGGATGAGTAGTCAACAAATTTGCAAGTACCTGGAGTTTAGAGCTTATCAACAGCCCTTATGTACAATTTGCTATCCAGGGCTGTTTCAGAACTTCCGTAGTCGATGCGATGCCTGTGCAGATCGTGGTGGGAATTAAACAAAGAACTTGGCATTTTTGATTCCACCAAGGCATGTTTATTGGCATAGAAATCCTCATCCAAGTACTATTAAAAAGACGCGAGTAATACTGCGTTGAGACGATTCAACGTGGATACGAAGTGCATTCATATAAAATTTCATTAAAAATTCTCTTGTTATTTATTTTTTATTGTTCTCGAATGGTTGAAAATACTTTATTCAAAGTAATAGCCAGTGGAAGCGGCACATTTTTCCACCTTCCAGAAAATTCATGGATGCCTCGTCGAAAATTACCGTTCCGAATCATATTTTGGACAGCTTCATATTTCGGACACTCTGTAACAATAACTTGAAATGCTTAATGCCCTGATCATATAACTATTAAATTAATATCACAAATGATTCTTTAGAGTAACCCTTTAGTTATTTTGATCCAAACTTTAACAGTATAAAACTGCCTTAGGACCTACTAATATGATAAAGTTTAATTTTCATCTCTAATTGGATATCGCAACTAGAAGTCGACACTGTACATTCGAATACAACATTGAGTGGGATTCAAAAATTCGTTGTTATTTATACTTTGAATGTCAAACGCAACAAATTGAAATTCATTACCACTGACTCGGATATCGTTCCTGGTAGTAAATTTAAGTAAATTTTCGAAAATTAGAGGGCAAATACCAGAGGTCGATGGAACGAGCTCTGCAAGAAATCGCGCTTTATTTTATTCATTGAGACGGTAACAATGGCATATTCAAAATGAATAGAACCAGTTATTGTAGCTGACGATGCCACTTGAAGTAGACTCAGACTTCTGTGTGCTAGGCATTAAAAGTAGATTGGTCCTCATTCCCCCAAAATTAAATTTAATTTTGACATTTTCAATGAGAAAGATGTCATATTCATCAGGTGAAAAAATGAATAAAAAAAATTTGAAGCACAAAAGTTCATCTGCTCATATTCATCGATTGTCTAGATCTGTCATTTAGATTTTCATATATAGGCTACAGGAAGCTCGACTGGGTGGCATAGGAATTGAGGAACACCTGAAAATGTGGAACGAGTAAGAGTTTCAACTGTGCCGTTCCCGAGACGTTTTGTGCGCAAATATTAGGCTGTCAAAAAAGTCCTGCGGTATTTCCGCGAGGTGTCGTTGTAAGCGCGTAGTTCTAGTTGTATTCCTTGTATCGAGTCATACTATAGCTTGTTGGAAAGTTATTTTTGCGCGCTATAATATTGTCCTTGAGAGTGTTTTGTTTGGTTAAGTCGTTCGTGAGTTATAGTGTCGCAAATATGGAGCAAAATAAAGAGAAAATCCGACATATTTTACAGTACTACTATGACAAAGGCAAAAATGCATCTCAAGCTGCCAATAAAATTTGTGCAGTTTATGGACCCGATACAGTTTCCATTTCCACCGCACAACAATGATTTCAACGTTTTCGTTCTGGTGTAGCGCCACGCTCCGGAAGGCTTGTCGTCGAAAATTGCGACAAAATCGCTGAATTAGCCGAGAAAGACCGGCATAGTAGCAGCCGTAGCATCGGTCAAGAGCTGGGGATAAGTCATCAAACCGTTATTAACCATTTGAAGAAGCTAGATGTATGGGTGCCACACACGTTGACGCAAAAAAACATCTTTGACCGTATCGACGCATGTGAATCGCTGCTGAATCGCAACAAAATCGACCCGTTTCTGAAGCGGATGGTGACTGGCGATGAAAAGTGGGTCACTTACGACAACGTGAAGCGCAAACAGTCGTGGTCGAAGCCCGCTGAAGCGGCTCAGACGGTAGTCAAGCCCTCATTAGCGGCCAGGAAGGTTCTGCTGTGTGTTTGGTGGGATTGTCAAGGAATAATCTATTATGAGCTGCTTCCCTATGGCCAAACGCTCAATTCGGACCTGTACTGCCAACAACTGGACCGCTTGAAGGTAGCACTCATGAAGAAGAGGCCATCTTTGATAAACAGAGGCCGCATTATCTTCCATCAGGACAACGCCAGGCCACACACTTCTTTGGTGTCGCGCCAGAAGCTCCGGGAGCTCGGATGGGAGGTTCTTTTGCATCCGCCGTATAGTCCGGACCTTGCACCAAGTGACTACCACCTGTTTTTGTCCATGGCGAACGAGCTAGGTCAGAAGTTAGCCACAAAAGAGGCCTGTAAAAATTGACTATCCGAGTTTTTTGCCAATAAGGAAGCGAGCTTCTATAACAGGGGTATTATGAAGTTGGCATCTCGTTGGGAACAAGACATCGAACAAAACGGCGCATATTTGACTTAAAACAGATGATTGTAACTAATTTTATGAACAAATGAAAATTCAAAAAAAAATACCGCAGGACTTTTTTGACAGCCTAATATGTTGTTGCTTCGCTTTGGTTTAAAGTTCTATCTTTACAAAAAACATATCAACTCAATAGTCAAATGGAAATGGAATATCTGCACTTGTTCCTCGGTATAGAAAGCACTGGGAAATAGTAACAGAAATGCCCAGAGCAAATGTAAGGGAATATGGATATGCTTTCAATTTCTATCAATTTAAACCAGAGGTTTTCAAACAGTGCTCCGTGGAACACTTGATACTCCGCAAAGCTATCACAAGTGCTAGGCATATAGAAAGAGCAAATATACCGTGTTCACTCTGGGTCATCTGGGTCATTTGTCGTGTAACTGCGATGCGCTACTGAAATAGAGCTGTTCCCAGCTGTTAACGCAAACAGGATTTGTGTCAGTTTTCCTCGATAACTTTGAACATGTAATTTGCAGAATTTGTTGGATAGTTATCATCGAAGAAATGGCTTCGGTGGAACAACCTTTTTCGACACAGAAATGTAAAGTTTTCAAAAAATACATTTTTTAAATTAAAAAAGTGAATGCTCCGTCAAATAAAAAAATATATAAAAAGGTTATAAAAAGTGCTCCGCTGAGATGAAGATCTGAAAACCCCTGATTCAAACCATTACGAATTAAGGAATCGTAATGTATAACATACCGATTCCTAGATAATTTCCAATCCGATTGGTATGCAAATCTTCAACATCTGATTGAAACAAAAATAATTACTAAAGTTAAAACTATTTCAATAAAACGTGACATGTTTTCTGATTTGACTCCCTTACTGAAACCTTACCCTTACAGAACTAGTTGATTCAAGTAAAACAAAGAGACTAAATTTCTAAAAACTGTGTATACTTTTACGTTACTGCGTTGGAGTACATTAAAAAAATGAAATATACTAGTTCTCCTACTATTTTTGCATCGAAAACAATATGATAATTGGGTAATATGGCATCAATTCATAAATTCCTGAAGGTTATGGCATGGTTTAATGAATAGGGGCTTCAGATTCTGGACTAGTCAGCTTGTTTACCAAATCAACACCCTGTCAGGAACTTATGAGGAGTGATCGGTCGAATAGTAGATGCAGCTTATAAGCAGTATGAGTGATTTGAAGAGCTTAAATGAGCAGTATCCTCTGCATAGAACGAGATACACACTACAACATGGTGCAGCTTGGTCGAAACCATCCCGAATGGGTTAGTTGCACTGATTGAGAACTAAAGATGACCTACGAATTAGAAACATATCGTAATTCATGTTAAATTGGCGATAATTTTGTAAAGGAGTGAGAGTTTTTCCATCTGGTTATATAGTTAAGAAACATTGGAATTTTAGTTTTTTTTTTAATGTTTTGCGTCTGAATACAACAATAAAGTTGAAATGGCCAGTCTTATAAATGGAGATAGTTATTGTATTCTACACTATATACTTCAATTCAACCGACTTCTTGCATATCTCTGGAAACTCAGAAAAATAAAGTGGTTCTATAGTTGTGAAACGCAGTGTATTCTCATCCGTTTACATATAATTTCATGTGAATAAATCCATCTATAGATCTCCCTAATGTAAACGCGCCATTAGAGATTCATTCCACTGTCGTTTTACAGCTTTTGCGGAGAGTAGCCTGGTTTCTTTGATAATGTTTGCATGCAGTGGTGGCTGATTTTTAACAATAGCTTATGCAGAATGATTTCAGAACACAGCGATTACACGAAAGAAAGATCTATCGAAAAAATAACTCTGATATTGCTCAAATCTCGGTATACCTCTGTATATCCTTTTAGATAACTATTAGACACAACTTTTTCTTTGGCTCTTGTCCATAATTCAGAATTAGGGTGATAGTTGTGCGATAGTGTACCCTCTGAAAGTTGGCATAACATCAATCTCGGGAACTACACAACCGATTCAGCTGAAATTTTGGATACGTAATAAGTATTCTCTAACGCGCAACGTACTATTTTTTATAATTCAAATATTTTCAGTTCCGGCTATATATGTTTTTCCAATTTTTGAAGCTCGTCACTTAGAATGGTCATACAAAGTCGAAAAACCACTATCCTACGTGATAGGAAATACAATTTTACATGATGATAACAAAGTTTTTGCCAAACCTGTCGTATAGGTTCTGAAATTAATGTTTCGCCAGGTGATAAAAGGAGGTTTCGAAAAAAATTGCGTTTCCATTAAACTTATACTAAATTTTTGATTTCTTCATGATGTCGGAACCGTTCTTCTGAAAGGACCGAAACCATGGACCGGAACAAATAATTATCGAGGGGAGCAATGTCTGGGGAGTACGGCGGGTGAAGTGTAACCTCCCAATCCACTTTTCGTAGACAATTCTTGACAGATTCATGAACATGTGGTCTGGCGTTGTCATACTGTAAAATTATCTTTTCATGTCTATTCTCCGTTTCCAGTTGTTTTTCATCCAGAGCTCAGTTTAAACATATGAATTGTAGACGGTTTCGTTTACCGGTGATATTTTTAGACGATATTGATATTTTGACGTAGGACTACGTCTTTCATTTCTATACCGGGGTGTAAAATCAAAGTTTCGAAAACGAAAGCGTTACGCCGGAGACCGAGATTTTGAGTGTTAATAGCTCTTAAACAACTGAACGAAATGGTATGATAAACACTTCATTCGAAAGATAAAATGTCTACGCGTTCTATACTTGTTACTTTCTGATCCAAAAACTTGTTTCAATAGTCTTAAATTTGCTTTCAAAACAGGCTATTGAAATCACCAATCGGTATATAAGCGAGCGCCGCTCGGAAATCCACTCAGTTCTAATTGAACAGCGATTGGAGCATGTTGTCGCTGTTGTGGTGAAGCTCTTCATTTATCATAAGCGCGGATGAACGGTGTCACCAAGAGCCTGTTTGTGCACCTTAGGCCAGAAGAGAATCCATCAGGAGGAGAGTGATGCCACAAACGGTTCCCCGGGAAGATCTCGAAGCAGCCGCTACACACACACACACACACATACACGCCCGGAATTCTTTCCGTTTGGATGCCATTCAGCATCGAGAAAGATCCGGAAAATAATCTGCCAGTTCCTCTAGGAATTTAAAAATACATTCATGTAAAAGAGTTTATTTGAATGTTTTCTATCCATGTAACACTGTGACCAAATATGTTTCAATCAAGTGCTATTAACAGGTGGTTATCGAGTTAGCATAAACCACTGATGGGCTTCCAGTATCGAGGAAAATGTGGAAATATCCAATCGTTACTGAAAATAATCTGCCAGTTCCTCTGGGAATTTAAAATTACATTCATGTGAAAGAGTTTATTTTAATGTTTTCTATCCATGTACCACTGTGACCAAATACATTTGGTTTTATGATTTTTCAAACAAGCGCAATTAACAGAATAGCTTCTGAAGATTATTCTTCCCCATCATTAGGATATTTCCGTATCCAATATTGTATGCGCCCGCAATCGATTATTGCTCAGTCGCCGAAAGTTCCGAGCTCAGAGAGTTCATTCCCCTCTAGTTTGCCTTCCAAATTGCCATCGTAAACCACGCCTTCTCTCGATTCAATCACACACAATAAGCATACTTAAGCGATATTCTGGTGGTGAGACGCATTCATTTTTCGTGAGGACATCGACAAGACAACATCGTTGCTGAGGGTGCTGGACGGCGAAGGATCGAGATCTGCCCTGAAACGCAAGCAGTTTGTTTGAAACCGTGAGGAGCACAGAGAAGCCGATCCTTCAGGAGAAGAGAAGGTGACCATCGAAGCAGCCGCTGCACACATACATACACGCACGGAATTCTTTCCGTTTGGATGCCATTCAGCATCGAGAAAGATCCGGAAAATAATCTGCCAGTTCCTCTAGGAATTTAAAAATACATTCATGTGAAAGAGTTTATTTGAATATTTTCTATCCATATGACCAAATATGTTTCAATCAAGTGCTATTAACAGGTGGTTATCGAGTTAGCATAAACCACTGGTGGACTTCCAGTATCGAGGAAAATGTGGAAATATCTAATCGTTACTGAATATAATCTGCCAGTTCCTCTGGGAATTTAAAAATACATTCATGTGAAAGAGTTTATTTTAATGTTTTCTATCCATGTAACACTGTGACCAAATATATTTGGTTTTGTGATTTTTCAATCAATCGCAATTAACAGGATAGCTTCTGAAGATTATTCTTCCCCATCAGTAGGATATTTCCGTATCCAATATTGGATGCATAAAACCTTGTGCCTACAACGTAACGCTCTCGTTTTCGAAGTTCCCCAAATATTCATTCATTCAGAATGAATTCAGATTCAACTTCAAACAAATGATCTCTAAATCAACGATAATCCTACGTCACCCTTGCGGTTATACCATAGATATAACCCACTTCCTGTTTTTTGATGATTTTTAACGTGGCTTTTATTATCTTTCAATTGTGTCTCTTGATTCTTTTTCGTGGTCTTCCATGTGCTTTATAATCCAAATCAAAATCATAGCTTCTGAATCGTTTTAATCATGTTGCGTTTTTCCGTTACAAAACTCGACATTTTCAATGCGACAAAAATATTGGTTGTTTACACTCCATCCAAATTAATTGTTCTACGTCCCGAAGCTGAATTAAATTCCTTTCAAATACTTGTTGCCAACTTCAACATAAAGAAAACAGTACCGTAATACTTTTGAATCCAGACGGTTTTTTAATCCGGAAACATTTTCATTATATTCAATATGGTACCAGAATGTTGAATTAATGTGGCTGATAGTTACTATTGTATCAATTGACAAAAAATGTCAAAACAAATATTGTTGTTTTACAATCCCATGTAGGGAATAAAAAACACCTTCGAGAGATGATTTTAAATTCGGACGAATCAAACGTTTACGATGATGTTTTTTTTAAGGAGTGGCATAAGACTATGTTACAAGCCATATAAAGTATGGAGCAAAGATTTCCGATCCGTGAGACCAACTCTCCGGTACATTAAAGAGTACACTAGAAGAACGGGTTAAGGAACGCTATTCATTCACAAAAAACAGATGCAGCAGCATTCTTTTCAACGAAGAAGGCTTAATATGCTCTAAAAACAATAACTAATTTCTCCCTAAGAAATGCTGCTGACAAAATGAGTCCAGAGTCCAAAGAGGCCAAAGTGGAATTCAAATCATGATTAAAAAGGTGTTCGGATTTCAAATCACGCCACAAAAATAAATTTACAAATTTTGAACAAACATATCATGATTTTGTGGAATTCAGAATGTCTTCTAACTCTAAAGGATCGGTCATTTTTCATGCTATGATATGACAATATTTTTAGTAGTTGAAGTTATCATCGTAAGCGCATAAGTGTCCGGATTTTGATGCATAACGGTAACGGGAACATTCGTAACTAATAAAGTGAGATACATATCGTGGTGGAATAGTAGGCAAAGTATACTTGGATTGGAAAAAAATGGCGTCGTAATTAATTGAACTCAACATGAAGTGTAGATGGGAGAAACAAAATAATGTTGATAATACTCACAATTCCATGATGTTTTGAGTAAAAATCCTCATGAAATCTTGCAACTGTTTGTTGACAATTTTATTGTAATTTATTTCCATTATTTTAGTGTAGAGGCATGAGTTTCTGAATTTTTTTCGAGCTCTGAACAAAATACAAATTATATTTTTATGATTATTATTTGTGATTAAACAAATAATAATAAAAATAGGAATTTAAACCTCTATAACCAAAACCCGCCTCTAGACGAGCTCACGGATTTTCATTTCAAATTATTCAGACATTATTTTCAAAGTTCACCCCTTCAGAATATTTTCATCTATCACAGATACACATTTGTTTTATGTTGGCTGCGCTAGGAGTATTTCATATTGAAAGTGGGAAATTCGAGATAAAAGTGGAACGGGTTTTTTTTAGACAAATAAATAATTTGGGTCTTAGAGGGTTAATTAGGAATACAAAAATAATTAAACGAAAAAAATATTCAAAATAAAAAAGTTACAAACGTTTGAAGTGGGCAGGATCCAAGAAAACAGTGCCCGGGCGTAAGCGACTCTAAATAAATCCATTAAATTCTATTTTCAGTAAAGACGACGCCTCGAACAGGTCAAAAACATGTTTTAGCCGAAATGCCAACAGTTTGAAAATAAAAACAAGTTTTTAGTAAGTTTTTCAACATTATTTGAATTTTTTTAAATCGTGAAATTGAAAAAAAATTATTGGTTCATGCGATAGCAATATTTTTCAGAAATATAAGAATAAAACTCGTTTTTTTTTTCCAAGTCGTATGTTCGGTCCTCGAAAACAGTAGCATTTGCGACGAAATGCTGTTTAATTACAGACTGTTTTCCAACATCACACACATCGACACCTAGAGCCTTAAAATCATCTTGGTATCGTTAAAATAATGAAGGTGAGGGAGTGAAAATAACACACCAAAATATCACTTTTATTGCTTTTTTTTCGACGTGATTCCACAAATATTAACTTCATACTGACATGTTATACTTATATTGAACTGGGATTCTAAATAATGTCTATATTAAATTGATAACCGAAAAAAAGCAAAAATAATAGTGCATATTTTTCAGGTATTCCGAGATGTATTTGTGTCTTAAGATCCACGATGCATAATTTACTTGTCAGGAACGTTATCCAAGAACACTCGGCTCTGTTGCTAACAGATCGTTCGAACATGGCCGGTCCGAATTACGTCGGAATCGTTCGTCTGAGTGTAGTTATCATCTGCGTTACTCCAAAAAAAAAAAAGACTGTTATTCAGTGACTGTTTCGAGATTAGTTTCGCTATCAGTACCTACTCGCATGAATATTTCATTCCGACGCGCCTGCTAAACGAATTCTGAACCGAATAATCGGCTCATCCGGTGTGGACCACATTTCGACGCGAGAGCAAAGCAGCAAAAAAACCCTCAGCGAGTGACAGTAAGATGTAATGTGGCTTGACATTTTGAATGCTCCTATTGGCGTGATAAATTGATTACGGAGTATGGCGTTCAGTTTCTACTTGGAGTTTTTTTTTCTCCTGGGCCGTTAAGTGCGCAAGATTTGGGAAAGACAAGAAGTGCCAGCTTTTGACTTATTTGCGTTTTCGTTTGCGGATGTGGTTGACTTTACTTACTTGATTCATCAATTATTGCCGGGGCATAAGTTTTACGTATAACCAATATGATAAGAATGCAAAGGAACTGCGTATGTGAAGAAAAGACGTCAAAAATTGCACATTGAAAACTTTTCACACATAGCACTCGTAGTTGTTGTCAAAGAATATTAATCTTAAATTATTGAATTGCGATCTAACCAGGATCAATTCATATGAATGAACAAGGTGTGAAATAGGAGATTTGAAGCGTCTACAAAAGTTAGGTTTAAGATACCACGAAATACAGTTGCGTGACAAATTGGGAAGGAGAATTATTGGAACTCGCGATAAAGAGATATCAATCGTCTTTGGCTGTCTCGCCAGCTCTGTAAAAATGGCCTAATTATGGTTTTTGACCAAACGCTGGTTCAGACTTTTGGGTCGATCCGTGGTGTTTTGTGAATGATGTAAATATTATCGGTACATCAAAAGCGACAGTTCATTTTGTTGACGGTACCAGGCAGTGCAAACAGATTTTCGATCAGCAGAACTAACAACAAATCTGATCGATTTTTTCGTTTCTACGGCGTTGGTTAAATGGTTAAAGTTGTTGTCGAATTGATCGGTTGAGTACGGTCAAAATTATTCAACAATTCATTCACGAGTGGACCAAAGATTTGAATGAAAATCGCTGCAGTCTCTACTTCTTTCGACGTTACAAGACGGAAAACATTTGGCTACTGTTCGATGATATGTCTCGGTGATCGTCTTCAATAGTTACCCAATAAATATCAGCCGAGTACAATCTCGTCGGAACGGAGTAGCATATATCTGGCCAATGTATTCATCAATCAAAGCGCGCTCGGGTCGTAATTCTCATCGTAGAACGCTCGTTCTTCAATGACTCTTCACGCACAACCAGTGGAACCCATTGAAGGGATAATAACAACATCCTCGGGCAATTTGTTCCTGCTGCCATCTGCAGGTTTTTTTTTCGTTCTAGTGGCTGTCGTTCTATCAGTCAAAACGACAGAAGTGTGATGTGGTACAAGTCCTATAAGGAGCCCGTAAGACTCGCAGTTAACTTGTGAAAAACTCTCAAACTCGAACCAGCCAAATTGATTACCACGATCGATTTGCCTTGTCTGGTTTCAATATTTTGGTCTCAAAATGCTGACGTTAGACTGCTACCTTCATGTCGTCATCATCGATTGTCTCCCCCGGCGGTAGATATGGATCATAACGTGATCAAGAAATTGATGTAGAGAAAAAGTATATTTTTTTCAAGTTTTATCCCTAAACATACCAACGGTCAACCAAAAAGATATAATCGTGAAGGACATTTGACAATATGAAAACAAAAACGTTCATTATTCGCACGAGAATTAAGATGCTGGAACAAATTTGGCAGCCTTATACTTGATGCCAAGCCGTTTACTATGCACAACAAAGCACCGTTGTAGGACAGACGGATAACCGGTTGTAAACAGTGCAAATGGCCATAAAATTTTAACGTCTCGGGTTGAGCTTTTTTTTCTAGAGAGGGAGACATGAAGTACGAATAACTTTTTCGGTATCCCTCCAGTTACTCTGGGGTATCCACCAGTACAACAACAGTTCCTTTTGTTTCCTTAACAATAAACCACTCACTATGTTATGACTGTGCTTCTCCGCTGCTCCCTCAGCTGCGGTAGCAGCGCACTACCCGTTTCGTGGCTTTGTTGCAGCTCGTCAAGGACTTCCCAAGATTTATCGTTTTCAAGATGGCTTACTCAGCGTGGCAATGTTTCTAAGGCAACAAGAAAATGCTTCCATTTCTTTGTCGAGTAACACCACCGTGTACGACGACGACTACTGCTACAGAATTTCGGGAGAAAATAAAGAAAATCGTCTACCATAACGTGGAGCGGGAAATTCTACGTGGGGTTTTTGCTATGTTAGTGTAGTATGGCAACTCAGCCCCAGCCAAATCATGCGCACTGTCGGGAAAGATTTGCTTGCTCACATTCCCTTTAAAGCGTAAAATTAAATTTTAGTTGATTTTGCACACGAGTTTACAATTATTGAGAAAGCAGAGTATGGTAAATATAGCTAGTACTCGTGTGTGTTTTGAAATATATTGGTGCGTGTTCGAAACCCGTGAGAAAAATATTTACATTCAATTTGCGCTATTCATTCACAAATTTACGACGCTAAAATAAAGAGCCAGAGAACTTCAACTTCGACTGAGTGACCAAACGTTCCGAATAGGTCGGCAAACGGCGGGAAATCGCATTTGTGATCTCATTAGGCTTAAAGTTTTTCACGCTAAATGCAAATTTTATAGCGCCTAACTGGGGGTGCCGTAATTAATATCGATGTGTTTCTTCGTGCTGCTTGATAAATACAAGTTGAGAACAAATTATTTATGAATACATTTTCGGTTCCACTTTGCGGTGTTGTTTTTCTTATCGTCTTCTTTAACGGAAACGCGATGCTTCCCGACGGTATGCGCTTTTTTGGTATTGTACAACACTTCGTATTTTTTTATTAGGGCGTCGGTACATTATTTCTCAGGTTAAAGAAATATAAATCGAAAATCATTTCAAATGTGTTTGAAAAAACTTGCCAATTTTTTCAAGAGTAGAATTCTGATGTCTGCTTCTCATTTGCTTGTTTTTTGTTATCTTCAATGGCCCCAATATATCTAAAATAATTTTGCATCCTCACCCTATAACAGTTTGCCCTATCTCAGCATCGATAATGGAATAATTAAATTTGGCAGTTACCATCAAAGGCGTTATAGTTTACGTTTGTGTAGTTTTTTTTTATCCAGTTCATTTATTTGTAAGGCTCAATCGCATAAGCTTTGCGGAGCCGCTAATTCAAGGTTTGTTTATACAAAGTTTCAACTAATTTCTATGTTTAGTAGGATTCGACCGAATACTCGCGGTTTACTCGAGGTTAAAAGGGCAACATTTTTGTGGGACGGGTCAGGTTGGGGATATGGATATGAGGTATCGTTGTCTCAACCGAGAGTTGCCGCACGCACTGTAGCATTGTGCATAATGACCAGTGATAGCATCTGGTGTTCGACTATCTGTCGAGGGTGGGCGACGGTGAGATGGGGGGACAAGACAAACAAACTAATAACGAAAAAGAAAAACACAAAAGCATTAAATACTTATACTAGACCGTTTCACAAACATATAGATCAACTGCATATAGCAGATGTCGCGAGTTCCCAACACGTCTCTAACAGGAACATAGGGTTGTCTTCATTCAAAAGGTACTCTCTGGCTGCGTAATTATCCGTACATTGCCAAACTGCGTGATCGATGTCATCGTAACCGTTTCCACACCGACAGACGTTGCTTTGAACAAGATTTATTCTGTGGAGATGCACATCTAGCGAGTAGTGGTTGGACATAAGTCTACTCATTACACGAATGAAGTCACGACTTACGTCCAAACCTTTGAACCACGCTCTCGAAGAAACCTTTGGAATAATTGAATATAACCACCGCCCAAGACTTCCAGTGTCCCAATCGGTTTGCCAACTCAAGAGGGAACTCTGACGCAGTAATTGGAAAAATTCATCGTATGAAATCTGTCTATCAAACAATTCGCCTTCCTGGGCACCCACCTTTGCGAGAGTGTCCGCCTTCTCATTGCCAGGAACTGAGCAATGAGAGGGGATCCAAACAAAGGTTAACTTATAAGATCTTTCGATCAGTGCACTCATCTGCTGTCTCACTTTTGTGAGGATATAAGATGGGTGCCTACTAGTTTTCATCGACTGGAGAGCCTCAAGCGAACTGAGACTATCCGAGAAAATGAAGTAATGGTCTGCAGGCTTGTTGGAGATCATCCCCAATGCGAAGTCGATTGCTACCAGCTCAGCAACATAAACGGAACAAGGTTCCTGCAGTTTACGGAAGGCGCTTGAATTTTCATTGAAAACACCGAAGCCAGTGGATCCATTGAGGCGAGACCCATCAGTGAAGTATCTTTTCATGCAATTGACTTTTTGGTACTTTCGGTTAAAAATACGGGGAATGAAAGTTGGAAGCTGATCTGAAATCCCAAGTATTGCTTGTTTCATCGACAGATCGTATTCAATTGAGGAACTGCTGATGGTGAAGTGAGCACGGTCTGGAGTAAACGATGGAAGACAAATATCTGATGAAATATAGTGATAATCTCATAAACCGAGATTGTATATTTAGATGAAGCATTTTTTCAAAGTTTTCAATCACAAGTGTTTTCGTGACACCGCATTTCACCAGTATTCTGAGAGAAAGTTCCCAGAATCGGTTCTGTAGAGGAGTTACTCCTGCCAGAACCTCGAGACTTATGTTATGCGTTGAGTGCATACAGCCGAGAGCTATACGCAGACAATGATATTGAATTCGTTCCAATTTTAGAAGGTGACTTTTAGCTGCTGAGAGAAAGCAGAAAGAGCCATACTCCAGAATAGATAGAATAGTTGTTTTATAAAGCGTTATGAGATCTCCCGGATGAGCTCCCCACCACGTGCCGCAAATCGAGCGGAGAAAGTTGACTCTTTTTTGACATGTTTGCTTCAAATACGTAATGTGGGTATTCCAAGTGCATTTAGAATCAAACCAGACACCAAGGTACTTGAAGGTCAATGATTGGGTAATGTTTCTGCCCAAAAGCTTAAGTTGCAATTGGGCTGGGGACCGCTTTCGAGTAAACACTACCAGTTCTGTTTTCTGCGGCGAGAATTCTATCCCTAAGTTCCTTGCCCAAGAAGACAAGTTATCTAGGGAATTTTGCAATGGTCTTTGCAAGTTTTCGGAATGGGGACCGCTGACGGAAACCACACCATCATCTGCAAGTTGTCTTAGCGTGCATTGTTCTACCAAACAACTGTCAATATCTTTCACATAAAAATTATAAAGAAGGGGGCTGAGACATGAGCCTTGGGGTAGACCCATATAACTATTTCTGGAAGTTGTCAGCTGTCCGAGGGTGAAGTTCATTTGCTTTTCTGACAACAAATTGTACAAGAAGTTATTCAAAATTCCAGGAAGTCCACATCTGTTCAGATGGTCTGACAGAATTTCTAGGAAACTGAATCAAAAGCTCCCTTAATATCCAAGAATACTGAAGCCAGTTGCTCCTTGTGCGCAAAGGCCAGTTGAATATCTGTAGAAAGCAACGCTAGACAATCGTTTGTTCCTTTGCTCTTGCGAAACCCAAATTGTGTACTTGATAGCAAATTATTTGTCTCGATCCATTGATCGAGTCTTCGAAGGATCATTTTCTCCAGCAATTTTCTAATGCACGAGAGCATAGCAATCGGACGGTATGAGTTATGGTCAGACGCTGGTTTGCCAGGCTTTTGAATTGCTATCACTTTGACCTGTCTCCATTCGGGTGGCACAATATTGTTTTCTAGTAGGGTATTGAATAAGTCTAGCAAGCGTCTTTTCGCGATATCGGGAAGATTTTTTAGAAGAACGAATTTAATCATATCGCTTCCGGGTGAAAAGTTGTTCGATGAAAGAAGAGCCATAGAGAATTCCAGCATTGAGAATGGTCTGTCCAGAGGTCCACCGCTCGGAGACGTTTCTCGAAGAATATGTTTGGCTGGAACTGAGTCTGGACAGACCTTTTTAGCGAAATCGAATATCCATCGGTTGGAGTATTCTTCACTCTCGTTGGTAGATGAGCGGTTACGCATGTTGCGAGCTACCCTCCACAAGGTGCGTATTGAGGTTTCACGAGACAGACCTTCGATGAAATTGCGCCAGTAACCGCGTTTTTTTGCTTTAACTAATTGTTTCAGCTGTATTTCAAGCTTTGAATATTCCTCGAAGTGTGTGGATGTTCCATGTCTGCGAAAAGCTTTGAAAGCATCAGATTTTTTCAAATACAATTTTGTGCATTCATCGTCCCAGCCAGGAGTGGCTTTCTTTTAAATGAATCACTTGGAACTTTTCTTTTTTGTGCTTCCAGTGAGCTTTTATACAATAAATCGACGAAGAATCGATATTCTTCCAATGGTGGAAGTATATCTATTGATTCGACACCAATTGTTACCGCCGTTGCAAATTTTTGCCAGTCGATGTTCCTTGTTAGATCAAATGGAACTCGAGATGGTTCAGTGGATTGCGGGCTACACTTGATTGATATATTGATTGGCAAGTGATCGCTACCATGGGGATCATTGATGACCTTCCACTGACAATCTAATGATAGCGAGTTTGAGCACAAAGATAGATCGAGTCGGCTTTCCCGAGCCGGAGGTTTTGCAATTCGTGTCACTTCACCAGTGTTCAAGATAGTCAAGTTGAAATCGTCACATAAATCGTAAAAAATAGCCGCCCTAGCGTCATCATAAAGATCGCCCCACCCAGTACCATGGGAGTTCATGTCACCCAAAATTAGAACTGGGGTTGAGAGAATCGAAATTAGATTCCAAAGTTGACTACGGCTAATGGAAGTATTCGGGGGAGCGTATACTGAAGCTATGCAGAGTTCTTTATTCTTTGCAGTTATTTGACAAGCGACGATTTCGACGTCTGATAGAGCTGGGAGATGAATTTTATAGAAAGAGTAGCACTTTTTGATCCCTGAAAGTACTCCTCCATAGGAATCATCTCTATCCAGGCGAATAATATTAAAATCGTGGAAGTTGAGTTCTGTGTCAGAAGAAAGCCATGTTTCGGAAAGAGCGAATATATCACAATCATAATTTTGAAGTAAAAATTTGAACGAGTCTAGTTTAGGCACTAGACTACGGCAGTTCCATTGTAGCACATTGATCATATCTTCTACTACGTTAGATGAATTATCCATCGAAAGATATGATTGATGCAAGGAGGGGCCATGAAGCAGTAAATTGCTTAAGATAAGACTTTAAAGATGGAAGCAAGGCAGAAATAAGGCTTCTGAGGGGGTCTTGAATTTTGAACGTGTTTAGTATGAAGTCCACAATGTCCGAAAAAGCTATCAATCTTCGATTAGACGCGAATTTTCTACGAGAAGATCGAGGAGCAGCGTTTTTATTTCTCTCTTCTCTGGGTAATGACGTAAAATCCTTGCTGCAACCCAATTTAGTACAATTTCGACCATGCATCGGTATACACGGAAAGAACGCGCCGAAGTACTGACGTTTCGCTTCAGAACAAATCAAACTCAGTGCGTGTCGTGCGTATGTTCGAAAATGTCCTAGTCTCCTTTTAAATTAAACTATTTGAGCCAGATTGCTTCAGAGGAATCGAGGAATCCTCATATCAGTTATGAAACGCGATTCGATCATAAAGTGACTATCTGGGCCATTGTGTTCCATATGTACGAAAATAAACCTTTTTAGGACTTCGGGTTCTTTCAGGACAGTGTGACATGCTACATCGTAGGCCAACCCATAAACTTTTTCCATCGGAATTTCTTACAGCATGCGATAACAAATGTTGATGAAGTTGGCCGTCGAGATCCGGACTCCTCTTTGAGGGAATTTTGAATAGTTCAGTTTATGTTGTTGTGGTCTTCGACCCAGAAGAACTCAAAAACAATATTAGATCCGAATTTGCAGAAATATTGCTCATTCAATTGATCATGCACAACATATGTGGTTCTTTTTCGTAACGATAAGGGCGGTTATTTGATAGATGTATTTTTTATTAAATATCCGAGAAATTGTATTGTACAAATTTAAAAAACACAACTTTTAAAGGTTTCTTCATCTTTCCATGTCAAATTCGTTCAATAATTCTATCACCATATTGAAATGGTGCCTTTTTTTAATTGCGTTCAAAAAGTTCAGAGACAGTGCCAGTTAGAAGAATTTCGACTCGACTACGAAGCTATTGGTTTGTTCCAAAGAGCAATTCCACGCCATTCCGCTATTAATTTTCTAATAACTTTGTATAACAACTCGAAATTACAATTTCCATTACTAGTTTTAACTGCGACTGATCATATCCCATCATCATTATGATGGAATTAAATATCTTAGAGTTTTCAAGCATTTGATGGTCAGAATCCGCCGCATTCGACCCGAGTATCACCATCCGGAATGTTGGCTCTACTATACTGCCGTTCTACGCATAGTTGTCCCATGTTACTTTTTGACGATTTTAACTTTTCTTCATAAAACGTTGTTTTTATGCATAATCTTACGGAAAACACAAAAAAAAACATATAGTTTATTCCCAACTTTAAAAAAAACAACATCAAGCTCAATTGTCCCATGTTGATATTCTATTCATAACTGTCCCACCATGTATTTTTTGTAGATCCATATCGAATAAGTCGGTGCAAGTACAAGAATTTCATGTCACACTTTCAGCAGGCCTAATGCACTCTTTTCTGGTTTGGAAGAACGAACTAATTCTCAAACAAATAAGAAAAAGTTTTTACAGAACACGTGTTCACCTTGTTAGCGAATGCCTAATAACAATGAGATTTATATTCTGCGAGGGTGTTCACTCATTTCTTCATAAAACGATGTTTCTATAATCTTTCGAAAAAAAAAAAAATGTTTTTTTCCCAGTATATCAAAAAACAACATCAAGTTCAATTTTTTCATGTCGATACTCTAAGCATAACAGTCCCACCATGAATTTTCAAACCCGTAATCAAGCTTGAATGATTCAGTGAGGGGATCTCATCACATTTTATTAAACAATAGTATAGTGCTTATAAAAGAACCCGGTGTATTGCTAAATTGAAATGCTTAAAGCTTTTGGTAGACAAATATGCGAGAAAACTTTGATTTCGTTTTTCTCAGTTGTTGATTTTGGAACATGGGACAACTAAAGGGTGTGTCACATCAAATTGCATCACGGAAAAAACGCTGTAGAAATTTAATTTTTAGGAATTATATCTTCAGCTTTCGCTTATAATCAGATAAGAGTGTATAGAAGAATTGTTTACTGTTTATACTCAAAATACGGTACAAATTGGTAAAAAGACGGGACAATCAAAAAGGGTCGAATAAACGGTACTGTCCCGTTTAAAATGGTACGTTTGGTCAGCCTAGTCCTAAGTCATCTCTCATATTTACATGGTTTCTCTCTTCCCAAAATTTAAGACAACTTTCGGAACACATTTTTCTGAAGACACTAGGGCCATTCGAGTGGTTTCAACCGAATCGTTGAACCCAATTTTTACGGAGTGAAGCAGAGCATACATTTTAATCGCTAAAAATTAAGTTCATACAAAAAATGAATAAAAACTTGACGAAACTGGAGGAGTCTCGAAATATTATTGAAACACTGTGTAATATTATTCGGATGTTTGGTACGACTTAATCCTATTGAGGAATTCACGATTAGATTTTGAATGTTTTCAGCTACCAAATCAGATTTACTTGGAGCAGCCATTGACTCTAAGCTCCGCATTCATTAGCACATATCTATTGCGGAAGCAAAAACATTTTCTGTCTATGCTCTGGAATACCCCGGGCGTGGAACCATGGAAGCACCCGGCAATTACACCATAACGCCAGTAAAATGCACAACTCCGACTTGAAAAAAAAAACTTCAATCAATTAGGATCATAATATGATTTAATATAAATAAAATAAATAAAACAAATAAAATGAAAGTATCGAGTTCTTAAAAATAATGTTAATTTAAATGTGTTTGAAGCACAATTGTGATTCGAAACACATCTTCTTCCCGATTTATTTTCCAACAGATCGTTTACTAACAGCAATCAAACAACAATGGGTATTTTTATGTAGTTTATTTCTGAGAACGATAGAAGAAATAATTTGTTGACCATCAATATAGTTCTTTTGTACTGATACACCATTCTCTCAGTGTTAGGAAGTTAATTTATCTCGTCATCACGAGGAGTTTAAGATTGAATTTGAATTGCGTCATTAGCCGGGTGTTTTTCTGATCAGAAGTTCAGAGGTTACAATTACAATTGAATTTGAAGAAGTTCAATTTCGTCGTGCTGAAGTTTCAGCGATAATGTAATGTGTGGTCCCGTGACTTGAACTTACCGGGAAAATAATCAACGATGAGAAACCGGTAATCCTATAAAAGTTCGCTAATACGCAGATGCTTACTTTAGTAAAAAAATTGTGCCATACTCTCTCCAGCGATGCTGTATACTTTCGAACTTTATTGGCAAATTCTGCAATATATATCTGACTTGAGCATCATAGAAATGATCATTCGTATGCATTCTCCAATGGAAAATGAAACATCTGTGAACTGTTAACTTGTTCCTAGAAAGACCGTAAAAACATTATTCACCGTCATTTTTTCGAGGACTTTTTCTTTTCTCACGAATTTCTTATCTCACAAATTACTTGAACAATGCTTGCTTGAAAGCCAGAGTCATTTCTGGATTGTTCGTCAAGCATCGTTCTTCAATAGTACTTCATAAAAACTCGAAAACGTCATGACTACATGAGTTGGAAAGTTTCCAGTTTTCAGAAATGGTCTCATCTTGCTTGAAGTTTTTTTTATATGTAAATTCTAACGTCAGATATTGCCAATGTGTTCTTATGAGATTTTTACGATGTTGACAATTCCACTTTATTTAAATTTTTGATAATTTAACTCAATATCATAGATTTTTTGACGTAGAACTACGTCTTTCATCAAGGGTGCCAAATCAGAAAACAGGTCACTTTTTTATGAATTAAAGGTTGCGTTAATAACTATTTTTGCCGCGAACGGACTCTAACGATTCAAATACCAAACGAATCGGAAATTCCCTAAGATTTGTTTTTTATGCTATATATTACAATCCCCTAATGTGTAAATGGTTTAAATTGATGAAAACTAGAAGCATTTCATTTTTTCCATGCATTTGTTCTGTCATCTGTCATTTGGTTTTGCATGACAGTAGCAAAACTATCTCCACCAAAGATGGCAAGCTAATCGAGACCAGAAATATTAATAGAAAGGGCTTCTGTTGAGAAGAGCGTAAAGCGAAGATTAGTGTAGACAGCGTTCTAATTCAACATTTTGGTCGTGTCTTGGACACAACCTCCTATAATTTTTTTTCCTATCATTTCTGGTGTTGTTCTTTTAGTATTTGACGTTTGTGATCAGAAACGCTTATTTATTTTCAAAATAAAATATCATTCACAAGCTACAATGGCATCTGTGTATGAATATAGGAAACTTTACAGGCCGGTTCTCATTTTGCACAACTTTGTTTTCGCTCGACTTGTTTTATACGGGTTCTCGGAATAACACGTTTTATCCAGAATATATGCAGTGTGTGAATTTTATTCCAAAATGCATGATGGCCGTAAATATTGATGATCCTGGCTTGGTAGCATTCTGGAGGCAAATAAACTGCTAAGTTCAAAGCCTCTTTAACATAAGTAAAGAAAAGTCGGAAACATTATTTTTCTTCCCATGTCAGATATTCAGAATGCATTTATTTTTTAATGATTTCATGGATTTCCCAAGACCCAACCACGGTTATTCTACTTGTTTTTCGTAGAGGGTGGGAGCGCACCGCATCTGGAAACAAAAGATCTTTGAGTAAATATCGTCAATTTTGAACTCAAAAGGCAAAAACGAATTGGTGATCATTTTGCTTTTAATTCTCGAGCCAATTGGAACTTTGTGAGCGAATGATTCGAGAATTTTTTTGTGATTTTAGAATCATCTGGAATTTGATGTGATGAAGGTTATTTTATCATCAGACATCCTAACGACCTTTTTTGGTCGTAAGGGCACTTCATGTTTTATTATCAACGTAACGATTGTAGTGTTTCAAACAATGAAACCGTAAAATGTACCTTAAGGTAGATTTGCCATTTTTTCAGAATAGTTTCAAAAATTCGGATCGACATTGAGTCAATTAGTATTTTTCAGGATTGCTTGTGAAAATTTATTCCACTAGTCTCTTACGCATGCTTGCAGTTCACGAACTGTTCCAAACTGCCGGCCATCAAAGATTTTAAACGGGAATCAGGTATGGACTATGAGCTGACCACTCCATAACCTGTATGTTCCGTTCTGTTCTCCGTAAATGAGTTCAAGACACAGCTTTGCAACGCCCATTCCATTCTTTGTCGAAATTATGGCTATTGGAAAATCCAATCCATACCATGAGACTTCATTTCATGTCGAGCGGGGATCGAACCAAGGCCGGCTGGAATGCAAGGTAGTTTCACACGACTAGCTATTCATATAGCCACTGGTGCTGTTGCATAAATGCTTGATAGTATTACATCACATTATAAAATGAAGTTGGAAAGTGTTCTCTGAGAGTAAAAAGGAAAGTATAAACGTGAACCTATATCCTTCTCGGTCTGGGTCGTGTATGTGGCAAAGTATGTGATAAGGGTTAATGTGTGCTTATTTGCAATGTGTCTCTAGTTCCGCTCTCTCATATTGCTTTTACATATATTGCGCTCTCTCATATTGCTTTTATATTGGCATATAAATATTATACAAATTCTGTACCAGTATGGGAGAAAAGCATATTTTATGTTATTTTTAAGCTCATTTGATGTAATAAATCAGGATGTCAAAACATGTGCTGAAAATTAATTTTGGATTTATCAATAGTACAATCGATTGCCATCGACATCCATCACCAAGAGTTTTTTCCGTCGATTCAGGGTCACAGTTTCTCCAAGCTTAAAAACAAACACAGTTGCTGCAAACACATGATTACATTTTTAAACATCCGTATTCTTGAAAATTTTAATAGAATAAATTCCTATGGAGATGTATGGCTCCACTAGCAAAGGTTTTTGGAAGAATCCGTAACTTTGGAACGCGGCTTTTAGTCAATATCCTTCCTTTTAAATAAAACACACAAATACTAAAATAAAAAAAAACGTCAAGAAATAATCTGTTTTGTTAATCCACACGTATAAACAAAATAACTAGAAAAAAGCTGCGCTAAATTCCCTCACTCCGCACGGCGAATCATGGAAATGAAAATGGTACAAACAGTGAAACTGACACCTATCAAAACACGCCCATATCGATCGACTGTCAACAGTGAAATATATCCTCCTGGCCTTGAAATTGATATGGGTTCAAAATCCACAAATGGTATTTCAATTGTTCTCACAAAGCTGAACGTTTTGACTACCGATTTACACGGTTACAATATTTTTACAAATTTTCTCGCCGTTTTGTTGTTTGTAGATCAGCTGGGATAAAGGTGTCAAAATAGGAAACAGCCTGTGAGATTTTTTTTTCTCCTCTCTCTCTCTCGATCGACTTTATTTATTTAAGGGGAACTGAGAAAGTGATCTCTTCGGAGGGGTACAAAATAGTAGATGACTACAAAGAGGCGCCAACGTTTTTGTGGCTTCATTATAACGAAAGCTTCACGTTTGATAATTTCAGAATGTATCATTATATATATGAAATAGTCTTATAATCGACTGATCTAATTTCATTTATGTACAGATGTTTGATGGGAGGTTTTAAGTATTCTGGCCTCCCATTAGTGCTATATATTTTATTGTCAAGTTATCGTCAGACATTTCATTCGTTCGTTAAACAAACAGATTGTTCTCATCAATCATAAACTCTTCAATGAGCAACTTTTGTTCATTCATTGCTAAATACGGTAGCTCCAGCTAGTTAACGAACTGATTGATAGCTCGTTTTCCAGTTTGTCTCAACTTCTTATTCATTCCAACCGTATTTATCTTCTTTTGTTTATCTCGTGTAATTGCAGGTCGGAGCGAGCCGCCATCCGGGGTCGCGGACCCGTGTGCCGGATGCAACAAGCCAATCCTAGACAAATTCCTTCTCAATGTTCTCGAACGGGGCTGGCATGCGTCGTGCGTGCGATGCTGCGAGTGTCACCAGCCCCTGTCCGACAAGTGCTTCAGCCGGGAATCAAAACTATACTGTAGGAATGACTTTTTCAGGTAAGGCGTGTGTGTTCTCGTTTCAAGTTTGATCAGACTTTTTTTTTTTGGGAAAAAAAGGAACAACTCATTCAGAAGCTTGTTCGCCGATAGCGATGATTTACATACAATATGTACTCATCCGGTAGTGGTGGTTGGAAAATAAATGGGCTTAAAGATTATAATTATCGGTATTTGAAATCGCGCATTCATCTTCCTGCTGCTGCTGCTGCTGCGGCTCTGAACGCCTCAAACCGTAAAAGTGTGGTGTGCTTGCGCGAGCTCCAAAAAATGCAAGACTTTGGCGCATACACCAACTTCAAAGATCTGGATGATGAGATTGATCTTGTACGGTAATTTATATTCTGCTTGGATGCTCTCGTCTGTTCTCATTCAATCTGGCGAGCGAAGGGAGGAGTGAAATCACTCTAGACAGAAAGAGGTGTGTTCGTTGCAGAATGATATACCGTATATTTGGGAGGGTTTTTTTCTTCTTCCGAAGAGAGGCAATATTTCAAAAATTCGTTTGAATATGCGATAAATCAACTGCGAACTGAAATCTTGAAAAAAGATTCAACAAAAAATGAGTCCATCATGTTGCTGAAAAGTATAATTATTTTGTTTAGATTGTCAGTAGAAATGCGTATTTTTGGTACAAACTGATTGACCCAGCTTCTGTGTCCAGGCATTCGTATTTATGTTACAACCAGAAGTGTACACATAATGGCACTTTATAGTCATCATCAAGTTGAAATTAAAACAACTGTAATTCGATTACGCAAGGAAATACAATGTTATGATTCTGTCTTTGATTGATCATCGCACAATTGTGCCTCCATTCGAGGGACATACAAATGTTAGCTCATTCTCTTGTCTTACCCTTTTTTTTTTGGAGGATCATAACAAATGGTCGGTGTCATTACCGGTTCGAAGATTTATTTTGAAATTTCTATTACAAAAGACGCGGTTCATTGTCTCAATGTGTAGCGCGGCCTTTTTGGTACAAAAAAGCAAACACATTGTTTCTGATAAATCGGACAGTAATTACGCGATGTTGCTTTCTCCACGTAAACTAAATAAAAGTTTTATGCACCGACATTTGGTTGAGTCGACTTTGATCTAGGTAATGACTATGGGGGCTTTGGGTGAAACTTAATGATCACCGAACAACAAATTCTCCCGCTGAAATGGATGCTAACCCGAATGGCGTTGAGCATGATTTTTGATCGTTGAAATGACGATTTCAATCACGGAGGGAACGGTGTGAAAATGGGTAGTCGTTTTGACTATTATTATTACCCTATTTCGGGATGTTGTGGTTTTCTAGTTGTAATGACCATAATGACGGTCAATACTCCAAAAAAACAGGGTGATTTTGTGTTTTTATAGTTTGTAATATATTAATCTGTTGGGCCAATGAACCTCAAAATGTTTGATTTCTTACCGAACCTGTTGAAATTGAAATTGAGGCTATCTTTCGTTTCATTTGAACAGTCCAACAAATACTGTTTCGACGCAGGACTACGTTTTTTATTTCTGTACTGGGCTACTAACGCTAAAATGCGGTTTTTGGACCCTTTCCCTCCTATGTAACAATTAGTAATGCAAGACAAACCTCTTTCTCCCTTATGCGACGTAACGGTAACATAATTTGTACACAAAGACAAGTCGTTTGAAAAATAATTTTCATAATATTTTAGTCACCACAATAGATCAAACTAATGGTCGCTGTTACTCAATGCTCCTACAGAAATTTTTTTTAAGTAATGAAAATATCAACGTTAAAAATCAGACATGTCGGAATCAAATGTTCATACAGAAGTTCCTCATATGCAAGTAGTGACTTCGAGAGAACTTTCGATAATTTCATAGAATTTTGAACAAACGTTTAGCTGAGCGAAACATGGGCTGGTATAGATTGATGTCGATTTACACAAACGTAACTACTTCTTGGTTCTTCAATCCAGCAGTTACTGTCATCTCATTTCACTACTTGTAAAAGGTACTGGGATGTCCTTACGTGACGAGCAAAGCACACGGCTTAGTATCGTTCTAGTTCCGCTTTACTGATTTGGGAATATATTGGGAGACCCAATATATTCTACTTCGATGGGATCGATAGGTTGTTCCATACATCGGCTAACGATTTCCCTGCATACCCAAAACGTTTCGTTTTCATCCAAGTGAGATCTCTCATAACCATGAGAAAGTGTTGAGCAGGTTCTCCCGGGAAAGATGAGCCATCCGAGGTCAACTCGGTTAAAAGAACGGCGTCCTGGAGAATTTGTATCAACGAATATTGCATCAAGAATAATCAAGATTCAATGATAAATCGAAAATATCTATGACCTTTTGCAAGTTCTCGTATCGGTCATCCTTCCACATAAATTATCATTACTGGCTTGATTATTTCACGATACCGAATAACCTCGAATTCGAATTTAATTTTAGATAGATTAACGCGATATTCAAGATGCATTAATCAGTACCTGCTTACTGGCTGCTATTAAGTCCATTACAACACGTGATCTATCATCTTGACTCAGGAAACACACCTATTTCGCTCCTAGAATCGAAGTTAGCTGCTCAAGCATATGGGTGCGCGGGAATTTATTTTTTTGATCCGAGAAGACTGGAAGTAAGATTTTTTGTCCTGCTGAAATAATTGTGTTCAAGTTCGTTGAAGGCTCGTCTGAAAGTGAAAGGTTTCCCAGGAGGTTTCTGCCATCCACCCTAGGAAAATCACCCTAGACCATCGAATTTCCTCCTCTAGGCTTCCATTTGGGTTGTATGTGGCGCTCATGAAGCTTCTCACCCGAGCTGCGCCAAACACGAGCCCGCCGTTTCCGGTAAAATGGCTCGAATTTGGGTTCGTCCGCCCAGAGAACCGTTTTCTAGAGCTCTAGAGGCTTATCAGAGTGGTCCTTAGCAAGCATAAGCCGATTGGCTTTCTTTACTTGCTGATAATTGAGTGCTTTCGAGCAACTATGCTATTCGCGAAACGGTGACCAACAGATTGACCAAATACTGGTGTCCGATCTCGTACTTGAAGATGCAAAAAAGTGTTCGAATGACGGCGGGTTCAGATGAAAGGTTTGAACCCGGTAGTCATTACAGCATATTTAGTAGTGTTGTGTTGTGTGCGAGTCGTGTGGTGTAGTCGAATGTAGCCATCAGATTGTATTCTTCACGGAGGAGAAGTTTCCACAAACAGAAAAAAATGAAGATATTCGGAATAACATAGAAATTACGAACAAATTGTCTTAGATAATTCCACATCCATGCAACAAATGTGAAAATTAATAAAAAAAACTTTTCACTGATTTGAACAGTTTGAACAGGCGGACGAGACGCTACGCTTTGATTCAAAGACAAATCAATTTTCGAAGTGGATAGTTTTTGTGTCACTGTTTTTCTTAATACAAATTGTTTTTTTTATCATTCAAATGAATCTCGTTTTTCCGGTATTCAATAAGTCAAACTTCTAAAGAATAAAATAAATAAGATATCAAAAAAGATTACAGTGCTTATTTATTTAAATTCGAACGAATCAAAAATGAAAGAAATAAAAAATATGATGAGGTGGGTATTTCATTTCTGTATCAGTGTAGGTAAAAAGTGTTTGTGTATGATTGAATCACATATAAGAACTGTTGCTTTTATACGATTTTTTTTATCCCATTTTTATTTATTTTAGGCTCGTTAGCATTTTAGCTGTAACAGAGCCGAATTTTAATCGTATACATGTCACATGGTTATCATATCTATAATTATAGCACATTACATTACACAGTTGCCATTCGCCAGTATTCCTTCTTATACCATTGCATATGGTACATTTACACAGTAGCCATTCAGGCGTAAGAGTATTCTTTCTGTTCTTCCATTATCCAGTTAGACCACCGGACAGCGGAGACAGTTGATTGATCATTGTTGAGTTATTTATAGAACAGCAGCCCATTGTGTCTTGCAGAGCAGAGCAGTTGTATGGATGAATCGATCTAATTTCGACCGTGGATCGATCTCCATCGCTGATGATTGTTGCGTGGACGTAACTATTCTGTAACAACACAAAGATGATCAATGAGGGCCCTGAGTTTTGAACTCACGATCGATCGCTTACTAAGCGAACGCGCAACCAATGTGGCTACGGAGACCCCCGATGTAGGACTAGTTGATTCAGATGAAATACTGGAGGCTAAATTTCTTACAACTGTGCAGTTTTTTCATGATACTGCGTTAGAGTACATTGAAACATGAAAGGCTAGTCTAGGAGAAACATAACAGTCTTATATTAAATTCCGGAGGTTAAAAGTGGCATTAGTAAAAAAAAGAATAATTATAACTAATGAAATAAAAAGGTAGAGCAAATAATCCGTAACAGTTCAAAATCGTTAGGGGCAAATATTTTCAGAAAAGGAAAACAAATGTTTAGATTCGTGAAGCTTACTAATTATATTTTGTGTTTGCCTGGTAGTATCAGCATTAGTCGAAAGGATTTTTCTACTATGATCAATATTTGGACAAATGTCAATAGTCATGGTATAAATGCGATGATGATTTTTTTTTTTTATCTTCGCTTATTTTTCGTCGGCCTATTTCCGCCACTTTTAGTGCCAATCACCGACATCAGGGAGGCGACTCCACCTGTTCCTACCTATCAGACTCAACAACTCATGAGCCGGGCCAACTTCTTTTACTTCCGCTCCGAAGGAAGACGTAACCAGAGATTTTTCGCCTCAGAAAATCCCAACGACGCCAGCTGGGATTGAACCCAGGCCGATCGGATTGTGAGGCTGTTACGCTAACCATACAACCACTGGCGCCGTCGCGATGATGATTGTCAAACATAAATTTGATCCGAAGTTATATTTTATGATAAAACTTGAAAAGATACTTCTAGGAATGTTTGATTGATTGGATTTATTCTTGGTTTTATTCACTTAATAAAGTTCTTTAAAAAATATTAAATAATACATTTGTTTTTGGTTTATGTGTCCCGTTTTTATTCCTGAACCATTTGGTCAGCCTATTTATGCCCCTCATTTAGTTTAAGCATTCATCGGCCCTTGTCAGTGTTACCGAATATTTGTACCAGAGATTATCATTTCCAAACTTGCGTGATATTGTTTCGTGTCGGCACCAATTTTGTGGTCCTACCTTAACAATGCACTCGTGTGTTGGACACCACCCTTCTAGTTTTTTCATTCACCGAAATGGGAAAAGGTAAGGTACATCTTTTCTGTCAACCATAAGAGCTAGCCTTTTTCATAGTTAAATTTCGGACTTCTTCTGTTTGCAATACAACAGCAACGGTGAGTAAAATGTAAATGATGACGAAATTTTGGTTTATGGGTACATCATCGAAATTTAGAGTCCAAGTGTGGAGCCGGCCAACAGATCCACGAAGAAGATCGAGATTAGACGAGTTCGAACAAATGCAAAGGGCAGGTCTCGTACAGGCGTTTGATCAAAAAAACTCTAGCGTTTGAGACGAGCGATACAAATGAAATTCGTTAGTTTCACGCATACTGTGAAAATCACATTACTATGTGAAGCTTTCACGGTCTTTATGGACGTGGCTATACGTGATTATAACGTGTTCATAGTGTCCAATGTGGAACTGAACTACAATTGAGGGTTAGCTCAGCGCAAACATCTCTTAAAGTCAGATGAAATTTTATGTGGGGTAATTGCATCGTGGAGAATCAATTTTAATATAAAATTCATGATATTCATGATATCAAACTTCCACAGTACATAAAACACTTGTAGACGCCATATATTTTGCTCCACTAACAAAAGCCGATAGAATTTTTCAAAAAGTAACTTTTCTTCAATAACTTTTTTGGTGATTTAAAGAGGTGACCAGCATTATTAGGCGGTTGATTTATATGAATCAATTTTTATTCTGACTAATAATTCATTCCACCTGGAGGCTATTTGCCAGATTCAGCTACACATGAATCGAGACATATGGTTTTACTTCCATCCTGAAGGGATGAAAACTTGAATGGGATGAAAATACGGTTCTGGAGTGGAGATTCTGTTGAACAAAGTTTGGGATGGTAAAAAATTTGCCAGTCTGACTGTCTTGGTTGTTTTAATCTGTAATCGTGTCACAAATGATAATCATGACTAAATCATAACATTGTATGATACCATAGTGATCAGAACGAGTGCTTAATTATCTATTTGTTCTGTTTCTCTCATTTTAGGCGATACGGCACGAAGTGCAGTGGTTGTGGTCAGGGTATCGCCCCGTCGGATCTAGTGCGAAAACCGCGTGATAAAGTGTTTCATTTGAATTGTTTTACGTGTTGTATCTGTAGAAAACAATTGAGTACCGGTGAGCAGCTGTATGTTTTAGATGACAATAAATTCATTTGCAAGGACGACTATCTGCTGGGCAAAGGACCTCATTCATCATCGATGACAGGTAATGCATCTTTAAGATTACTCTCTGCAGAAATACATTGTACGATAATGTGACATTCTGTATAGTCGAGTAGTGGAAAAATTTCCATTTCTCAAACAAATCGCGTTAGAGTTTCCGGTGGGGGGACGCAAGGACACAAAATATGATGAAAAAGTTATGAGTACCTATTTATAGAGAGAAAAATAATAGCATCGTTTCAAGCACATATAATAACAAACGCAATCTGCTGCTGGCAGCAAATCCTCGCCCCATGGAAGCCGTTCCTAGGTTTGGGTTTCTCTCCCCCAAGCGTCGTACCTTCCTTCAGGGGGAGCCTCTGTATATATATTTGTGAGATGAGCCGGAATGTGTATATGCGCAGTAGACGTCTTGTTTTTTTTTGCGAATGTACGCGTTGCCGACGCGTGATTTACATTCAAATACATTCACACGGGATCCCTTTTCAAAGATCCTTCTCCTCGTTGTTCCAGTCCAGTGCGTCTGTCTACAGTCAACACCATCGTCAAAATTTGGCAGGCAAACATGTCTGTGAATTTTTGGGGTAAATAAATAATTCACGAGTGTACATAAAAGCGCCGAGATGATACATAGAGAAGTCCAAATTTCTATCCAACTCCATTGCACTTGGAACCGTTTGGTGTACATAAGAATTCCCCCGGACATCCTATCGTTTACCCATTCCATCTTATGATAGAGTTTTCCTTCAACGTGGTTGGGACACGCTTTAAGGGTCGTCAAACAAATACATTGGGGTTCAAACAGCCAATGGGAGAGATTTGTGACTGAGATAACACTTATGATCTTGAAAACGAACCAGGCGGGGAGTTTCTGATTCCGTGTTGTCTTTTTGAGAATGGAATAAATTTGAAAAATGTGTACACCAGCAAAGTTTTGCTATCGTTTCTCATGTGTCTGTTATATTAAATCGATCGATTTTTTTTCAGGATTGATACCGAATACAAGGTAACTGAGCCAACACTGAATTGTGATTGAAAACTGAAGTGTTGCACAAAGGTGACTTTTCTTCGGAATGACATATTATACTATTCATAGTGACGGAGGAAAGATAACGCCTCATTCCTTCAGTTGAGGTGAAGTGCTTCTGCGCATGCCATTCATGGAATAATCTGTTACGAGTATCAACACACAGTTGACAATGCCGATCGGGGACTAGTTTTCCTCAAGTTGCAGTCTACCTCTTCATTTTTTTCCAGCTTTCATTTGCTAGGTACTATTTATCTTCGTTATTCTGCATCGAAACACGGTACAATGGGTGATGTTGTTTCGCTACCGTCTGCAGACATTCAAAGTATTTATGTATTTTTGCTACCGTTTGCGGTTAGCGGCTTGCAACTGCGACGTTGGCTCATAACGATTGCATTCTGTCAGAGACAAAAATATGTTGTCATCACAATGCAATGCTGGTCGGAACTTTGATGGAAATTACGATGGCTTTTACGATGTGGAAAAAAAACTATTTCTACATCCAGGTTTTCTCTAAGATCCAAGAGAACATCGAAAATGTTTACGGAATTGGATCAATCAACTAGCGAATGTTGTGATTTAAACTGATAAAAATTCAAAGTCACGTTTCAATTGAAAACGAATGTGAAGAATGCCTATCGTAAATCATTTAAAGATACATATTTTGCTTCAATTTCAATGGCCAATAAGCGTGTTTATGAATACCTTATTGTTGTTGGAGGTACATCTTGTCGACAAATCGAAAAAGTAGGCCACAGGAAAACAATCCAGATTGGCGGCAAGTGATGTGTATGCTAGGTCAGATCGAGATTAAATTTAGGTTTGCGACATTTCCGTGAGTGATTGTCAACATTGCCCCAATCTCCTGTTAGCCCTTTAGTTTCTCCTGTTAGCTGGGATTACCGTCACATGATGATTATTGCATGGCTATAGTAGCTAGATTAACACACAAAGATGGTCAGTTGAGGACTCTGAGCTATGAGCTCATTATCGTTCGCTTAGCAGCGGACACGCAACCAATTAGGCTACGAAGACCCCCATAATCTAATCTAATCTGGTAAAATATCTGTCAACATTTTGAGCCAGTTTGGGGAGAATAGAGTAAAACCATCCAAGATCATCTCCAAAATAATTCCAAGATCATCCCTCCATTCATTCTGCCAACTGATAAATGCCTATTATCGGCAAATGGAGAATAATTCATAATACGCATCGACTCACAAGCTAACGCCCGTATGTAGGCGAGATTGCTCGTTGAGTTGTGGGGGAAAATAAGTGGCTAGTAAAATTAAAATAACATACCAGTTTTAATCGTCAAATTGTTTACCCTTTGTACTACATTCACAGTCGATGTTTTAGGCAAAAAAAAAAGATGGATAAATTTCCGGTCTAATGGTATACAACATAACATATATCACGATAACCGATAACTGATAAACCCCCTATGTAGAAATCAAAGATGTAGTCCTACGCCAAGAGAATATCCCAATGTGCTAATAGTTAGTCAAATTAGCATCTTTTGCTTGCTTACCACTTAAGGTATTATTCTGGGATGCACATTTTATAAATAACTCAATAATTAAATTGGTAATCCTGAAAAGCGCCGAGAAGTTGCGTGGTTTTGTAGAAGCAGTGAAAGATGATTAATTGATAACTCGTTATTGCCCTCGCGAAAACAAATCCAAAGCTGTCCATTTGTCGTGATTCGTTTCCTTATGTCAATTTACGCATTTCATTCATGGCGAACGCTAATGCGGCGATCATCTTTGCAGTTAATTACGCATAAAAACAACAGTGTGTGCGTGTGATGCAAAAATAAATAAGCACTCACCACTAGACGACATGAAAATCGGCGCAGCACTTTCACCGAACAGAAATAGTTTGATAAAGAACTGATAAATTGAAAAAAATAAGTTGAATTGGGTCCATTAAAAAAACCTAACCTATACTCTAGGCCTTGAGAAAAATCTTTTCGAACACCGAATATTGGTTGCTGATTAGATGTTTATCGAATCGTAATTGCGATCGCTTCACTTCGGGGCAGCTTTTTTCATGCATACTATATAAATTACAATACAACTGCCACTCGTTGAAAATCAAGTTGTTTTATGATTTAATGAATATTTTGTCTTGAAATGTCAAGAATATATTCAACATTTGTTTTTTTTGTTTCATATACACTTTATATCAGCCATTCCATGCCAAACCGATATAGTGGTTCTCAGATTTTCGTGAAAATTTGTAGTTTTGTTCTTTATCGCAAACATTTGACCCGTTTTTTTTATTTTTTCATTAGGGTGACCATTTCCATTTTAGGGTTGTCCGGAAAATCAACTTTTTCTTCTTTTTTCCAAAAATGACTTTTTTCAAAAATTCATAGCTTTTGAACTATTAAACCGATTCAGATGATCGACATATAAAATTAAAGCCAATTACCTGGTCTTTTTTGAAAAAAAAAATACTAAAATTCAAGTGGCAGTGGGGTAAAAATCATGATTTTTGAAGATTTTTTCTTGAATTTTCACCAGGAATTGTTTATATGGATATTGCAGCGAAATTAAGAAATATAGAAGTTGGGTGTCAAAAAACAAATTGTAGAGTGATTTCAGAACTTCAATTTGATTGATAAAAACAATCATGTTCAATATGAATTTTTGGGATAAAATTAATAATCACACATTAAAAATTACTAGCTTTGAAATTTTCGCTTCCAAAACAGTTATTTAAATCCACTAATTTAGATGTTCCACTACCATATCCTGTACTAAATTTTCTTGTCTTTCAAATGAAGGCAACGGAATTGGCTTACGCAGCGTACTTTTTAGTGTAGAGCCAGTTTGAGGCAACAGAGTCCGAAACAAAAAAAAGGTTCTATAACTCTTTCATTGTTGAAATTCGAACATATGCGTAGAAGGATTTTTTCATCAATCATCACCTTCTGAGAGATTCTGAAAAAAAATTTTTTTTTTCATGTGAGAAAGGTGTTTTCTGACTCTAAGGGGATGAATCAAAAATTAAATTCTTCTTTTATTTTCAACGAACGAGAAATATATGCATGAAAAACGAATAAAAAAAATTGTTGACTCGATTGTATACAGGATTCGATAATATACACTGAAAAGAAATCGAAAACTGTATATAATCAATTCCGCGCTGTACTAAGAAAAAATTGCAAATCGAACATTACTGGGCAATCATAACAATAGCAACAGTTGAGTTGAAAAGTATTGAGAATGGTAGCCTTCTACTGCGCAATGCTTCATGAGAAGCAATAACGGAAAAAAGTTCACGTATTTGTTCAAACTCTTGTAGAAAATCTTACTATACCCAAATTTTTTTTCCTTCATCCATGTGATTATTTTTAGCGTAGCTTTTGGTGAGGTACCATAATTTTGTGGACGGTCTTATTTGAGAACCTCAGAGCGATGGTGGACGTCGTGCGAAGAAACAAATTCTGCACTTCCAATATCCTACAGCTAAACTTATCATCATGTATGGAATGATTAATTCTCTGCTTGCATGAATCGGTTATGAGAGTTTTCTCGCAGCGCAGATTTTCCATCAGGCTTTCCATCCCGTTAATGTGCTCTCTGGTTGCCTCGCTGTGTGCCGTATGCACAACTGATTTTATGCTATAAATTTTGTTCGACATAAATCTTTAGACGCTCCAGCCAGCTCCAGCATACCGCCAGGCTACTTCAGGGGAGTTAAAGTGAAAATAACTTAAAATAAAAACACAACTATTCAAAAGCACAATAAATCTGCCGTTGCCTCATTTTCCACAACACGCAGAAAAGAAGTGGAAGTACTGACTGTATAACGATCCCGCACTTAGATGCCGTGCATGAGTAATATGCATATGAGCATCTTGGCGAGTAAAAACTCATAATGTATAACTTTGTAGAAGCAGACAAATTTTTTTTTGCACAGTACCGCTCTTTTTCGTGGTTCAATTCAGTCCATTTGGTGTGGGTCTGATTAGGGATGCCACACTGGATACTAGTCTGTGTGCTGTAGCGAAAACATGCCGAACATTGCACATCCCCATTGTACCTTCCGATCGGTCAGACCAAAACATTGGATTAGCATATTTAAATCATAATTTATGCTTGAACAGTGCTGGCCGAAACATTAACATCGCTGTCGTCGTCCAATCATTATCGTGTTGCTCTTTCTGCCGTTTTCTTTCCACTCGAACAACTTGTTTCCCCATCCATCTCTGTGGTAGTTTTCATGAGCCACCCAAAATGCGACAAAACCGCACGCGATACAAAACCGGTTAATGCGTGCAACTTTCCTCCCCCAGCTTCAAGTTACGACCCCATGTATGCTAATGTGCCATGGATGACAAACAAGATAATGGTTGTATTAGCCTTAAAACATCAATTTTGTTAGGCTCTTACAATGCAATTCCTGTATATGACACGAGAGAGTTGAATGGTAGTTTCAAGAAAACGAGCATTTTAAATGTATTACAGAATATTCCCGCGTGATTCACCCACCTAGTATATTTAACTGTGATTATTGAGTCCAATATTCCACCTTTTGCGGACATTAATTAACATGAAAACTCCCTCGGTAAATATTCACGAAGAAAATTGAAGTTTTTTTTTCGAAAATCGCCGTTTACAACCAACAATTTGCTGATGTGACGGTTAAGTTAAGCGGCTCAATGTGTTTAACCGTTAACATGTTAACACGTACATGGCATAAGGATTAATATGTTCTACTGTGGCTCGGAATAGTTTCCCCCAGTCTTATCCTAACCCGATAAATTTTAATATGCTAATAGCATTGCACGACTGCAGTCATCCCTAATCATATTTCTTTTTAACCAGATTTCGATGATTTCATTTTTTCCTATTAGCAAAGTGAAGGTTAACCATCAGAGTTGGTCGGCGTTACTCATTCGTTAGGTAAACAATACACCCCAAGCTAATCTGCTATGCACTCTTAAGCCAGCTCAACCAATTTTACCAAGCTAACATATATGCATATGAGCATTTTCACGTTCGGGTACTAAACGGACGAAGTATGTCCGGTTGCCTTTGTTTTGGCTTCTCGAAAAGCTTTTCATGAATGCTCCTTTTTGGGTTGATCCGTTAGGAATATTCCCTCTCTGTCCGTATAGTTTCTAAATGGCTAAATCTGAAACACCACTAATCTCTACCGTGTGCTACCTCAACATTCAATTCGTTTTTATGCACGGCAAAATGAAAGAAATCCGCATTTATGTCGGATATTCAAAAAGTTTTGCTTTCATTCTGAAAATTTGCTCAGCCTCAGCCACACACAGAAAGAATCACACGATTTGTGATATCCGATAAGTAGGGTTGTCGGTATTATTTTTGCACCGAAAGTCGCTAAGCTAAAAGAGATATTCCCTTTGGTGTGTGTTTTTAGGATGCTTCTTTCTTCTCATCTGGTTCACCTTTCATTTGCAGAAAGCGGTGTGCCGAATTTTTTTCTCTCATACATGCAATTTCGTTCGTTCAACGCCTAATGCCGGTCGTACTTATGTTAGGTGAGCCGTGAACTATCTATTATTATGATAATTGTGGAAAAATAAAATCCGGTTTGAATGGTGTGTAAGGATTATCTGTGCCATGGGTCTGAGGGGATCTGTTTGTGATACGCTCGATTCCTGTCACTCTTGAGAGGGAAGCGATGTCGGTGTGCGAGTGACATTTTGCCGAGAAAACCGCCCTTTAGCTCACGCCATGACGAACCAAACTCAACAAACTTTTCCCTTCTTTTGTTTTCGTTGCCACAGATCAATGTCACCGAGGGTTGATGGAAAAAAATGGAAAAATAAACGCTTCCGTAGCTGTTGGAAATTGGAAGATTGGGAGATTATAGCGGGTAGTAGAGAAATTATTTCAGTGGGGTATAGTAGCGATTACATTTATTATTTTACAACGATGGGTATTTGGTGCTATAAAAATATGGAACAAAATAGATAAAAAAAACGAAGATGAATGAAACGTTTCTACAGCGTCCGAAACAAGTAATGTACGCATCACAGAATTCACACAATTCTCAGCGAACTGAATTGAATCTCTCTCGTCTCATATCATTGCGGCAATTAATCACCAGACTTCGCTCCGCGTATATGAGAAACTGATGAGACGGCGGAGATAAAAATGTCTGAGTTCGTTCGGTAACGATCAATTTGTAGAATAAAATGAAGCGTATATCTGCGCTGCGTTCATCTTTTATCACTTACACCCTTGTTCGCGCTGGATATGAGGCGAAGCTGTAGCGTTCAGAGAGTACAACTATTGACCGCCTGCACCAAATTGAGTCATGCGGAGAATGACCGACCAAAATTATGTTTGGCGCTTGTTGTTTTTGAACAAATGGTTCTTACGAAAGATTGGATATTAATGTTGAAAATCACTTACTTGTTTTACTTGTGAACGAACTTGTGAACGAATTGTTTCAACTTGATATCAGTTGAAATTTGTTAAATTCAAAAATAACATCAGAAGTTTAAACATTCACGGTTGAACATTTCATTTTTCCCATGGCTGGAATTGTTTAGAGTAGAATCTGCTACATTCTATCAAACAACTTGCTTTCGAAATACTTAACTCCAACATCAAGGAGGTTCAGCAATGGAAACTTTTAAGTCATAGTCATCACAAATGGGCTATGTTATATTCCTTTTGAATTCTTTGGAAATCATCTATTCTTGTTGAAAGTCGAGCTACCTATTACCATATTGAAATTTAAATACGGAAACATTGTAATGTTTACCACATCGCTTCTATAATATTTTTTTCATAATTTCATTTATCCAAAATAAATTTACAATTCTCAAATTCTATCAAACCATTATGTGACATTACCTCCGACGAACCATACACTCGAAAAATTAACAACTATCATTATAAGAAAGAATTTCTATATTTAAGTCTTATAATTGATATAACAAGAATCACATTTGTCTGCTACATTCACATTCATCCAAAAATTGACATCTTTCGCTGGCCAACCAACAACATCATCTACTATCCTGATTTTTATACTATTGGTATATTTTTATACCCTGCGACATGTCTCGGAAAAAAACGACGTTTGAATGTTTATATCCACCGATGCCGCCTTGTGTTTGTGTGATTGTGACGCGCGTCCTTTCAATAAAATTGTTTTAAATATACTACCACTACAGTAAATAAGTATCCCGATAAAAAACACATTCCTTGTTGTTTTGTAAGTGTTTCAAGTTTTTTACAAGTGCAGCTAAACGAATGTCTATCACTGTATAAGCAATGATCAATCAACTGTCTTCGCTGTCCGGTCTAACTGGATAATGGAAGAACAGAAAGAAAACTCTTCCGCCTAAATGGCTACTGTGCAAATGTACCATATGCAATGTTATAGAAGGGAATACTCTAACGCCGAAAAATGGCAACTGTGTAATGTGCTTATTATATATACGATAAACATATGTGACATGTCCACGATTAAAATTCGGCTCTGTTACAGCTAAAAAGCTAATGAGCCTAAAATAAACAAAAGGGATAACAAAAAGTAAATGTAATAATTGTTGGAAAATATATGAGCATTCCTTTCATGCTAATGAAACAGATTTTTCTCAACAACGAATATTTTCTATGGTACAGATTTTTGGAAGTAAAAGTACAGATGATAATGTGTTTTTTCCCATTACGATACAGATGACAATGTGGCAACACTGGTTTGTACTGCTTGCGTTGTTTTATTTAAGAAGTAGTACTTATTTCAGATGTCGAAAAAAAAATATCGAGGTTGATATTTTGGTATATCATGAAATCATGTCATGAAATATTATGTTCTCGATTTTCGTAATTGAATTGGGGTAAAAATCTGTATCAATTACTATATCAAGTATGTTTTGAATAATCATTTGGGGATACTAATCCCCGATATAAACCCACTGCTTCCAACTGGATACCAAAATGGGTGTTACGGTCGAAATTTGGTCTAACAAGAATGCATGTAAATTGATTATTTTTATTACATAAATAAAATAATTGTTTCAGTTCAGATAGTATGAAATACTCAAAAATTCAGCTGAACTTCCGGTGGATTGAATCCGAAATGTCGAGTTTTTCATTCAACTTCTGTCATCAGATTTGTACAGCCACCTCATCCATGTTTGCCGCAAAACGCGAGTTCACCCTAAACTGCTTTCGTATCCAAAAGTTCTTGGGGTTCCACCTGTTGATGGCCCAATGTCCCTATATACTAATACAAATAGGCTGCCAGGTTTCGTCGTTTATCATCACGCAATCGACCTTCGTCGTGATTTTGAGCCACTACCTTCTTATAAGTCGACAATCCGATTCGTTTTTTAGCTCGATGCACGGCTGTAGATGACACTACCAGCTTTTTTTGTGACAACTCAGATGATTAGGTTGGGGTTTCACTTGATTTGTTCACCTTCAAGGATTTCGCCAACTCGACGAGCGAGCAGTTCAGAATTCCGAAATACGCGAGTAAAATTCTAAGCGTTGCTCCGCTTGTTTGGACGTCGTTTTGGTAACTGTAGAGCAAATCAAAATCAAAATAGAGGCATCAATCTGTAGGCAGGCACACGCCTACTCAATAAGAGGAAATAAATGCGATTTTAAAATCATTGAAGCTCAAGTTGACCAAACTTTGATCGCAACACCCATCATATTTACCAGAATTACTGGAATTACTGGAATTTCTGGATTTCACTCCTCTGGATTATTTTTATTGGAGATAAATAAAAAATAAAGAGCAAGAATATTCGAATCCCATATTTTTTCTTTGTGAACAATGTATATTCATTGTCTATTCGCTATATATTTTATTTTATAAGAATTTCTTTTACTCACAAGCAGCCTTGTACTGCCTGTGTCGTTGTTGGAGAATGCGGAGTTTCTACGAGTTCTAGTAACTACGGACCGATTTGAACATAACGTTTTCCAAATTGTAGCATATTTGAAAATCTCTTAATTTCTTTAAATTCATTGCAATACCTTATATTTTCTACAAGTATATTATATTCATGCGAAGCTGCTGACAATCCACAGGACAACGTTGGACGTTTGTTGCAGAGCGATCAGTCATATTGATTTTTTTTGACGTAGGATTATGTCTTTCGAGAAAATATTATGAGTGCAATCTGAAAAATGGAACATATTTCGTAACGCGAAAACAGTCCAATTTCGAGCGCTTATTACCTGACTGGTTTACGAGATTTTTATGTAAACAATCCCTTTTTTAAGTTCGACAAACGACTCCAATAAATGGAAGAATAAATATTGAATGATGAAATTGGATCAATTGATGAAGATCAGGATAGTCGATGTTCGAGAGATTTTAGTGTGGAATGAATGTCGCCTCAACTACAAATCATAACAACTAGCGCCAATGTAAACGGCATTGAATACCTCAAATTGAAACCTAAATGTGCATTGGACCTATGAATTCCATGTTGTGTCGGTGCTGTCATCACGAACCACTCGCTCAAACTACTACACAACGTGTTACCTTAAGAGTAAAGACTGACGTGAAAAAAGACTTCAAAATATTCTAACCAGTTTCAATAAATAGGTATTATTTGTAAAAATTTCAGAGAACTAATGGATTCGGAAAATCAAACTGACAAAATTTAATACATAAATTCTCATGTGGATCATATATACATTTATTTTAAAAGCATTTAAAAAAAAACTGGGCAATTGTTGAGACTGTTATCTATATTATGAGGTAACAATTCTCTTATTTCTTATTTATCAACATTTATGCCTTTCATTCCGACAGCGGAGAATGTCTCTTCAGATGCTAACAACAAGCGAACACTTTTTTTTCTTTCTCTTGTTCCCTCTCATTCTTACAAGAAGCCCTGAATGAGACCCCGCAGGGCTCCTCACTAGCAGCAGGGGTCCCAGTGATTAGTTCTGGTTATGAGCGAATGGTTGTTAATGAATACGAGCAATAATTAGCTATGGACTTTTGTATTGTATTTCTATATCGGCCACTCGCATGGATGTTCGTTCCTTCGGCAATCTTATTGCAATTTTTGATTTCCCGTGAGAGATCATACGGAGCTACCCGCGCGGCGGGCGGAGAAGACCTAGAAAGAAGTGTTATAAAACGTGTAGCCACATTTTATGCATTTCTCAGCCTGGCCAAACAAAAAATGATTTGCAATACTGAACGATGCATAAAATGGGGCCGTGAATATGAAGTTTACTGAGAAATATCTCACCTTCGCTGCATCTGCATAGGGTACGAGATGTGTCGGGCGCTTATTCGTAATGTTTCTAGAAAAAACTAAAAATTTGAAGTTGTATGTTTACTTTAGTTTGCTAACAATATCAATAATAATATTGAAGTAGTTTCATAGCATATTTTTTATATCGAAACCAGGGCTGAGAATGTGATAAAGCTGATCACGGCCATTGTAAGATCTAAGAACCAAAATGTAACTACGATACGTTACCGTATATAATTTTTTATTTGTTGGGAACGAAACTCTGCTTGGAGGAAGACGAGTACAGGTTTGTTTGAGTTTTAGTTATACCTAAAATGCTGAGTAACGTTCAGAAGGAAATTGGATAAATGATGTCAATCGATTTTTCACGCTTCTGCCTGGAACTATTGAATGTTTGGATACATGGGGAACTCTCAGAATCTGTGGAAATGCTACGTTCGTTTTACGCAGTTCAATGCAACAGCACTATTCGCTTGTATCGAACGAGGGAGGGATGTGATGAAATACGATTTATATACAAGTTTATAAGTCATATTCCAGTTCACTATTTTAGATGATACAATATGTGTAACTTACGATAATGTTTCTAATTTCGATTTATATATTGAACAAATATCAGCAGGCCTAACATTTTTGTCCTAATGATCATGAATTTACAATTATTTTACCAATGTTATCACTGCTTCTCGTCTCCTAGCTATACATAGTAGAATAAGTTGAAATGTAAATACATTATAGATATACGAATAGATTTAAGAATTTAGTGTTCACCTTCTCCTAAAAATATGTCACCCTTCTAAACTCGAGTACACCGCGAGTAATCGGATTTCCACCTTACTAACCACAGCTGTAAGAAAATTGTTCATATATATAGTTTTGAAATTATATTTAAGAATTCGGCTCCTTTAAACTTAAGTAACTGAGCCTGAAAAAATAAATGAATTAATAAAAAAAATCACTGCTTCTAATACTTTTAATAACAAGACTATAAAAGATCGAGAGTATAGCGCTTTTTGGGACAGATGGTTGTCAAAACAGGAACGTTAAAATCGATCCCTGAAAGCAAGAGATGTCGTCTTTAGACGACATCAAGGTGATACTGAACATCGATCACACCAGCGCGATATGCACACTTTTCGGCGCAGTGATCCGTTCAGCGGTAGCACTCCGGTGGAGCACTCTTCCGTAGAGAAAGGGTTAAGAGATCATTCCACGTTATAGTCGTGATAATATTTACAGTTTCATATCAACCTTTCCAAATTATAAACGTTGTTTCTAATTTGAAAATTTTGGTAGTGTTCCATCCAGACTAAGTCATGATCTTATGTTATGTACCTTTTGTTTATTTGGAAAATTTCGCACTATAATAGAAATCACAAATGGCGAGATTCCGGGATGTGGTGTATCATAGAGCAAGGGGTAATGATGAAAACCCTGTTACACGTTTGTTCATTGTTAATATTGTCCCACAATCAACGGTTCGAGCTGAGTAAAAATCTGGTTGTCATCCACAATCGAAGCATCCGTTCGGACGCATCGGAGGAATAGAAACAATATAAAATAAGTTTTGTCAGATCCATCAATCTATCTGTATAAAATAATCGCTTCTATAGATAATTTCCTAAGTCGCATCCTTGATGCCCGCTTATATATCCATCGAACGGAATCCCTGCCAACTGTGAACCTTTTTTCATGCGTCCCGCTCTCTGCTATTGCTTCACAGAGAGATAAGCCACCCTCTTCGGTAAATTCTCCTATCGAGCAAAACCAGACACCACCAGGAACCCCTCTTTCCGTCCGAATTCCGCGTTTTTTTTTAATGCTAACGTAAAATATTGTGATGTGTTGATAAGATCCAACCTCTCTCCCCACAGCATCTCTACTGAGTGTGAATGTGGCTGTGCCACATTGTTAGATAACGAGAGCAAATATCCTTATCTACGTTAGGCACGAGTCTGCTTTCGTCCAGCAATGGACCTTTTTTAATGCAGTCACCATTGTCACAGCATATCTCCTTAAATGATCTTTTAAATCTAAGGGTAGAATAGTCAAGCAGTCTTGGGTGTTAGGGTGCTAGGGTGAAAGAGGTTTAACTTTCTAATGAATGTGTATGTGGCAATGGAACGAGAAACGCTGTGTGTATTTGACCCAAAAAAGTCAGCGACGATTTGGAAATTGACTTGTGTGATATAACCACATTGCTTACCCCCGTAGTCTTATTAAATCTAATGTTTTGTGGTTTTCCAAATCTGTCGCACATCTCTAGTTAACTGGTAAAGCTAAACTAAACTTCGGAATTATAAATTAATTTTCTGGTCAGTGTAACCCACCATTAATCACAATTTGGTTGTCCCAAGATTCACATATACATGATTACAACATTTGGCTGTCTTTTGCGACGTGTTAGACATATTCGAGTCCAATTCGATTTGGATTTGAATGAAATTTGAAGGAAATGTTCTAAAAATGTCTCTATTTTCGAGTTTTGAGCTTGACTGAGTATTTTTTGGGAGCCATTTGTTGATTTCATTAGAGAGATTGGTATTTTTCCATAATCCCATTCATAATGTTTCGATGTTCGTGCGCGATTGGTGATGTTACAGCCATTTAAAAATTGTGCATTACTGAAAATGCAATCGCAATTTTTGTGCGAAGATTTATTATGATCTTTTTTCCGATTAAATTTTGAAAAAAGTGTATGAGCCGGAAAATGTAAGTAGTTAACTGCTTAGAATTCAACCAAGACTAACATGCTCACGTTCAAAGCATTTGTAACTTAACTTTTAACGAAAATCCGTTATTTTTCGACCTTCTAGAGTAGGGTTATTGGTCATAGAAGTAAAGAAGATTTTCGAAAATTTCTGTAGAGCATTTCTTTTATATAAGTATTACGGGAACCGGAAAGTTGTTTCTGCGCATGTCGATATTCTGTTCTCATTAATGAACTTTTGACTTTGAAGTACACAGTCGAGCCATTTTAGGGCTAGAGCGACTTGTTTATTCGTAAATAATATTTTTCTTGCAACTTCTCTTGAAAAAACAGGCGTACTAGAAAAGTTACGTATCCAGTATCGTATGCCTTATGATTTCAACATGAGTAGTGACGCAAAATATGCGATGTTTATCCAAATGCGTAAATAAACAAATCCCCAACTTCCAACGGCTTAAACGGTTCAAGCCACTTGCTAGGTCTGATTATTGTTGGCAGTCACTCTTCAGCGACTCCAGAAATGGTTCACCAAACATTGCACTAAACCGATGAGGTTTGGGGGGATGTGATGGGGATGGGGATGTCACGCAGGGTACCTCTTTTCATCCTGATTGACATCTTCGCCTGCGTAATGCTCATAGTACCGAATAGTAGGAAATGGTTTGGCGTAAGCGATTCCTGTGACTGTCTCCTGATGTGGACAGTCTCCATAGATATCCTGGATTTAACATATCAAGAGGTTACAGAACAGAAACAGTTCCTTGGTTCCGTGATGCCTCGAGCGGACGCAATTTTGTCCCGTTCCGGAAGTTTGACCCATCATCCTCGTTTATATTTTCTCGGAAACCTCAAATTTTCTCCCCCGCAGGTTCTTACTATGCATGCACAGTATCGATTCCTCTCGGTTTACTCGGTTTGTCAGGCGTCTAGTTAAGAGTAAGAGTGTTCATTGGAAATCATCTCACGTGGGTTTGCAGGACGAACTGTAGAATGAATGCCAGTCTTGCGGATCGCAAGAAAATTTGGAAGTTCCCGTGTCTTGTCTCGCCCCATTTGTTCACTACATGGCCCACTACGGACAGGTGAAGTGTGTTGTTGTTATTCAGTCAGAAACTAGATGCTTGGTAGTCCCTGGAACTTTACCGACGCTTTTCAGGACTTGAAACTGCGATGAAACCGGAATGTGATTTACAGGGACCGGATCTATTCCTCCGTTCGTCCCAGCGACACTCGTGCTGGTTATATTCGCATTTCTCCGTATTACTTGACACATAAAATTTAACATTGATCAAGACATTCACATCGTTACAGATAAAGAGGGACATTATGAGCTTACTGGATACTCGTTTGCCAGGCATCCTTAGCCCCTTTTAACTACTATAAACTACATTGCTGGATTAATAGCGACGATGTTTGTAGAAATTTTGCATTAAACCATTCAAACTTGATTTGACCCAGGCTTGGATCGGGCGTTGAAAACATAGGATTACATAGAATTCAAATAGGATTAGACATGCGGAAAGAACTCCACGTTTCTTTACTATGCTTTCGTGTGAACGATCGCGTTATCACATCGTGTTGACCTACTCATATTTATTTAATTTATATGATTACTCATTTATGGTAGATGATTGCTATTTAGTATACAAGGAAGGCGTCAACCGAAGCTGGAATTTTAAGTAGCGAAGGGGAACTTACTTGCGATCTAAGGATAGGTTCAACGCGTTGTTTATGTCCCCGGAGTTTGTAACACTCGAGATTTCTGAAAAAGTCCATCGAAATTGGCGTAGATGTTAACGCTAGGGCCGAAGTTGGCGAGACCGGATTTAATCCTCTACTTGCTGTTTCCTCCGAATCCTCCGCCTCTGCCAGAATGCCAAATGCTCCTACTACTCTGCTTGTTTCTTCCTTGTAGCCACCCGAATTGCTTTTTCCTCAATAATTCCTCTCTTCCGTCATTCCTAGGTTTGGTACTATCCTGGACGAGCGCTTGTGACCGGATCATGGATTTCACAGCACGAGATTTGTCTTGTTCCCCACAGCGATCAACGATTGAATCAGTTACTTGTGCACATCCGAAATGTTATTTATTTTGAGAGACTGTCAAACACTTTTGAACAGCATTGGTCGATCGCCAAAAAACATTTTCAGTATATTGGTAAAGTTATCTGTTTGAATTCAATGTCGAAAAGTAGAAGGGTCTGAGCCTAGGACGGTCACGAACGAAAGTTTGACGTAGGACTGTGATTGTTCAGTTTTTTAATTCTTTTCATTGTTCAGAAATCTATTTTTTTAACTCTTTTGAAACTCCAAACGGTGGCCATGAAAAATGCTGTTTGTTATATGTACTCATAGCCGTCGAACAGGTTGTAACGAACAAAAAACAAAACTTTTGGCAGGAGGTTCAACTATCTAACTGAAAATGATTAATAAATAACAGTGTGACACATAACAGGGTGGAATTGGATCGGTAAACAAAAAAAAAAAATGTCGTCATTGATTACATTGAATGTTAAGTTCATGGGGAAGAAACAAAGAAATGTGAAAAATACTTGCGATTTCGTGATATTTTGAGGTAGAGTACACATGAAATCATAAAGTTCATTTTTTTAATGGATGATGGTATTGTGCGTTCTTTCCATTGTCTTATTCCTAATATTAGTCTTATTCGAAGGCATCAGGAATAGTAGCTTTTTCGGTGAAAAAATGTTCGTTTGTTGTAGACTATATTTCACGTTATACACACTCTCACTGTGGGCCATGACAACATCACTTTGGTATCACTGAAATAACGATTTCCCATGGAATTGCTATGCTAACCCACATTGACTTGATGTCTAATTTGTTTGATAGAACGAAATATTGCACTCAATATTGTGTTGCATACAACATTCACGGGAACCAAGTTGAAAGAAAGAATGAATAATACTTAATCTACCTTAGCATTCACTCGTAGAACACACCTCTTTTGCTCGTTAAATTGCTCACTTGATTTACTATTTCCACTGTAGATGTCTCAGGTGAAGAAACTGCTGGATAAATTTGTCGTCTAATGGTGTATGATGTAACATATATCGTGAGAACGATTCTGCGTAATATGTATTTGAAATCTCTTAATTTTCGTTACATTTTTCGTAGAGTGACCCCCCTACATAGAAAGACGTAGTCCTACGTCAAAATATAAAAGTTCAGGCGTAATGTACGAGTATACAAATCGACCAAAATTAAATTGATGGGCCATCCGCCATAAAGTGCTGAATTGGCACCAAATGATTCCAAATGTCAAAAAAATTACGCGGACAATGATTTTCTTTGGCCGTAGACGCCGTTAATACATTAAAAATACTGTTTTGAAGGTATTAGAAGAGAAGTTGTGAAAATGCTTCAACGAAAAAGTATGAATCATGCAGGAGAATATTTTTAAAACAATAAAAAATGTCAATGACAGAATACTTTTTTTATTATGAAGCATAAAATATAAACAGTAACCCTTTTATGCAACACAGTATGTACACCACTTAAAAACCGATTGACACGGTGGAAGAAAAATATGTTTGTAAGTTAGAATTTCGCGCACAGGATTATGAGCATGTGTACGATATGTTACGGCTTGCTCCAACAGGGTGTGTTCATGAGCTACAATGAAACGTGTTATTGCTGGCGCAACGTGAAGAATAGATAACAAGCTCTAGAAGTCATGAACATGAGAAACAACAACGAAACCGGTTTGGGAAGTGTAATGTATGTTCACCAGCAGCTTTTTATGGGTTACCTTTCAAACGATAGGATAATGGTGATTTATTGGCAGAGACGACTCGTTTATGCCCATCTCAGCGAAAAATGAACTATTCGTTTTCCGCAATGTTCGATTCATGACCACTCTTGTCAACTTATTCCTAATCACCGCATCGTAAATCCATATCATTGCATTGCTCGAAAATATTCTTTAAAGTCTTCGGTTACTTCGATCGGAGCAGTTTATTACCCCCAACAACAATATGGTCGAAGTGATATCTTGATCCTACTCAACTGCAACCGACAGCTCTTGAAGGTTGCCTATATGTTGTACTATCAAACATTCTTCCCCCGCGTTCCGGTGTTTGTGGCAAGTTTCGAGACACACGTGCTTCGTATGCTTACCCGCTTATGTTCCCTCTCCCCGCGTGTGATTGTGTGTATTTCATACTAGTTCTGAAGCGATGAGAAAAACTTATGCGCGTACAGGCGGACCTTTACTGACAGCCTGTCAGTTAATGTAGGTTGATTTGGAACGTGTCAAAAAATGTTTCGTGTCCGTCGTGTAATATCAGTATTTTCAGGTTTCTCCCGTCTATTTTTGTTGTTTTCGTGTCCGACTCCAGGTATCAATGCACCAAAAGGAGTAATACAGAGTTTTGTTTGTATTGCTTTTCACGATTTCGCACTTTACCGATCAGAGTAGAACGCTGACAGGTGACTGAACATGTGCTTAAATTTAGTGCACGTATCTTTTCTGACCAGCTTGAACGGTTTTAAAGAACACTCTGCAAATATCACATCATGTGTGTATGCGAGAAAGAACGAATGGTTTTCTCAATCAAGGATTGGAAACGAAGGCTTCCTCTCAATTGACTGGTCGTCTGTTATTGTTCACTTAAACAATTACCTTAACAAAACATAGTGTAGTATTACAAAGAAAATATACAAGCAATTCATGTGCAAATAAACACTACCCCAGAGGAACCAACGAGAACCTGGAGCGCCACTAGAGAGAGAGCGGGTGTTTGAGTAGGGTAATATTTACAGAACCATATTCGCAGTGGGCCATGTGCATTTGATAGAGCACGCAACTGATGTAACCAGACTGCCTGTGTGCATGGCTTGCTGTGTGCCGAAAGAAGCTGAGGGGTGCACGAGTAAGAAATACGTCAGGAGTATCATTGAAGTTTGCACAGCAAGGGGAGAATTCGGGTCGTAGGAAAAACAGAAAATTGAACCGAATCGTTCGTTGTGCACAACGGTAAAGGGAGAACATCTTGCGCCTGTAGGCCCTGGGGGCTGTTTGTAAAGAGATTTTAAACGGTTTTTGTTTTTCTATTTGAGTTTGCTCCGAAACGAGAAGGTGGGTTTTGGGCAAGTGCAACAACATGGATGGTGGCGAACGGGAAACGACTGAGTGGAAAACATATCAAATAAAAATAAAGGGATGACAAAAACAGTCGGTGTTGTAAGAGTGCTCAGCATCCTGATCAGGAAGTGCTCTTGTGGTAAAACGATTTTACTCTCCCGACACCCTTGATTCCACTTGCGTCGATTGGGACAAATATTTGTTAAACTTATTTTGAATAATAATTTTTCTTTCTTTTTTTTGCAGATTCACTGATGGGATCGGGTTCGGAGGATGAAGATGACGATGAGCACATAAGGGCTGGTATCGGAATAGGCCCACTCGGGCCAAACGATGGACCCCTCGGAGCGTCCGATTTGTCGGTACAGAGTATGAGCACTGATAGTAAAACAGGACACGACGATAGTGATCAGGGCTCCTTAGACGGTGATCCCGATTGTAGAGGGGACTCACAGGCGGAAAACAAAAGTCCGGACGATGGCGGAGGCTCGAAACGGAGGGGTCCCCGAACGACGATAAAAGCCAAACAGTTAGAAGTATTAAAAACTGCATTTAGCCAAACGCCTAAGCCAACGAGACACATTAGAGAACAACTTGCTAAGGAAACCGGACTACCGATGCGTGTGATACAGGTGAGAATTCCTTATTTTGATAACACTCAAAATGTGCTTCGCAAAGTTAGAACCGACAACCAAAATTTTTTATAAGAGAGATAGAGTATATTAATCAAGTGTGACTACTTTATAGCATAGCACACTTCAAACTGTTTACACCTTCTCGTGTGACATGGTTATCTTCGTCCTATTCCTTCAACAAAAAGGCAGAAGGCGTTCCCTTTTCTTCTACCTGAAATCGATGTAGGAAGGCAGACAAAAAGGGAAGAAGACAAAGATTTTACACATCACCGAAAAAGTTTGCTTTGCTGCCACCGGCTGCCACTTGCTAGCTTAGGGCGGAATACTTAAAAGGTCATCTAACCGCAAGAGAATTGTCGTAAAATGTGGCAAAGTTTCCGCTTATTTAGTGACTGCACTGCAGAGTAAAGCGGTTTGGAGTAATTCAGTTATACTGTACCGGTTTCCTTGAGTTGTTACGTCGAGAGCCGGGTAATGGGCGTAATGAAAAAGGAAAAGAAAGAAGAAAAAAACTCGGATGCTAGCCAATGACGAATGATGATGACAACTTTTTGTTACACCTTTCAACATGATATTGTGCGTGCTCGACATGACCATTATCGTGCCGAAAAAGGCCGAAAAGAAAACGTCCGTCGATCAATATGAATTATGGTTTTCTTCTGCCCTACAATCGGCGGCAATTAGGGTAGGAAATTGTAGAACAAATGATTTTCTATGTTTGAATAGACCGTTATGTGGAGGTTAATCGAGTAACAAAAACAACAAGGGATATTCCACATTTGTTTACCAAGTGCCAGTCTTTCATTCTAGAAACAATCGGCAATATAGAAACTGCATTGCTGCATTTTACAAACTCTTCGACTATAAGAAAAACTTTGAAAATATTCGAAACGAAAAAAACTATTGTAGAAAGAGCTGGATGATTTATGGTTATCTTTGGAACTGACGATGATTAATAGGCAACGGGCAAAATGAATGGTCGGTACGGTCCACTTCTCTCGCTCGATAACAATCAGAATGCTAACCTTTGCGCGCCGTAGTTCTTGATATTGTTACAAACAGTCGTCGATTGGTTTGCTGCCCATACTGTAAGTGTTATAGTATCTATAGTTTCTGCCGCGATTGACATTTGAATATGATCCCGATTGTTCCGATAATTTCTACAGAGCGGTGATAATATCTTCAATGTGAAAACTATCGTTCATAATAAAATTGTTTTTCTCACATCAGATTATCTTTTCATATTTTTTCCTTTTGCCGGGGTACTTTGCTCCTGATCCCTGTACGCTAATTGTACAGTCCGCGCTCAATGTGAATGAAGACAAATTGCATGCTAATTGGCGCATAACTTCGTGGGCACACGTTTTACAAGCTACAAATTTTGACGATCTGCTGGTGAGAAATTCCAAACGTTCCGTGCCGTCAACACACCGTGAACGACCTTGATGGATGTATTTAAAAATATCTCTTCGCCTCTCCCGTTTATCGAAGCATTCCTATCAGAATACCACGTTAAGCCACAACCTTCAATGGATGGTGGGTTGGAAATTATACCACACGATATACTTTTTTTTCTACAGCTGGCTTCTCATACGTACATACGTGAACCTACGGCAACATAGCCACGGACAGAAACGCACCGCAACATAATCAACTAGTGTCGTTTTCAATATGATTGATTACTCGTAACCAAGGGAGGAGAATGTACGTGTGCGAGGTTTTTTTCATTTATTGCATATATGTTCAACATATGTGGGATACAGTTCTTTCGGGCACTGAACGATTCGCAAGTACAGGTCGGACTCGAATATATATAATTGCAATTTCACTTTCAACGTTAATTTTCGAATCCAATACATAATCGAATCACAAAAAAGCTATTTTGCTATTAATGTTTGACATTCATACATTAATGAAAAAATTGTTTTCTTGAGATTCACTTATGTATAGGATTTGAAAATAATTGTTGAAAAAAAAAGGTCGACTATATATAATCGAGTCCGACCTGTATACCTTTTGGAGTTTTTGGTAATGAACGCGTTTTTTATATAGATAACTCATCATTTATTCTTTGTCTTCAGGCTGAGCTTCTAAACAAGTGATATAAGTCGTTTAGTTTGATTATAGAGAAATGTTTTTTTTTTGCTGCTGAACTTTGAAAATATACCAGATTGATCAATAAGTTTTGTCATTTGACAAGAAAATATCGATTTTGTGATTTGCAATACATTCTATTATTCAAAATAATCTCACTAAACATCAATACACTTGTTTCAGTGATCTTGTAATTTATGGATTATATCCCCAAGCATCAGGAAGGCTTTCGAAATACGCTTTCATGGTTGTTACTATTTTTTCAAAAATAAATAGCGTTTTCTGTCATATGTTTTTTGGTCATTATTTTAATTTATTTCTCTGATCTTTTCTGACTGTTTGTTTAGCTGTTTGAAATCGGTTTATTTTCTTCTATAGAGATATTTTTTAATATACATTCACTGTTTTGTCAGTTCAGAGATAATCCAAGAACAACATTATTTTGACATTCCAAAAAACTGATTCTAACACATTCTTGCTGGATTTTTGGACCTTCACTCACTTCGGGAGCAATGTGCCGGGAGTACAGTATTCATTAGCTTCGTATTTTAACCCTTTGCGGTCGTATTATATTTGGACATGGGTCGCACTGGTCGGAATTTTTCCTCTAAAGAGCAGTGATTCATAATTTGTAAGATTATGATAAATCAGATTTATTGATTTTTTTCTGTGTATTGTAGATACATATCTACTGAACAATGTGTGTTCGTTTTTTTTATAAAAAATACGTTCTATAATTCTGCTTCGTGTGGTATCTTTCGAAACAGTGCCCAACATGTAGTCCAGGTTTTTGACTACATGTATCGTGAAAATAATTAGTTTGGTTTCTTCCGTCTTTTACCTTTCTGTTTGAAGCTACAGAACATCATTGAGTTTTCCATTAATCCTTTCCACAAGCATGGGTGACGACTATTATTCTCACTGAGTACCGTTATCTATTATTCATAGTAACCCCAAACACGAAATCAAATACGTTTTGAATCGTGAACAGGATCACTAGACAATAAAATTCGTCTAGAAAGAATGTGAACTGATACATTGTAGAATAAAGTATAAGATTATTATAGTTCTTTGCTATGGTGACTAAGAGTCACCATACAAACAGAACGGTAAAAAAGGTTCGATGGCTGAGAGGAGACATACGACAACAAAGAGTTAGGTTTGTTCTTCCTATATAAAACACTGGGAAAGTCTATTGTTAGCGATTACGTCATCCAATGTGCACACAACACGCAGCACACATTGTGAAAGAACACTTTCTCTGAAATAAAAATTGTAGCCAGAATATTGCTCACGTTACCTTCGCGCATCCTATCAATTCTTTCAGGATCAATTGACGATCTTCCAAAGTACATCCTGTTCAAAATATTCAGATGTTCTAGTACACTTCAAACTTTCCGACAGTTTATGCTGTTCTCATTGAAGCTTAAAAATTTTCGTACACTTCTAACAATCGTTCATAAATTTGTTTTGGGAACCTACTTGGGATTTTCACACTGCACATTATTATTTTTCTGTTGTAAAAACAAACCTGTGACACTTCAAGTTAGAAAGTCCATGCCTAATGAGTTGTCCAGGGTCGTTATCATAGGTCCATTCTCTTCAACTCGAAATGAGGAATTCAAACAATGTTCCTATAGTTCCCAGTTACCCAGCATGTATACAAGAAAACCATACGCCATCTCAGCCCACGATGACATTCCTTCAGCAGTTTTGTCTTTCTATATCCGGTCCTCCATTAAATCCATTTCAAATGGCGTCCCGTCAATCCATGGGGAAAAAATTATTTTCTCCCGAAAACCCGAAGAACGCCCGATGTTCATTGCAAGTTTTAAACAATCGGCTTTAGATCGCAGAAAATCGCTTAGGGATACCTGATCGGAATTGAAAATCAGGACACCTGTCTCAGCTACGATTATGACCAAACCATTGTGATTCTTTGAGATATAAATAAATAAAAATACGTTAAATTTATTGATTTAACATATTTCTCGGGCGCTCCATGCGGTGAAAATACTTCGGAAATGATGACTTCTGTCTTTTCACGTGCACAGGAGATTTTTGGCGGTTGCAGAGTAATCAAATATTAAGTGCAATAATTCCACGGGTATGGAACGCAAAAGCTCCTTCTGCAACCCAAATTTTCTGAGCGACTGGATTCCTGCACCACATAGTTCAGCATGGATTTGTAAGTGGATGCCAATCGAATATTTTTTCATTGTTGATTTCAAACTTCTGTTTCAACAAAATGGCTTAATCTAAATACCGCTATGAGCTACCGACACTTATGAACGTCATATGCAGCGTTGGCCTCATAATCCTTAAATTCTTTTTTTAAAATAGGGTACTTCTGACTTTCATTTAGACTGTTGAAAAAAATCAACTTGGAATATCGAGATAATATACAAAAACATCTTCGTGGCCAGTGAAACAAAATCTCTTAATGACAATAGTTGAAAGATCTCGTGGACGATCCAACTGCTACTCTTTATATACTCACAAAAGTTTGGTCTTCAATGAAAATGGTTTCACTCAAAAACACAATATACTGAAAATAACTCGGATTCTGCAACAAATTGAATTTCTCATGAAAAATAAATCAGGACGCCCCAAATAAATTAGGACAGATGGTAACCCTGTGTTTGGTTTCACCTACGAGTGTACATAATTCTTCGTACACTGTATGGTCGACCTGATCTGTTGATACGGGTATTATTGGAAAAGGCGCAAGAAACACACACCTCCAACTCGAGACATTTAGAAACATTGGTACAATTCGGATTGATAGTACAGCATCTTCTAGACTACCTAGAGCAGCTACACTCAACCTGCGGGCGCGGTCGTCTGGGTTCTTCACTTGGTTTTACTTTATTTTAAATATTTTGTATGTGTAATATAGTAAATTACCTGTTTCATGACGTAGGATTATGTTTTTCAGCTATTGTTTCAAATCAGAAAACAGGGCACGTTTCTATGAATTAGAATTAATGTTAATAACTATTTTTGCACTTTTATAACATTTGTATAAGCATTTACATAACATTGGTGTTCTTACCTATCCATGCTGTTAATAAGGAGCAATTAATGTATCAGCAAGGAACATTATTTATATACCGCTGTGAATCCGGCGTGTATGGATTGCTCGCCCGAAATGGAAATTCAGCGTTCGTTCTACGGACGATGTGGATAGATAAAATATTGTAATTTAAGCTCTGCCCGTTTTTTTAACCAATTTGCGATTTCAGATCACTGCATTCACGATTCGAAAATGAGAGCGTTTTCTGTCATGTTTTTGGTCATTATTTTAATTTTTTTCGCTGATCTTTTCTGGCTGTTTGTTTAGCTGATTGAAATCGGGTTTTTATATAAAATATTGCAATTTAAGCTCCGCCCGTTTTTTCAATCAATTTGCGATTTCAGATCACTGCATACACGATTCGAAAACGAGAGCGTTACGTTTGGGGTGCACGGTTTTGAGCGTTAATACCTCTTTATCGACTGAACGAAGTGGTGTGAAAATCAGTTAATTCAAAATATGAATGACTTATGAGTGATGTTTTTTACTTATTGACTCTAAAACTTGTTTCAGAATAGTCATCGGTTGGCAGTGAAAGCACTATAAATATTGTGCTCGTCTTGACCAATCTCAGTTTCTATTTTGTTATTGTGTTGAACGGGCGTGCAAAGTTTTTCGCCTAAGAATTCATTATCAGAATATGCACAAAGGAACCGTAGTGCAGAGCTTGCTCTGATGACCAGAAGCAAATCAGAAGAGAAATATTGAATAAAACGGATCGCGTTGGTTTTTATACCGTTAGTTGGAGATTATTTGTGTATGATTGTATCACACGTACAAATTGTTGATTTTATGCGTTATCAAATAGATAACGGTGGTTTGGGATAGACATATAATCGCCTGGACCGCATATTGAGTACCGTACGTGCATTGGCAATCGTGTATTCTTCTCGAGAGAACAACAATGAAGCACCCATCTTTTTCAGGGCCTCTAAAATATTCGACTGAATCATTATTTTAAAAATTTATCCCGTGAAATAAAAAACGCGGATTGATGTTTATATTTTTTTCGCTGGAAGAGTGCTTGCGTGAAATTAGGTATATGTACGCATTTATTGGTAATGATGGTCATGATTTTTTGAATTGTAGAGACTTTTACATTTCTTCAGTTCATTGTTCATCAGTTCTGTCAAAATTTCTCAGTTCATTCGCCTCTAGCCTTGAGAAAGGCCAATTAGGAAAAATGAACCAAATACTCGTCTTTGTGGAAGGCCGTTTGGAAAGCCTTTCTGCCTGGATGACTCATTGGTGGCTCTTATTCGATCAACAATTATATTTTCGTATATTCATGCATTGTTTCCTGGTTGAAAGTGGCGTCAAATTGTAGCGCACTTCAAGCCGGATGTGAAGAATGTATTTTTCAGTGTTGTTAGCTGTATTCTTTGCTGGAAAACAGAATGCGCAGCGGTTGCTATTGCCATTACCACCACTACACAACCGATTCGATTCCGATTTTTTGTTACCGTTCTGCGTGGTTTTATTGCTTCGCGACCCTCACTTAGTCAGAGCCCGCGACGCCATGATTAACATGTATTTGTGGCCCCTGTGGAAAAAAAGATTGAATACCGCTGATCGAGAGGGAGCAAACCAGGAGGATAATTTTTCCAACCCAATTTAACTGTTGCATTTAAATTGGTAAAATTGGCAAAATGAACGATATTTTTGATAATCATTTGAAGTATGTAACGAATGAACCAAGGCGATCATTGCCTTCATCGGCGAGGTTCATCACTCACTCTACTAGAAAAATAAATTGCTAAACATTTAGGAGAGTGGTCGGAATACTAAAGTCACTAACATTGCTATGGAAATGGAAATGTAAGACGGGAAGAAAGAAAATCTCGTCGAGTATTTTGGAAATATTCACAGATAGGTGTCTACCTGCTCAACCAGTTATGTTTTGTGAACCCTCACAGCGATTTCCTCACCTGCGTGAACTGCCATTAGAAGACTTCGAGTTTATACAACCAAAATTAACGGGTGTTAAATAAAAAATGAGAATTTTTTCAATCACATATAAAAAAAAATTCTTTTTCATCGATTTCAGTATTCTTTATTAATAACATAATGTATTTTCTTCAAAAAAATGTAGTGAATGTTTGAGTAAGGGCCGTGGTCTGTTGTTCGACGCAACTTTGTCGCGATGCTCTCACAAGAACGTTGTACGGTTCTACGAAACGCATTTCCAGCAAGGAAAAAAGTTCACTGTGGCACATTTTAAAGAAGAAAATGTACCTGTCAGTACGGTATATCGTATCCTAGGTTCCCTGAACGTAGAGCGGAAGGTCGGAAGTGGTCGTCCGGTGACGATAATGACGAAGCAGAGGAAGACATCGTTAAAAAAGAAGCTGTTTGTCAACAAGGACGTAACCAGCCTGCGTGACGCCGGTCGGAAATATGGCTGCTCCCACGTATTGATCCATCGGACCCACAAGATGGAAGGAATCGTCTGCAGGAAGAAGGCGAGGTCGCCGAAGTACACGGAGGAGCAGATTAAGACGGTTAAATCACAGTGTCGGTGGATGACCAAAAAATACCGCGGGACGTCTTTCGTTGTGGACGACGAAAGCTATTTTCCACTGTCTGAAACGCATATTCCAGGAAATGATAATTACTACTCCAGCGACAAGTCATCCACACCGCCTGAAGTGAAATACAAGTTGAAGCACAAGTTTGAAAAAAAAGTTATGTTGTACATCGCCATTTCCGACCGGGGCATTTCAAAGCCTTGGTTTAAGCCGAGCGGTCTGGTTATCAACCAACAAATCTATCGAGAAGAGTGCCTCGATAAAAACCTGCTGCCGTTCCTGAACGAGCATCACGCGGATGGAAGTACGTCTTCTGGCCGGACAAGGCGTCTTCCCATTACGCCAAGAAGACGCTGGCGTATCTTGAGGAGAAAAAGATACCGTTCGTGCCGAAAGATCGTAACCCAACAAACTTGCCCCAGTGCCGCCAATAGAGGATTTCTTTGGCTCACTCAGCACTAGTGTATAAAAACAATTGGAGGGCCAAGGACACGAAGCAACTGACTACAAGAATCCGTAATTGTATCCGGAAAATGGACGTAAGTGCCGTACAACGTTCTTGTGAGAGCATCGCGACAAAGTTGCGTCGAACAGCAGACCACGGCCCTTACTCAAACATTCACTGACATTTTTGTGAAGAAAATACATTGAGGGTTATTCTGAGAGTCAAGTACGTATAAGTGACATTTTTCTCTTCGGAGTTATATGACAATTCTCACCCAATTCTAAGAGTCGAGTGACTCGGAAGTACAATGAGAAATGAAAAGAGTTCATTGCACCTGGCATTTTTTTAATTACGCCGATTTTCAGCATACAAACACGTGCGCAAATTGACTGTCACTTCGTGAAGCGACTCTCAGAATAGACCCCATTATGTTATCAATAAAAAATTACTGAAATCGATGAAAAAAAAAATTTATTTGTGATTGAAAAAATTCTCATTTTTTATTTAACACCCGTTACTACGTGGGTTCTCGCCTTAGGGGATCATTTGAAGATACTGCCAAAACCGATGGAGTTTGTTTAAACTCTCTTTTGTTGGAAGGTCCTGATCTGTTGGCGCCGCTTCCGCAAGGTCTAAGTCAATTTCGTCAATTTATCGTTGCGGTTTGTGGAGACATTCGATGAAAATAAGTGAGTCAGATCAGTAATCTAAGCGTTTTCTGTGGTGTAGTACTCCAGTTAATGTTATGGATGTAGCCATTTTCGTGTCCACTGTTTTCCCGCGTCGGCATAATATGTGAATAATCTCAACGTTTCGGTGGCTGCTGATTCGAGAGGAAATTAAAGGGACAGAAGAAATTCTGCGGGTGAGAGTTTTTTGAAGAAGTCAAATTTCGGAAGAAGACCTAAGGGTCACTTCAAGCTGTACCCTGCGTCGTTGCTAAATCAAGGACCATATAGTGAACTTGGACATTTGTAGACGACCGAGGAGTGCGGAATCGTATTGGTGCTACACAGTTGACTGATATCATCACCATTGTAATTAAAAAATCATTTTAAAAGAACCGAAGACCAACCCGAAGTCTAGACCTATATTCACTTCCAGATGCTCCAGTAAGCCCATTGTCAGACCTTTTACATTTGTTGGATTGAATTATTTTGGCCAGTGCTCGTAATAGTTGGTAGGAATCAAGTCAAACGTTAGGTGAGTCTTTGCACCAGCCTCACCATTCGAGTTGTACACTTGGAGGTAGTGCACAGTCGGCTTGGCGATTCATTGCACCTCAAGGATCTCGTGCCGTATTCTAGTTCACACGTAGCTGGAAATTCATTCATCCTGCTGCTCTACATGGGCTTACGTTCGGGGATATGTTGCGGCAAAAATGCGATACCGACAACACGATACACGATATAATACTACACATCAATGGTAGTCGGAATGAGCAAGGTCTGGGCTATAATTTCCCATCCGCTATTTTCCAAATAGTTTTAAACTCGAACACATGACATTAGACCTAGCGTTGTCATGATGGAATATTATTTACTGAAACGCAGTGTATAACAATTTTTATGGATAGTTTCTCCTTTCTCAGGCTAATTGGAGGATGAAATACTGCACGATGTAATTTGTGAATAAAATGTCGAAAAGGGAACAAAATTCATGATTGTAATTTTCGTGCAATCTGGAATGGCACTTTAAATTCTTGTCTAAATGACTATCAACACTTAAAAACAGACAACGAGAAATATTCAACGTCATGTTGTTTGGAAAAAGGAACAATTTTCAACGCATCCAAAATCACAAAGGTTGCAATCAAAACCATGAATGTTCATCTCAGACCACTTCTTCCTCTAATGTGAATTATATATTTTCAGTTAGCGCAATTTTGAACGGTCAAATTTTCCCCTGACCAGATGTCTTCATTTCAAACGCCGGTGTCTGTACGTGCGGAAAGGTTTCAAAACTGATCAATAAGAGTTTGGTCGTTAATGATGCTGTAGTTCACTGAAACATTTTTTTTCCTTATTCTCCATCGCGGCGTCGAGATAAGAAACGATGAACTTAAGGCCACAATTTCTGCATACAACTGCATCTGCCACGGTTAGCGGTTCGTCTCGCTTGATGTGGTGTTGCTGCTGCTTCTGTACTAGCCCACAGATTGATGGGCAGTCCAGTCAGTCAGAAACTAGACGCATGAATAATTGTTGCCACGCACGTTTTCCAATTTTTTATGCATTCCCACATAATTTTAAACAGTTTTTTTTTTGTTTTATTTTGACTTCCAAATCTTGTTTGTCAGTGCTTCTCGTGTTTTTCCCCTGTTTGGCAAAAAAAAACGTTGCTTCTTTGCTGACCACAGAGCGATGCGGATCATGAATAATTAGTTGTTTAAATGCTCGTGAAACGATGCCGCTGGATAGCAATGAATTTTCTGCTTGTTTTAATTGATCTCCGATGCACAGACGTGCGAAAAAGCGTACTATTTTATGGTTACTTCATAATTAAATGTTTCACAACGAATATGTTGTATTCTCAAATTCAATACGTTTTACAATATCACAAGCTAACATTAGGAAAATATGTGCAACTGCCTCTTTCCAATTCACGTTGGTGCTTTATTACGAAGGGTTTGAAGGATAATAATTTCAGCGCGGTTAACGTAAAAAAAAGCATGGTAACTTTCAACCAATTCTAATCTTACATGCCTCATTGGAGATGTGCAGCGAAGCGTTTCTACTGTGACGCTGTGACCTGAGACACAGTCCCGGCTGGTTGATATGCATATGCAAGCCGTCGTCGCTACTGAAATCATCTTCAATTGAATATGCTGTGACTGTGGGCGGCTGCAATTTCACCGCCAAGGATTTCCTCACCGTGACTGATGTGGTCGTCTGCATATGGGCGTGGATGTGGGAGTTTATTCTCCGAAGCTCGGTGTACCGGGTGCTTTGAAATATATTACATTGCTGCGGTCACGTTCACATAGGCCAACGTTTAACCGAACATTTTTCAAATCGCTAAAACCGGAATCGTGTAAAGGATTTCATGGATGTAATTGAACACTCTCGGCAGAACAGAGTTTCAGATTAAGTCAAGAACTTTTACTAGATATATCTTGTTAGAAAATCATCAGCGATTTTCCCATTCTTATATCAGATTCGCTTGATATTTTTCTAATGAAATTAGTAACATTGTTTTTCAATTTATAACAAGACGCAACTCTTTGTGATACCAAGCTCGAACAGATAATTTTGCATACGAACATAATCTTGAATGTGATTATTTCACCGCGAGTTGCTTCCAGTTTTTCTGAGTTAGTAAAACTTAATGCCTAATACCATAAAATAATAACAATCTCTCGGTACGACGCATCGCTGTGGCATCTATATGAATGAGTATATAACTGCACTTAACTGTCACAATAACCGAGGACATACCGTTGAAATGGTAATGGTTTGTACATTTAGTCGCGACAATATTGTGTCCAAATATTGATCATTGAGAATCATCCCATCACCAGTAATGCATCTTCCAGGTAAACAAAAAATATAATAGGAAAGCTTCACGAATTCCTTACATTCCAGAAATTTGTTCTCCATTTCTGAAAATATTTGCACAAAACCATTCGCAACTAGTAAGGATTATTTGTTCCAATTTTTTATCTCATTAGTTATAATTCCTGTGATCTATATGAACAGGAAGTTTTTCCACTAAAGCCGGGCTTATACGTCGTTAGTTACTCGGTTGCGAGTAAACGTCAAACGATCCGAAGAATTACGAACGAACCCATATCAAATTGACATTTGATTTGCATGCATGGGGGTTCTGTCCTTATCTACGAGTAATTTCTATTCCGAAAAATGGGTGTAGCCGTGAGGTATGATTTTTATATACCAATGCGAATGTTCGTTTATAAATTATTAGCTAAGCCATTCGCGATTTCTAATACTGAGTCTCGTTCCAAGTAACGAGCAGTCAGTAGTCTCACTCATACGGTTTTGCTCGATATAAACTTCAAAAGTGAAATCGTTCCACGCGCTACATCAGTTTCCGATACTAAAACGGTTCAAAATTTGTGAATTGGAACCTTTTGAAAGTGTAAATGTAGTACATTGGATTCATTTGAATTGACAGATACCTAATACAGAAAGTTATGCTTGTTTAAAACCCTCCTCAGGTGGAAGAGATCCTCATAATTTTTATGAAAGCACATGTAAAGGGGTTGTCTAAAGCATTTCTTCACAACGTGACTGGCATGTTCACATCCATTAAATTATTAATATGATTTTGTAGAGAGAGGGAGAGAGAGAGATAGAGAGAGAGAGAGATAGAGAGAGAGAGAGATAGAGAGAGAGAGATAGAGAGAGAGAGAGCTCAAAGCGTAGCAACAGCATATTTGCACCAGGAGTTCCACAATAAAATCTGCGTTTTTGGTCTAAAAATTCTTTTTCATCTCAGTTTTTTCTCAGAAAATCTTTATTGAAATTTGTATCAAATTTATGAGTCCAATTTTGAAGCATAATCTCAGCTTTTGTATCAGTGATTGGCATAGTTGTCATGAATTCGACAATGTTGATATATCATTAGAAATCATCAGTATTTTCAATAACCTAGGTTCCAATGTTCCTTGAATTGAGTTAATTTTATTTGTGCTCTTTGGGCGCTTTGGGGTTAAAGATAACTATAAACAAGAAGACCGCAATACGCTTTCCTAACACAGACTAGACTGATTTTCTCTATTTTCTAAACATATATATAATATATAATAAATATATAATATATAATAAATATATAACCTTTGGATATTTTATAGTAGGAAGTGTCGTTTATTGTAACGCTAGCCATGTCATAAGGCATATTATGCGAAACGTTCTGTGTTTCTACGTTTATGTGTGTTCTGTGTTCTACGTTTATGTGTGTATGAGAAAATTTTGATTACAATGATTCTAGGTGAATAGGCCCAACTTATTTCATACCTTGCCTACTATTTCAAAAATAATTTAAACAAATTGGAACAAAATAATCTATTCTAACAGTTCGGCTGAAAAGTTCATAAGGTTGACGTCTAGATGGCGGAAGTATCCCGTGTCGGGCACACGTACAGAGCATTCGAGACAGCAACATCACAATTACGAAAACAGTTGTAATACTAACCTCGAACCAACCGCGAGTAATCGGTTACATATTACTAACATAGTTATAAGGCAAACATTGTCGAAATATTGAACTCCCGGCCCCGTCAGGCTGACGCCATATGAGCCTTAATAAAAATATATATTTTGGATAAAAAAAATAGATGGCACCTCTTGCAAAAATCTACTTGACTACCACAAAGCACCATCTTTTAATGAATGCGTCTCAAAATTTGACAGCAATCGGTCGATTGGTTCGTGAGTTAGATCATTGAGAGTGAAGCAACTTTTGTTATTGTGAAAAAAATGGAAAAATCCGAATTCCGTGTATGGATTGTAAAATTGCCTGAATTAGGCTTCGAATAGCTTCCGCATCCACCATATTCTCCAGATCTGGCCCCCAGCAACTATTTTCTGTTCGCAGACCTGAAGAGAATGCTCGCTGACAAGAAATTTAAGACCGATGATGAAGCGATCAGCGAACTTGAGGACTATTTTGAGGAAAATCCGAAAGAGTACTATAAAAATGGTATCGAAAAGTTGCAAGATCGCTATAATCGCTGTATCGCCCTCGAAGGCAATTATGTTGAATAATAAAATTGAATTTTGCAAAAAAATTGTTTTGCTGTGTTATCTTATAAACTTTTCAGCCGAACTGTTATTTAGCATGATATGTGCGAGTGACCACTTTACCTCCAGACCAAATAAAAAAAAGTTCGATTTGCCAATTTTTTTTATCATGATAAAAAATGTACCACTTTAAATTTTTATAATGAAAACCGTTTGTTATCTTGAAGAACAATAAATTGAACTGCAATATTCTTCGAAAAACGGGGGTTGAAGCAGTATGTGGACGCAGGAGATGGGCATATTCCTTACGGTGACCACTATGCAGATGGAATACGGTGTAGTAAAAATCGTAGTTTTTGGAAATTACAATTGAAGGGTCATCAGGATGCGAAGATAGAAGTTGGTGTCAAAGATGGAATTGTAGAGCGGAGAGCATAAATTTTGTTATTAGAAACTATCAGTTTTATCATGAATTTTGGAGGGAAATATTACTTAATTCCACTAATTTAGAGGGTTTATAACTGTATCTACTCCCAAATTTTCTCATCTTCCTGATGGAAGTAAAGTTAGTCTAATTGATGCTCTATAACCCAGTTCTCAGCTATGACCATATGTACATAACGATTTTTTTTCGAATATGATCCTCTATCATCTACTGAAGTATTCCGGATCAGTTATAGGGGAAGTGGGGGCATAGTGGTCACCCTAAGGAATATGCCCATTTCCAGCGCCCACATACCGATTTAATTACCGTTTCTCGAAGAATATTATAGTTCAACTCATTGTTCTTCAAGAAAGCAAACGGTTTTTACTATAAAAATTCAAAATAGTACACTTTTCATCATTAGAAAAAAGGTGAAAATCGAACTTATTTTTGCTTGGAGGAGGAGGAGGAGAGGTTTTTCGTCCAAATTTGTTCAAATTTTAAAAAATAGTATAGGTACATGCATGAAATAAGCTTGGCCTATTCACCTAGAGTCTCAATTTAAATTTTCTCTTGCATACAAAAGTGTAGTAAGAAACACATAACGTTCCGCATAATGAGGCTTGGAGTGGCCTATTTATCCAGGGTCAAAGCTGCAAAAGGATCTTTTTCAAGAGCAGAATGTGATGAGGTATATCAGCTTTAGTAAACAGAACATTGTAAGTTGTTATTCACCTATGACCACTTTGTCCCAAAACATGAAAACAATCTCTATGCTAATTAATCGCTGAGATTAAACAAAATATCTGTTCACCTCTCCTAGAATGTGTGAACAGTCGTCCAAGGTGATGAATTGTCCAACATATCAGATTGAATAAACTAAATTTCACGAGAAATACCATAGATATCATGCGCACAGAACTACGGCCGAATGGCTATCGAGCGAATAATTTCTGTTTTTATTTGTATTTTGACATGCGGCAGCTTTATTGAAGTACAGGATGACTCAAAAGTCAATAAATTCTTCAAACATAAGGTGACTATTAATACGGCATGTACAGTCAATAGTTATATTACCAAACAAGCAGGTGACCACTTTGCTCCCCATGACCAATTTGCCCCCACTACCCCTAAACCATATGCAGAATATATAAATATACGTGTATCAAAATCTTCTTTGCGAGATGCATATAATTCAATATATTTAAAGGAAAAGAAAAATTACAAAATTGAAACCATTTCATGGTTTTAATATTGAAACTGATTTCATCTAAGTTATGGAAAATGCCCGAGCATTATGACCCAAAGAACCGTGGTTGATCAACTTGGAATCTTCACGCTGCAATAATTGAATGCCTTGCTCTGGCGCTTTCTAGAGCATCCTCAGCAGTAGCAGCAGCCTTACAATCCTTCCCCACATTCACTTGTGACTCGGTGGTAGACCAAACAAATAACCATCGAAGAAGTGGGAACTATTTCTTCTACCGGCCGTCAATTAGATTGAAAAGCGCTGGTGAGATAGAGAAAAAAAGAGAGAAATCATTCTTTTTGCGATCAAAATGAAAGCTGGCTTCCCAATAATTACATCCTTCGCATCGTATCTCCCAACTACTACCGTATTGGCTGCCATTGCTCTGGTGGAGCTCAATGGGCAAAAACTTGCCCCAAGCAACAGAAAGCATCCACCTTTAAGGGGGGAAGACGATCCTTGAGAGTAAGATTGCGAAGCGTTTTTTTTTCATCCGCTTCTGCTTCTATGCTCATCCACGTCGTTGTGGTTGGTGGGTTTGTAGGTTTTGTGGGGTATAACCAATACAATTTACTTGTTGAATGGGAATGGGGCACTCGCTATTCTTCAGATGAAGGAGAGCAAGCGATTGTGGTAAAAATTTGAACTGGTGTAAGAAAAAGCAAACTCTATGCAACGGCAAAACAACGGTAGAGAAAGAGGCAGACTGAACGTGAAAGGCTCCTATAAGGATATAATATAGCTTTGGCACAGAGAAGCCGCGATGGGCGGTGTTGTTGCAAATTGAAAAAAAAAAAGAAAAACCTTAAAGAGAATATTGCGAATCAAAAACAAAAACAACGATGATTACCAACACGGGTGCCACATTCGCGAGAAATTGTTCAGCATGCAATATAGCGAACTCCCAATTGTGTCGGAAGAAATAGAATATTTTCCCGAGAAAATCAGTAAGATGTCACGCTTGGGATAGGTTTTAATCATTAAAATAGATTATAACCAGTATGTTCTCAGAATACTTTAACAACGCACTGTTTTTTTTTATCTAAAATGAATGTTATAAGGATATTGAATAATTTTAAAATTACAATAATATATTGTTCCTGAAATCACCAAAACAAGGTAAAATATTTTGTCGTGAATGTGGATCGGCATTGGTCGTGACAGCATTGAACATAAAAACGGTTCGCAACACGTAGCGAAAAAAACAGTGCCTCGATACATACAACGTGCCCAGCGAAGCTCTAAGTAAAGCCCAACGAAATTGAAGCGTCGGCAAAGAAACTGACTGAAACATCGATATCCTGTTGATAGGGGCGGGTCCGACACATGTCACTCTTTCCAGCTCACCAGACAACATCACGCTGCGCAGCTTGAATTCCCCACTCCGCTCGCTCGCTGAGGTTCGCCCGAGGTGTCTCTAGCTATGCCTTCAAGGTAACAACACGCGGTTGGGAAACATTCTGTCTATCCCCTTCCCGCGATATAGTTTGCCGTAGTGTTTCCTGTGTTCTGTTTGGTTGGTCCCTATGGTTTATTCAAAGATAGGTGCGCGAAGAAACAGTATAATTATTATATTATGAGCTACACGCACATATTGAGCCCGACGGTCGAAAATGAACAAACCAAATTACCGTTCTGTTCGAGTAACTTGGAGCCCCTCTGGCCGAGTCTATTGTGGTGAGGTCAATAAATCAATAATTTGTTCAAAATAAACAAAACTGTATGATAATTATCCCACTAGGTCACATTTGGATGTCGGCTGTGAACTGTTTGTTTTGACGAACGGAGTTCGCAAAAGTGGTAATCCGGTGATGATGGGTAGAAACCAGCAAATAATCGATAAGCGACCTAGAGGGTCAGATGTGTCGAGATAGTACGAGACCTGCGGAGGTGCGACGGCGACGATGTGTAGCCCCTGGAGCACATAATTTATCGGTCGTTATTATAGGCTGTCAAAATAATATGAGTTTTACGCGCCTCCTTTCTCGGAAGAGCGCGAGCATTAAATCATCATTAGACATGCAAAATTCCGCTTCGAGTGATGGGGAAGTCTTCCCGTGGATACTTTTTGCGATCCTTTAGAGAGCTGCAGCATTGAACCTGGAGCGGAGCCATTTAGTCAAATATGTCAAGGATTCCAGGCAATAATTCGCCGAAGCACTGCTAGTAAAAATACTCGGATATAAAAAGGGTCGCCACATAAAACGCGGAACTATATAAGGTGTCAATATATCTGGTTTTAGAGCAATACATGTTTGGTTTATGATTTTCGCATAGCGTCCCGTTTTGTTGGCCTCTGTACCTGTTGTACATATTGCAGTGTGTGGGAGCTAGTTGGAACGGAATTTATTATATATGTGAAAAGGGATCATTTTTTGTACACCAACTTATATGTGATAGTGACTGTTGCTCAAAATATAATAATAATGAACCTCGTATCAAAGAGTTATCGATGGTTTATTGATGTTTACTCACTTTACTATCGATACCACTGTTGAAGATTACCCAGCGTATTCTTCAATCGCTGTCGTGGCCAACCGATTCTGACCAATGTCGCAGGTGATTCCTAATGTATGTCACTTTTTTTCCTAATGTACATATGTATCCGAACCACGAGAGTTTTATACTGCGAAAAAAACTGTCCGAGCAGAACTGTTTACACAAAACACATCGCTGTCAAACGCTTGCACATTCGACCACTGGAAGCGTCGCTATCACCAGAATGAATTGTTCTATTTCTGAATCATCCAAGCTTTAGTTTTTGATGAATAGCATAAGGCACATCGCTACAATTTCGTTTCTATGGTCCACTGGTCTCTTTCTTCGTCTAGATTTTGGTAAACTCTCAAGAGCAAACAATTTTGAATACCACAAACTTCAAATATTTTGCAGTTTTGTCAAATTAGCGTGACTTCTCGGAACACCAATTTTGCAGAATTAATCTAAATGTCGACAAACGACCCATGTTCTAAACCAGGGGTTCTCAAACTATTTTGGGCAAGAGACCCCTTTTCCAGAATGGAGTCGTACCTCAGACCCCCATAGCCAAGTTTCTTCGAAAACACTATCTTTAGTTTTTTCTTACTGAATAATTATCAATTTAAAAACATTGCAGTTAGTAAAATGAGTAAACTTAACATTATTTTCTGATGGAGGCGCATAAAGTCAAGAGTTCAAGTCACACTCCCGACATTATTCCCAAAAATTTGAAGTAATGTGACAAACCAGCCAAAAGTGTTGAAAGTCACTATAATACAGAAAATAATTGTACATAAAATTTTGTATATATCAAGTGTAATTAATAATTACTAATATAAATTACTCACAAATTATAATAACACTCAAATCGCAGACCAATCTATCCGCAACCACTAAAATATCAAAATACGGTTCAATGTTGGTTAGTTAAAGCCTTAAATCTCCACGTTCGTTGGTATTCAAATAGTTCCTCCGGTTCCGGGTTGTTTGTAACTACACTGAAGCCTTTATGAACAAAGTATGATGATGGAAAAACGAGAAGATATTTTTCAGCAATGTCCCACATCGCAGGATACTGTGTTTCAATGTTGCGTTGTAACCAGAACTTATGACAATCTTGGCTGTGCTCTTGCTTGAGCTCCTAATCTGTGCTGATGATAATCAACTTTTCTTGCATTATCACTATGACTCATTCCATTCCATTTTAATATGAAAATTTTGAATCCTGAAACATCTTAGTAAAATCTTTGTGTAATGCGTCCAAGTGAGTGACATATGATAATACAACATGGTCTTGAAGTTTTTGTGATAATTTTGTCAAATGCGAAAACTGTGAATATTCTTTTCTGCTTGAATCTTGTTTCTAAAGTTTTGTCAGAAAGGCCTATATTATCGATATTGTTTGAATCGTGTTGAAATCGTCACCCTGCAACTGAAACACAAGTTCAAAAAAGCTGAAAATCTTGCTGAGAGCCTCAGGATAGTCAGCGAGCCCCAGCGTGTAGAAATAACCGAGTAAAGATTTCGTCGTTTTTTCTCATATAGCAGAGCAAATAATCGAGTCCCCCTATTTACACGGTACCTGTTTTACACGATTTCGACAAAATAACAAATTTTGAAAAACTTGAAAAATGTATGTTTGTAGTTCATACGTAAGCAAGTAAAATAGGATTATAGTTTTGACTACAAGTGCGATTTTATGTGCCAGAGCTGGCAAGTCATCAATTTACTAGCATTTTTGGAGTCTTGATGTGTAATTTGTGTCAATTTTTCAAGCTCTTAGAATGCCAAGAATATCGACAAAAATTAAAAGTAAAGGAAAGTTATATCTTCGGCTTTCGACTGGAAAACTCTTTATTAAATTTAATGATAAATAAAGCAAAACAAATCTACGCAGCTGTTAATTGAATCTTCTATCACTTAGTCTGAAGTCTAATCTGAGATATTCCCGATTTCGTCGACTGTTGAACCAGAATCGCATCAGGAATGCTCAAGTGATAAGGATGACATTATACTAATCAGAATAAAAATACTGGTAGTTCCTTAAAGTGGCGATGGCGAATAAACTTATTACAATTTAGCTTCTTGAACGATTCTTTGTTTATTTGTATCCAGAATTTATAATGAATTCCACAAGTAGATTTTTATAATTGTTTTACTTAATAAATTATTGAATTGAGTATATATGGAGGGCTTATATCGTTTTACACGGTTTTACATAGCAAAATCGGAGATTTCATTCTACACGGTTTTATCGGGAACCTATCTCCAGTGTGTATAGAGGGATAGATGTATAGTGAAGACTGATGCGATCTAGGGTTCAGATTGTTTGGTACTAAATGCTGTCTGTGAATCACGCAGTGAAAGACCAGTACCTCACGCAGTCGTGAGCTGTAAAACCACTGTAACGACCAACCAAAGCCAAATCAGTCTTTCATGGAATAGCTTTCTCGGTTCAAAAAAATGTTCCACGTCCTGAATGATCGATTCTCCACCTTTAACATCTCGAACATTCCCTCAACAACATATACATAACTAAGTTTTTTTTTCATTGTTGGGTAATGTAGACTCGTCCAGCTGGAGAGAAAATCTGTTGGTCTATAATAAATTGAATAACATTTTTCCCTTTTCGCGACTAGGATTTGGCGATCAATCTTGACGGATCGATTTTCTAAACGGAGTAAGGATTGATTCACTGATTAAATTGGTACCAGAAAATCTGCCTTTTTCCAATTTATCTACTTGTTCAATATAACTGTTGTATTTTCTTCAACAATGGTATAAACATTTCACATTTCTATTGAAACATCAAGGGAATTGAAAATTCTCAGAATGAAGGTCACAAAAAGCTTGAAAGCTCAGAAAAACAGTACTTCCTAGGGCATTCATCTTGAATTGTCATGGAATTATTCAATTAAATAAATTAATTGAAAATTATTATCAGAAATTCAACAGCTAATATTCATCCAGAACTCCAATAAATCGGATGAATATCATATGGCACGGTTGGATTTTATGATATGATTGTTATATCATAAAATTCAACCGTGCCATATGGGCGGCATTTAGTCGAAATCTCCAGCCCCTCGTCACCATCCAATTTCGTCACAATTTCCACTGTCAGAATGTAAATGTGTCTCGTGATGGTGTAAATATAACTTATGATCACTTGGTTTGTATCACCAAATTTACCAATCTGCTTCTGCTAAATTTACGACCACTAATTTGACAACCTTGAAAGGGATCCAATGTTTATGAAATTCGTCAGGTTGTTGGGAGAGATTAAAATCAATGTTCGCTGATCAAAAAGATAGGTAAGATCGAGAGGAAAAGATCGATTTTCGCGATTTTTTTAAGAACAAAGCATCGATCCAAAAAATCGGATAGGAAAATATTGATCTTCTGAATATCGATCCAAGTTCGCCCAATCCTATTCGCGACCCATCTCAAGTTTCCTGAAATATTTTTCCTTTTTCCTGAAATATTGAAATAAGAGCTTGTGTTATTTTCTAGGGGTCGATTTTCAGACCTCGTCGACCCCCAAAATCAATTTACGTTTCTGTCGACCCCTGGGAAACCGGAATCGACCCTAGGAGGTCGATATCGACCACTTTGAGAAACCCTGTTCTAAACATTTGCAACTATTACTTATCTAAAAAAAACCTACTCCACTTTTTTATCGAATTTCCGACTATCAACACAAAATACTCCTAGCAGAAAGCCGCCAGCATAAAAACAATGTGTATGTGTGATAGATGAAAATATTCTAAAGACGCTCTAGTGGGGGTGAACATTGAAAATAATGTCTGAATAATTTGAAAAGAGAATCCTCGTAGAGGATTAATTAAATGGGTAGTTCTCATGGCATCGGATATTAGATTTTATAGGATGATAAAAATTTTAGTTTTACGAATCAAATCATGAATGGACTTATGTTCGCCGGTCATGATTCTCCTCGAAAAAAGCCAGTTTAGAAAAAGCCATTTTGGACGACCTCGATGCGCCGTCGTCTGGTTGCTAGCTGGATGGCTTTCGGAATCGTGATGATGCGTTGCGACAGGAACGAAGCAGGTGGTTCATATTGTGCAGTTGTCATCTGGATGCCAGGAAAATGGAAACTCATTTGCTGCTAGTCCTGCTATCGATATTGGTGATGCTACTGCTGCCGTTGCTGAATATTTTGTCCTCCTGCTATGTTACCGTTTCTGACGATATTAGGGCTGCTGCTCTGCTATCCCTCTTCGGGTGTGAACTGCTTCTCAGTTATAATATCAAAGATCGGTTCGGAGTTTAGCCAGAAATTTACCCGAATTAACTAGCTGAAGAGCCACACAGGGGTGGGGCTTACGACGCAAATTTCGCTTGTATTCAGCTTTCATTGTATCGAGTAAAACCGCTATATGCGCCAGAAGCTTTAGGAAAGTAAAGGAAAGCAGACAACAGCTCGCTAGCTTGTACGTGTATTAAATTTCATGTTTTGTTTCATATTCTTCTTGGATAGATAGGTAGTGGATAGCTACGATTGTTTTTTCAGTGATAGTGATATATTCATATTTTATTTCGTTATTACTCACGTTGCACCTTCTGGTCGGTACAACTTGAGGAACACAAATTGGGCCGATCAAAACGTGAGATTTAGCCGAGGAATTTGGAAACATAGCTCTGATGCCGCTCGTGGATGGGTGCTGCCCGTTCACGTTCAAAACAGTACGTTTTTCATGTTGCTCTCATCCCCGGATATGTTGTTCTCAATTTAAATTATAAATATACGATACAAATGATCAAAGTCATGCAAAGGACTTCGAAGATGTAGAATTAAAGATATGCTTCCAAGACATTTTAAACATCTCAATGCCGTTGGAATAATTTGCGAACAAGGTGTTGTACACGTTGAAATGCAGATATGTTGAACGGTGTTTTTTCGCTTGTAAACGGATGTTTGAAAGACATTTCAATTTCTTTTCAATGTAAATTGTGTGTTTGAAGACGGAAAACGGATTCTTTAAGATGACCTCAAGCGTCATTTCCCCAACAACGATTCCACGGAGACGGTTAAACCGAAAATCCACAAATTAAAATTATAATCTGTTCTGAGGAAACCTAGCTTGATGCACACATTTTTTTGACATCCTCATACACTACTTTAATCCTTTGCGGTCGGAATTATTTTACCTTGAAAAAAATCCTCTTGTCTTTCTACGCTAATAATATTTTGTTCATACCGAGTACCGTTATCTATGTGTTTACTAGACTAACCTTTGATTTTTCAATATACTCCAACGCAGTAGCGTAAAATTATCCACAGTTTTAATAGATTTCGTTTACTGTGTTTCATTTGACTCAACTGAACTTTCAAGACCTTTGGTACTCACTAGTCAGAAATATTTCATTCCTTTTATGTTGAAGAGTTCTATTTTTTATAAATCGTTTATTGAGCGGTTGCGATTCCTATTCACAGTAACGTACCGGTCTTGATCATCACGGAAGAAGTATGGCCCAATGACGCCGCAGGACCATAAATCGCACCAAACCGTAGTTTTTTTCGGGATGCAATGGCGGAGCACGTGACCAATCACGCATATTCTTGCTTCTGGTGGTCAAGCGGCTTCAGTTCTGGCGTCAATTTGATCTTGTAAGGATGTAGGCCAAGATCTTTTCGCAAAATTCGCCACAACGACATCACAGAGATGCCCAACGCTTTTATCATAGAGAGGAGGGAACATAAGGAGATTTGGACAATTTTGATGTTTACTCGCGGAGATCGATAGTTTTGAGTAAAAAATAGATTTGGTCTAATCGAGCCAACGCATCCCGTACCGGCACAAAAACGCAGAGATTGTTGTTGGCAAGATTGATACGAAATAACAGCGCGTCTAACGAACACTGATTAGGTATGAGTCGGGAGAAATTGTGAATGAAGCCCCGACTGAAGTACAGACCTTTAAACCATGATTTGAGGCAAACCTTGGGGATAATCGAGTTGAAGAAGATTTGACGCTCATATGAGTTCTAATAAAATCATCAAAATTAACGGCAACATCAGTGGAAGATACATCCACGAATAAATGTTTGAAATGTTATCAACTGATATCTCCGGTTGAAAGCATGTTCACCGACAAAACCACAAAACTCTTCAATTTTTGTACACAAATCATGTAAATACGAAGATATTTTAAAAGTTTTACAACGGACCTTTCAATATCGATTGCATGTTGTAGGCTGTCTTCAAAAAATCTCTGCGAATACAACAATGTGAGTCCCAATTCAATCGTCAGATGTTCATTCGAATAAAATTATTGAAAATAATGATAGTGGAATATTGAGGAATATATGAACTTTCTGTATACTCAAAATACGGTACAAATAAAAAGACGGGACAATCAAAATCGGTCCAAAAAACGATACTGTCCCGTTAAAAACGATAAGTTTGGTCAGCCTATGCCAGACACTTAGGAAGCGATTGGTTTTCGAGGTTTTCGATTCCTTCTTTGAGTGTTAATAATTCTTTTCTTGCTAAACGAAGTGGTATGATAGTCACTTTATTCGAAAGATGAAATTTCTAAGAGTTATACGCTTGTTACATATTGACTGTTTGCCAACCCACTTCTAGTTTTTTTTTTTAAATTAGTTGAGGTCATATTTCAATGCCAAATAACACGTGTTGATTACATCTTGAGTAGCAAGTTCGCGAATACCATTTATCCAAGCAAGGAGAAATTTCCTTAACGATAAATATCCCGGTCAGAACAGGAATCGAACCCGATGTTTTCGGCAGGATATGTGTAACGCTAACCAATTAGCCACGGGAACCACTTGTGTTAGATGAAAAAAATGTGCAAAGAGATTATCAACACGGAATACGGCATGCTCGGAAAAAATAAACGTTCAATAGGAGATTTTTGTGAATATTACATCTTCCTTTCTAATATTGCATTCTTTCTGATATCCTGACATTTGAATATATGTGTGGCTTCAATTATTTTAATTGAGACTTTCGTGGGATCGGAAATCGTTTGTAATAACACGCGTAAATGTTCGAGATAAAAAGAACTGGTTTATTTTCTACACGCTCTCTTCTTATATAGAAATTGGAACAATCATGGAATTCTCGTCTATAGTCCTGACCATCAAAAGGGTTATAGTAAGGCAGAACAATTGTATATTCAATTTGAACAAATTGATTCGCATTCGTATGGAACCTAAAGCACTTTCGTGTGCGACAAAAAGTGTTGGACTTCGGATGTCACACAGGGGCTGCAACGGTATCTCAGATGGCACTACAGTATCCCCCTCCAAGAGAAGGCAACGATCATTTGTAGCGTTGTGGAATCTTGACGTGTCGTCCAGATCGGGTGATCGTTACTGGCTGCTCTGATGATGTAGTTGTAGCCGAAGTGGTTGGTTGAGATAGTTGTGAGTCTTCTGTTGTATATGCAGGCTTCAATCTGTCGATGGAAATATTAGTCTCCCGGCCGTTTACCCTGATTTTGTAGTATTTGTCGCTTCGTTCCAAAACTGGATATGGCCCGGCATATGGCGGTGATAACGAAGGCCTTATTGAATCGTTACGAACGAAGACCGTCTTACATGTGCTGAGATTCGGGTGAATGAATACATCACTTTTTTTGTGCCAAGCTGTATCAGGAGGACGAAGCTTGCGCATTGCGTTTCGAAGATTGTTCGCAAAATCTGTGCTGGTACTGTTTTGAAGATTGTCAGAGAAAAATTCAGACGGAATCCAAAGTATTGTCCCATAAACCATTTCTGCAGGTGATGCTCCAATGTCCTCCTTATGGATTGTACGCAGGCCAAGAAGAATCATCGGTAGGTGATCGGTCCAACGGTCGGGATCATGGCAAAGAATGGCGGCTTTCAATGTTCTGTGCCATCTCTCGATCATACCATTGGACTGCGGATGATATGGTGTTGTTCGAAAATGACTTATCCCAAAGGTGCGAACCAACTCTGCAAAAAGCGATGATTGGAATTGTTGTCCTTGATCAGAGGTGATGTGTGTTGGTACACCAAAACGTGATATCCACCCAGAAACTAGTGCTTGAGCAATGGTAGGGGCTGTCATATCTGGAATTGGTATTGCCTCCGGCCAGCGCGAAAATCTGTCGATAATGGTAAAACAGTACCGGTTTCCATTACTTGGTGGAAATGGACCTACAATGTCGACGTTGAGGTGACAAAATCTACCATCCGGTGTAGGGTACCGACGAAAAGGTGATTGTGTGTGACGAGCAACTTTCGAGCGTTGACATTCTAAGCATCTTCGGGTGTAATTGATGCTGTCCTTCCGTATGTTGGGCCAGACAAACCGCTGAGTCATCAATTTAACTGTCGCACGAGTGCCTGGATGCGCAAGGTTGTGTGTTGCTCGAAGAAATTGTTCACGGAATTTTTTCGTGATGAATGGTCGGACCCGGTCTCCAGAGCAGTCGCAATACAACTGTTGTGAACTACCTGGAACAGTAAATTCCTTCAATTTTAACGACGTTTTCAATTTACCTTCCAGTATCGCTCGTAATTCATCATCGGTTTCTTGATCGGCAGCGAGAGTTTCGAAGTTCATCGATGGGATAGCACGAATAGTTGCAATACGAGAGAGTAAATCGGCAACAATATTCTCCTGACCGCTGACATGATGGATATCAGTGGTTAATTGGCCGATGAAATCGAGTTGACGAGCTTGACGGTTCGAGGCTTTGTCGGGGTTTTGCTGGAATGCAAACACGATCGGCTTGTGGTCGGTGTATATGTGGCAGTTCCGTCCTTCCAACATGAATTTAAAGTGTCGAACTGCCATGAATATCGCGGTGAGCTCTCGATCGTATGTGCTGTATTTCAGTTGAGTCTTGTCGAATTTCTTCGAGAAAAAACCCAAAGGCTGCACGTCATTATTAATTACCTGATGTAGCACCGCTCCGGCTGCTACATCAGAAGCGTCAACCCACAATGAAAACTCCGCATTTTGCGCTGGGTGTGCAAGTAGAGCTGCGTTTGCGAGTTGTTGTTTGCACTCCTCGAATGCTGACATCGTATCATTTGTCCATAGTAAGGCAGATTGGTCGTTGCGCTTGTTTCCAGGAACCATGTTGAGTAATGGTATTTGTGCCTCTATTGCATTAGGGATGAATCTTCGATAAAAATTGATAACAGCTAGAAAACTTTTGAGTTCCTTCACTGTAGTTGGGCGTTGGTAATTTTGTACTGCTTCTACTCGCTCAGGCAGAGGACGAATACCGGCAGCTGAGACTGAGTGACCAACGAAAACGATTTCTTTCCGACCGAATTCACATTTGGCTACGTTGATCGCTAGATGATATTCATGTAATCGGATGAACAGCTGCCGAAGATGATCTCGGTGTTCCTCTGGTGACGATGAAGCGATAAAAATGTCGTCTATGTATGGGAATACGAAGTCCAGTCCCCGAAGTACTTCGTGAATCAGACGTTGGAAAGTTTGAGCAGCGTTGCGAAGTCCAAATGTCATATGGGTAAATTCGAATAATCCAAACGGTGTGGTGATCGCAGTCTTCGAGATGTCGTCGGGATGAATAGGTACCTGATGGAATGCCTTCTGCAAATCCACCTTTGAAAAAATCGTTTTACCTTGAAGAATGGCGGTAAAATCTTGCAGGTAAGGCAAAGGGTATCGATCAGGGATTGTTTGAGCATTTAGTGATCGATAATCCCCGCAGGGGCGCCATGTTCCATCAGCTTTCCTTACCATGTGTAACGGACTAGCCCAGCTACTAGATGATGGTCGACAAATTCCCAGCTTCATGAGATTCTCAAACTCTTTACGAGCTGCCACGAGTTTTTCTGGTGCTAGTCGTCGCGGACGAGCGTATGTTGGTTGACCAATTGTCTCGATGCGATGAAGTGTAGAAGTTTTGCTTAACGTACCGGGTGGTGCTAGTATTGTGATGGATGGGAACTCGGTCAGCAACTCGGAGTACGGAGATGTCGTGCTGAAAGTTTTGATCGAAAACTCACTGGTTTGTGTTAAAACAGCCATTGACTCGAGTTTCGTTGTGTTGTCGATTAGACGATGACGTTTCAAATCGATCAGAAGGTCGTGATAGCAGATGAAATCGGCGCCAATAATGCCTGTTGTAACATCTGCAATAAGAAAATGCCACAAAAATTCTCGTCGGAGTCCGAGGCTGACTTTTAACAGAGTTTCTCCATAAACTTTAATTGGCGTTCCATTTGCTGCGAACAACTTGATACTGGTAGGTTTCATACGGGTTAATCGTGAATCTCTTGGTATGACGGATACATCGGCCCCGGTGTCGATGAGGAAATTTCTATTCGTAATAGTATCCGCAATTTTCAGGCGAAAAATCATTGCTGTGTCGGAAAGATCACCAATTTCTAACACAGGTGCAACATGGCGTCATTGCTGATTGGGATTTGATAATTGCCCCGATTGACTGAAAGAACACGGCTTTCGGCATGTGTGTGCTTCTCTTCCGAATGTACGATGGTACCAGCACATGTCATACGGCGGTCCGCTACGGAAACGTTGATCGGTTCTGCTTCGGTTACGCGAGCGTGATCGGTCCCGCGAGTTTCTTTGAGAACGGAACATCTGCTGGTGTGGCGTCTATTATGGACCGTAGTTCCGTGAGCTTATTCGGGGGTACCTGCGCCATCACGATGTTATACTTTCTGGCGTCGTATTGATTCCCTAATCCAGATGCGGCGAACCAGAACTCCAATGATAAGAAGTATGATTCTATGTTCGATGCAGTCATTATCGGCGGATTCAGACGAGGCAAGCTAATGGAATCGATGTTACCAATCTCTTGGTCGTTCTCATCTTCCCTTTTGTCCAATGACATTTTGCGCGAACTCGGGTCACCAATTGTGGCTTCAATTATTTTAATTGAGACTTTCGTGGGATCGGAAATCGTTTGTAATAACACGCGTAAATGTTCGAGATAAAAAGAACTGGTTTATTTTCTACACGCTCTCTTCTTATATAGAAATTGGAACAATCATGGAATTCTCGTCTATAGTCCTGACCATCAAAAGGGTTATAGTAAGGCAGAACAATTGTATATTCAATTTGAACAAATTGATTCGCATTCGTATGGAACCTAAAGCACTTTCGTGTGCGACAAAAAGTGTTGCACTTCGGATGTCACACAGGGGCTGCAACGGTATCTCAGATGGCACTACATATGTATAAAAACACATTGTATGTGATTGACACTTCAAGAGACTAAAGTACCTCAATTTATTTATTTAACATATTGTTCGGACGATTTAAGCGCGAAAAATATTACGTAGATGATGGCTTTTGTTTTTGTACAAGCATAGGAGATTTTTTTGGCTGCTTCCGAGTCATCAAACATCATGTGCCAGAGTACAATCCATGGATTTGAAGCTGTTATGATGCAATGCAAGAGCTTCTTCTGAAGCCCAAATCTTCTGAGCGGCTGGATTTGATTAATGCACCAAATAGTTCAGCATGGATTTGGACGTGGATGCAAATCAGATTTACCTATAATGGTTTATTGTTGATTTCAAACCTCTGTTAAAAAAAATACATATTTTAAATATACACTCCACTGACACGTATGAATCACATATGCAGCATTCAACCTCATAATCATTACGTCTTTCTGAGAAACAAGTACTGATTTTCTGAAAGATGCAACTATTTATCACTCTTCACACGCACGTGAAATTTGATTTTATTTACTCTTATGATTGTAGAAACTGCACACAGAACTAATGGTTCAAGTTTGCGAAGTCTCAATGCACCTTCCAGTGAACAAGTTTCCTCAGTCTAGTGGTCGAAATGGTGCACATAAACTCAATTTCATAACACTATTTATCGCTAAAAAATAGTTAATGTTATGTATGTATGCTTCACCCCACCATTCAAAGGCAAAGACGTAAAATTTCAGTCGTCAATAAAAATTTTTTAACTAAGAAACTTAATACACTGAAAAAAATGTGATTCGCCAACAAAAATGTTTTTTTTTATGAAAATCAGGACAAATGCTAGAGTATGAAAAATAAATCAGGACGTTCCAAAAGGATCTCAAAATCGATTTTTTTATATTTTGTCGTTTACGTCTCCTTTACAAACATGGGCAGTGAATGCACGAAACTTTTCTGAAATCCGTTTGCGCTTCATTGTTCACAACAGAAGAGTTTAGTAGCCCAGATCTACAAGTAGACGAATGTTATCGTGTACAGTTCAAGGAGCGTAGTAAAAGCCTTAATTTCTCAAAATTAATTCTATATCAAAAACTATTACCCCGCGTTTTCTGTGTTCAATCGCGAAACAGCCCGTGTTATTCTGTTGTCGGATGTGGTCTATTTCATACTGTTTCACCGACGGCTTCTGACAAGGCAGTCATGGCCATCAAGACTCAACCCAAACAACACGCTGCTCGACGAAATGAGCACGAACCTCTAGCGGCCACAGAGCGAGAGCGAGAAAATTGTTGTATCGGTGTATTCATCGGGAGGTGGTCTGACGGAAAATTTGTTACGCTACGTGAGCATAAAACGCTGCTCTGCGCGATCGATAGTAACACAGCACACTGTTCGATGGTGTTTCTGGTTTACATTCTTTCTAGTGAGTAGCACTTTCTTGAGGTTGCAGAATGATATTTCAACTTCAGCTCGCTTTTCTCACTCCAATTGTACATAGGCGGCAAAAAAATCCTTCTTTTTCTGATAAATTGTTGATGAAAGGAAACATCAAAGCAGCCACTGTCAGTTTCTCTTTTGGTAAGGCTTTCTTTTGTACTCACCTCCACCCTGATGTTCCATACGCGGGGCTGACTGGCTGGTCGGAATGGTAACCGTATCCACCCCTACCGCGCTCTTGCTTGGTCCACCACGACGACGGTTTCTCTTGGGCACCCTTCCAAGGACCGCAAACCTAGCTCTGATAATGATGACGATGGCGTCGAGTTCAATCGGCAGTCATAGTCGAATCTAATCATGTTTCGATGACTGGGCGAAATGTGTATGTGCCTTCTCGACCAAAGGCTGTTTTTCTTCTGCATGGGATTTTTATAGTTGGTTTGTTGGTGTTTTTTTTTTGTTTTCTTCAGTTGTTCCAACGATCTATTCACCGACAACAAAGTTACGGCAACGACTGCAGTGCCAAGTGCAGAGTAACAAAACTAGTGGTGATCAAAAACACGGTTTACAATGCGTATTTGGGACGAAATTTTTACGAGTTCCAGTAAAAAATGACTTATCACCGATCAATTGAATTGTTAGTTTCATTAGTTTTTTACGCTTACGTTTGTTTAAAAAAAAAAAATACATTGTTGCGAGAAAAACATTATCTACATGTTTCATATAGAACTGAATAAAATCTAACATAAATATACTTTTCCACTGAAATAACTCAGCGGTCAAGTAATGTAGAGGGTGAACCAGCTAAATCTGGACAATGATAATTCGAGGCAAATATTGAGTTTCACGATTTTCTAACTTATTTTCCAAAAACTTTATCCATCAAACGCACGCCGTTATTGCTGAGACAGAAGCGAGCTAACATTTTGCATCGTGTTTAATATCGAAATCTCAATCTCCGACGATGTCGCTGAAATTTCAGATTTAATTTTGTCTTTGAACTTTCCTACGGGTTTCTTTTTGTTAGCATAAGCCTAACGCCTTGAATGCCAGTCAATTTCGGCCACTATGATGATGTACAAACGAACGCGTACTTTCGGATCTACAAAGTTATTCAATAATAGCGCCTTAATCCTTAAACCTTAATCTATACATTCGTCTCGGCATCTGGTTTTGTGAAATTGATATCATGTATCAAGCACATATTTAACCTTTAAAATTCAATTGAACAAGTTTTTTTTCTCTATTATAGTGACTTTCAATACATTTTAGCTGGTTCGTCATTTCTGGAAGAATGTCGGGAGTGAGAATTGAACTCGTGACCTTTAGCGTGAGAGGTATGGATGTTACCAATACGCCAGATCGTCTCAATTTTAACAAGTTTACATACATCATGTAAACAAAATTATCCATCCCTGGTCATTATACTTACAATCAGTGCTTGGAAATATCTGTTTCACATCAATCTTTTCAGCTGAATTTCCGACCACATTCGGTCATTATACCATTGCATTCGGGATACCGAAAATGAACCAACGCCAAATCTCACAATCACAGCAAGCCACTCACAGTTGATTCATCCAGTTTCGTTCATTCTCTTTTTCGTTCTGCTCTTCGTTCACGAAATGTGAGCAAAAGGAAATATCATATCAGGTTTTCTCATTCATTGGTATTAATATACCAGTTCATTTACTACCAGCATCGTTCTCGGACACTGACGAAACGGAGAAATTCGTTGAGAAAGATAACAAAGTACAGAATGCTCATCATAGTGACAAGAAATTAAATGGAAGCATGTAATAATTAATAATAATATTCAAATTCCGAACACACGAACATAAAATGGTGGTGTCCTAGACACTACCGCAATGAGAATATTTCGAGCTTTCTTTTGCAAACGGATCAAACTGTGCTATAGAATTATCGGATGAAATTCAGCTTTGGCTGACGAAGTTTGCATTCACTACTCGGATCGATTCTGCAGAATGCTTCCTCGCCGTCCAAGCCTATGCAATCCTTAGCTGTGTGTGTGTGCAGATCTTGCTCTTTTGTTGGCATTTCCGCTTGCGCCACCGATTTGCGTTGCGCTTTCGTAGTAACTGACTCAATGAGAAAATCACAAACTTATCGGGATATTGAAAATGAACAGTCACAACATTCCTGACATTTCAATGTCAATGAAGAATAAATGTGAATGAATTCTCATGACTCGAGCTTCAAGGAAAGCTTAGATAGCACAGCATTAATATGAATGAACATAGTTGTAAATTTGTTTGACGTCGAGTGAGTGATAGCAGCATCGACAAGCAAAATAAACGTGTTACACTGATAAAAATATATTTGTAATATTACTTAACAAGCTCAATATTCCCAAACCCTGCTTACAATATACTTCATCAAAGTGATGTTTATTTTCCTATCAGTAATGGTAAATTCAAATAATAGTCATGCGATTTATTGGGTATTTAACTTAATTTGTTCGGTTTGTTTGCATGAAAAATACATTTATTTAAATAAGAACATGAATTAATATTATTCAAACTATTGGCCAATTTACGGATTTCGTTGCGTTCATCTTTTGAAGCCAAAAAACAATCCATCCAATTATTTGATACTCTGTCCTTAAGTAAAGCGTGTTGCACTCAAAGCGTTCTTTATCGATCATCGGAAGGGTGAGATCTGGGCTATAAGGCGGATGAACCAGAATTTCTCATCCGTTATTTCCGTTATTTCCTGATTTTGTGATACTTTTGGGGCGTCCTGATTTATTGTTTCATATTCTAGCATTTTTAATGATTTTCATAAGAAATTCAATTTTGTTGACACATTTTCATTAATTTTTTTTTTGTATTTTGCTTTTGACTTAAAACTTTTTGATGTAGGATTACGTCTTGCGGGAACATATTGGGGTACAAATGGGAAAACGAAAAATCTGCCATATCCTATTTCAAGCGCCTAATTCAATTATATAATCGATTTAGGCAGTCCTCAATAATTTAATATAATGAAAAAAATTATATATTTTATAAAACTACCAATCGAATATTGAAAAATTTCAAGCAGTAAATAACGAATATTCCTCATTGGTCAATTGGTACACGCATTCGGTGCTCTCCTACTTGCTCATTCAATACGAATACGGTACTGTGCAATAAGTTATGTGTAGATCTGAGTTGGAAAAGCGTATCCAAATACCGAAACATTTCAAGAATATTCAATTGGGATCCACTTCTAAATCCTTGCTGAATTATGTGGTGTAAAATCACAAACAGGCAATTGGCGTTTCTAGTATGCTGATCCTGTATTTAGTTTTGCCAGAAGATAGGTTTTCTGTAGATTAAAACAAATGTTGTGGCACGCTTCCTGCTTCGCCATCTAAAAAAGAACTATTGAAACAGAGGTTGATTTGACAATGATTTGTGTTTCCCATGAAGCTTCTCATAAAAAATTGACACACGTTGCTCAAAAGATATTTTGTTACAACATATTTTTTATGAGAATCAGAAATTTATTTTATAGATTCAAAATTATTCTGTTCTAAAATGTTATGGTCGGCAAAAATTAAAAAAAAAGTTCAGCCAAACTGAGCCAGGTACAAAGAAAAATTATCTAAAGTACTATTGCTTCTTCAATTTTCGGTGCTGTTAGCTTACATCTTCGATAATTTCGGATTCAGAATCTTTAAAAAATGAAAAAAAGTTATGTAGCATCTACATACAAAATTAATTTCTAGCAAATCTTTTGGCATCCTCATTTATAATATTAAATGAGCTTTAAAATAACGAAAAAATGTGCTTCTCTTTAATACTGGTACAGCATTTACTCAAGCGAGAGGTGAGTTTGTGTATAATATATAGCAATATAAGAGCAATATGAGAGAGCAAAACAAGAGACACATTGCAAATAAGCACGCATTAACCCTTTCCGCATATTTTCCCACATACACGGCTCCCGTCGCGAAACGTTGTTTATGCTCTTCTTTTCACTATTACAAAACACTTTCCATGTATACTTTTGAGATTCAACTTCATTTATAATGTGGTGTAATACGAGGTATGGCTATTAAATAAAGAGACTGCACGCCTGGAGGGCGCCCTAGAGGGGTGGGGAGAAAAACGAATAGTGCGTTCGGTAGCTTGAAGTGTCTGCTATAAACGTACGAAAACACGTTTTTGTCACTATAGTAGTTTGCGAGCAGCAGTGGTTTGAATGGAACGTGGTTTGTAGTGCGCGTCGGAAATCATGTGTGACGAAAAACACGAACAACAACGCACCTGCCCATAACGCGCTGTCGGTGAAGCAATTTTTAGCCTATAAGGGCATTCCAGTGCTCGAACATGTCCCGTACTCACCAAATCTAGCCCCATGCGACTTTTTTCTATTCCCCAAGATCAAATACGTTGCTCGGAAGATACCCGATTTCAGTCCGTAGAAGGGGCGAAGGAAAAAGCGACGCGGCTTTTGAACGCCATCACAAAAGAAGAGTTTTAACACTGCTGCGAACAATGAAAAAAACGTATGGAAAGGTGTGTGAGGAGCCAAGGGGAGTATATTGAAGGGGAGCATATCGTTGTACCGTAATTTTTAAAATATAACCCTTTTTCGTAACCAGTCCCGTTATTTAATAGCCATACCTCGTATTCTCACGTATTTATGTAACAGCACATGTGGTTATGTGGATAGCGTGATCGTGTAAAACAACTCTACATTCCAGTCAGCCTTGGTTCGATCCATATTTGGAATCGTTTTTTTGGGTATAATTCCAAGCTGACGTTCAGTCTGAGAGTATAAGAAGTCTACTTCATATATACAAACATTTTCACACTATTCAAAAAGGTGTTTTTATTTGTGCATTTCACCCTTCATCTCCCGAAAAAAGCATTTTTCTCTGCCAATGCTAGTTTGGGTGTAGACAAGCAAAACTTTGTACTCTTTTCAGCCAGAGTGAACCAAGTACATGCTAACAATCAACGTAATATAATTATAAAACACATTAGTTATTTTTTGTAACGGCTCTTGACTAATTTCATAAATAATAAAGTATTGTCTCGCTTTTGCTGGTTATAAAAGATAATGTAGTAATTAACGAAGATAAATTGATTTAAAAACCAAAAACCAATGTGTCCAACAGCTGTCCAAAACTGGAAAATCTGATTTAGATTCCAATAAATCGTTTGGTGAAAACGATCACTTTCATCCGATGCCATTTGGTTGGTTAATGGTTCCGTCTGCTACGCATAATTTATGTCTGGAACCATTGTCTACTGTCCGAATCACATGGTCATTTTATAATATATAAATTCAGTTTTTGCATCCAGTGGCGTAAATTCAAAAACAAAATCATTTAAAAAAAACCGCCTGATTCGTTTTAGCTGACCATATGAGATTTTGTTTTTTTCGGAATTTCCCTATTTCGCTTAAAAAATCTCCAATTTTTCAGCCATAACATTTTAACGTTGGACTTCGTCTTACATTAATGGTGCCAAATCAAAAAACAGGTCACGTTTTTATGAAATAAAGTTAAGTTTAATAACTATTTTTGCTGCGAACGGATTTAAATTATTTGCATACCAATCGAATCGGAAATTGTCTAAGATTAGTTTGATATGCTATACATTACAATCACATAGTCTGAATATGGTTTAAATTTATGAAAATTGGAATCATTCCCATTTCCCCGTACATCTGTTCTGTCCATTTGTGTGCCTTCCCGAACAGAGCTGTCAATATCAAGCAAATTATGCAGCCGCTAGAATAGAAACAACGAAGGGGGATAGCGAAAATAGAATACTTGCGAAGTAAACTCCACCCTTGTATGATAAGTAAGCTGTCGCTAGCGTATAAGTCATGTTTCCCCTCGAGCTGTGAACGCTAGCGAATATTTCACATGAAGTGTGTTTGGATGTTACATTTTTATCGCTGCAACTATGTGCACCTGTTAGACACGTGTTTAATGCTTGTTGAATGGCGAAGCACGGAAGATGCCTCTCGTTAAATACTCAGTGCAATGTGTGCATTGATATAAAGAAACAAACTGCAACGTATGACCAATTAGTGTATTGTTCTCGCAAAGGTAAGAAAGAATCGTTACTTCTCGAAATGATTCTACAAAACCACGCGAGCCATCAAACCTTATCAGGGTTCCCGGAACTTTTTACTATAGAATTATTTATGAAATTTCGACATATTCGCAAATAATATCCGAAATAATAATCCAACAAAAAAGATTGCGTAGTCCTACGTCCTAAGCGGTCGTATCTCGGATACAACCCCTCGAATTTTTTGTAACGCACTAGAGACAGCTAGAATTGGACTATTCGCTCTAGAGTTCTATGGTTAGCAAGACAATTGGCGACTTTACTTTTGGTGATTTATTTACAAAGATACAGTAACGAGTTTTACACAATTATATTCATCGGTAAAAAAACATGTGTTATATTCAAGAGCGCTCCATTTGAAGGTGCAAGTGTTACGACGTGGAAATTTGCCAATTAGTCGGCCAGTTTCTTCCGTAAAACAGATATTCAAAGTGCTCCGATATCCATTCCTGAAGTTGATTTAGATGGAAAAGACCAATTCAAACCATCGCGTCATTAGCATCATTACCGTCGTCATCACCGAAATAATCAGCATAATCGTGTGATCGTTATTGCATGTTGTCAAATGCTTACCCAAAGCGGAAAGCGAGAACTCCTGAACCAACCGGGAACTCGTAAAACATACAGATTAGAGCCTAATTTCACCGTAGGGCGCTAGCCGCACTGAAAACTATAATCAAAGCAGCTCACTAAAGTCAAACACCGACACACGATCGCAACGCGACAGGAGATCCTCTCTGTTTGAGATTCCGACAGGTTGTCAGCTTTCGTTGATTCCTTTTCTATCAGACGCGTTCTCTACCTATGCTGATCGTACCCTTCGAACCTCACCTTTTACACGCATCTCATAATCCTAATAGCTTGCTATTGTCGACCTTGGATTCAAACAACGATATTGTTCGACCACCGCTCGCCGGGTACCGATTACCGGTTTAGGTTGAGCTTCTGATGTTTGAAATGTTCGCTAACGACTTTACCACCAGATTATGATTCGGGAACGACGAAATCCAGCACCCATAAAACCATCAAAATTCGTCTGAATAGATCATTTCATGAAATTTTATTAACATTTCACGAATGCTAATATTGCGCCCGATCGAGCGGGACATGGTACATAAATATCTTTGGATCCAATCTGTGATGGGTCGTAAAAATCAGTTCCACTCGGGCATTCGGCGATCTGTTGAAGCGGTCATTGAAGAAGAAGCGAGGGGGAAATCGCTCATAACTACTTTTTCCAATTGTTATTCATTTCTCTCGCTGTTGGGTTTCGAGAGGCAACATCATAAAAGCCCCCGAACCCACAGGCAGCTCCAGGCCATGAGAAAAACAAGTGTGAAGGAGACAAAATTATTCACACGCTATCTCGAGCGAAACGTAAAACGTACGGGGTTTGGGTTTGGGTGCCTCGTATGCAGAGAATACGAAGGAAGGCATGTTCAAAGAGTCTTAGCCGACGGCGATTCATGGCGGGTTGATTCACCGGTCGGTTGTCGATAAAATTATTAAAATAACAATAAAAAAGTTTGATTTGTGCGACAATTTAGAGAATCGTTGCTGGAGTGTCGTGTTCTAATTTAAGTGTGCCGCAAGACAGAGATATGCTAACTTAGAATGAGCAGCAGAGCCGAGTTTTGGGTAAAAATTTTGATTCAAGTTTTGTTCGTTTTTTCTTCATAGGTATGGTTCCAAAACAAACGCTCGAAGGAACGAAGATTAAAGCAGCTGACAAGCATGGGTAGAGGGCCATTCTTTGGTGGTGCTCGGAAGATGCGAGGTTTTCCAATGAATCTGTCGCCCGGTGGATTGGATGAGCCAGGATTTCCCTACTTCGCAACCGATGGTAAATTCGACTTTGGTTACGGTGGCCCACCGTTTCATCCCCATGATGCGCCCTTTTTCCCCGGTCACCCTGGCGCTGGACCAATGCCTTTCAACGCTCCGGGTAAGACGAAAATCAACCGAAGTGGACGCAATCAATTCACGATTAACGCTTAGCTTTTTCTTCTATGCAGGAGGACCCATGGACCACTCCGGACCGATCCCCATGGTGAGTGACTTTGGTGGTATGACACCAGAGGCTGCCAACTTCCTCAACCAATCGAATGCACCGCCGGGCAATGCTGCCGCTGGAAACACACCTGAAAATATGATTGGCGGTCCACGACCCGGTAGCCCCGAATTCATGACCTCTGGAAATTTCTCCGAACCTCAGAACATGCAAAACGAAGGATTAGTTTGGTAAAAATTACTGAATTATTTTAGCATTGTTAAATGATAGTTAAATTTAAGTAATTTATTTGTTTTTGTTAACTATTTCTTAATAAGTCAAGACAACAGAGTGAATCGATTTAGAGCAAATTGTCCTCGAATATTTGCATTTAAACGAATTTTGTATTTGGAGCTGCCATTACAACAACTATCAGACAGCACCATAATGTTGTTTTCAAATGTTGGTTTGTTTATTGTTTGCCGCAGACATATGACCGCAACAGCAAAGGAGACCAAAACAATCTGGCGTCAAGCTCAATATTGCATTTTATTTCTTTCGTAAGTTTTGACATTGCTATGTTATGCTCTATCACCAGAAAGTGTTTGTTTGCTGATATGTTTTCGTTGAACATCACGCAAAATACTGAAAGCTGAGAAGATGTCGTCTTAGATGGATTCGAATATGCTCGTGCCAATGATGAACGCTGGTATTATTGTTAAAATGATTCGAAATTATGTCATAAGGTCCTGCCTTTACGAATTATTTTCAGACATTCGAGAATTGTTTACGAGGATTTCAGTTATCCTTTTGAACAACAACATTCATGGTGATGAATCTCTTGATTTCACTTTTTCCAACCAACAGTCTGTTCCTACTTACGGTTTCTCCGACAAGGCTATTATTGAAATCAGTCCTCGTATCAGTATTATTAAATAAGAAACAAAAAAAAACTACAATTCTAGAGAACAGTTTTAGAATATTGTAACAGAAACTCGATGGGGAGATTTCGAGAAGCAAATTTTAAAATCTTGTCTTTTTTGTTATTTTTTCATTTCATTTTTTTCAGACCAGCTTCAAGTTTTATTAGCTATTTGTTGAAAATATAAACAGAACCAACACATCTTCCAAAGCGAAGGAGAAAGTGGCACTTTCTAACACAAACAGTATGCTAGTTGAAAAAAAACCCGAAGGCTAGCCATCCTATGAATGTACAGAACCCGTAAATCAATCCATCATGGTTTGGAGACGGGGAACTGTGGGGGCAACACCCCCCGCAGCTCCGTCCACAAAACACTCATGAATGTTTCGAACAAACTTTACGTTTTATGTTTATAGAATCATATCTGTAAATAGTATTTTAATAGTACACCTTTCGTGACAAAAAAGAGAGGAACTGAAAAAACGGATGTAAAAAGAGTTAAGCCTGTAAGCGGAAAACAGAAACCAACACAAAACACAACGTGAGTGAATGAGAAAATTGCGACCCAATAGCGATAACGGAGCCTAAACGAGATGTTTGAGAAATTAGTTTAAATTAGATAAATCTGAAGCGAAAAAAATATCGGCCCATGATAATAGAATCGATAATAACCTGAAAAAATATAGAGAATTATTGAAAGGAAAAATAGAAAGCCCATAAAAAGCTGCTTCTTCTTCATTTTGACTTATTTTGACAGAGTAGTAAGACCATCATCAAAAATACGTGTGTATTTGAAGTGTGGTAGGCAGTGAGTATTTGTAATGTACCACTGAAGGCGGTTGTAAATAAAAGAAGGATGAATCTTATTAGAGCGAACAACTAAAATGGAAAGAAATTTGGTTATGTATTTATATGTCGAACGATGGTGAAAAGAAGCGTCACTGAGGAGAGAATAATACAAAAAGGAAAATCGTGTTAATATTTATATAGGGAAAGACACTATTGAAATAATAAAACAGGAAAATTAATGTGAGAATTACAATGAGATTTTATTGGTGTTATCCGAAACTGACTAGTCATATGATAGATGAACATAGTTTTATGCATGCTGTTTCGAGCAGTTAAATTTTTCATCGAAATTATGTCCTCTACGAGAGCTAGAAATAGGCTGTGAGGTAAGTGCAAAACTCATTTAACCCATATCGTACAGGGTGTCCGAAAAATCGAACTTTGATAATTTATTATAGCTTTGGGAAGGCATATATATGATAAAACAGGAGAACTTCGATATATCGTACCCTCGTTATAACGTACACATTTTCAATGGACGCATTTCATGCTAACTCGTTTTAGGAGTTAGCAACACCACCTCAGATTGCAGGGAAACTTTGTGGGTGTAAAGACATTGGTCATTTGAGCAACTCTGCATACTTGATATTCTGAAAAAAATACTACTTAGACTACTTTTTGAGAAGAGCCAGTTTTTGACAAAGGACTACGTCTTTCAGGAAGGGTACAAAATCAGAACACAAGTCACGTTTTATGAAATAAAGTTAACGTTAATAACTATTTTCACTACGAACGAATTTTGATGATTTGCGTACCAATTCTCTAAGATTTGTTTGATATACAATTCCCTAATCCCTAAATGGTTTAAATTAATGAAAACCGGAAGCATTGCCATTTTCCCATACATTTGTTTTGCCAATTTGTGTGCTTACCTACCCGTACCGTCAATAACGAGCAACTAATACATTCGTTTCACCCCGTTCCTAACATATCTATCTATTATCTATATATATAAAATGGATTTCTGTCTGTCTGATTCCTCTGGACTCGGAAACTACTGAACCGATCGACATGAAAATTGGGGGCTGCCATACAAATAAAACACAAATTTCAGCATAACTCAAGAATTAATCAAGCAAACAGAACTTAATTCAGTGTGTGAAGGTTTTAGGGTGCAATAAATGTATCAATGGTGGATAGACACATCCCCTCTCTAAGGGGGGCTGCTATAGAAATGAAACACAAATTTTAGTAGAACTCGAGAATTAATCAAGCAAACGAACCCAATTTTGGGATGTGGAGGTTTTAGGGTGCAATAAATGATTCTATGTTGGATAGACACTCCTCCCTCCTCTTTCAGGGGGTCTTCCATAAAAAGGAATCACAAATTTCTTTATAACTCGAGAATTAATCAAGCAAACGAACCCAAATTTGGCGTGTGAACGTTTTAGGGCACAATAGATGTTTCTATGGCAGATGAACACACCTGCCCCTCTCTGAAGCGGGGCTCTCATATAAATGAAACACAAATTTCTGCATAACTCGAGAATTAATCAAGCCAATTGAGCCAAATTTGGGATGTGAGGGTTTTTGGGTACGAGAAATGTTTCTATGATGGTATGACACCTCTTCCTCCTCTGGAAAGGAGAGGGGGTCCCATAAAAATAATGCACATATTTCAACCAAACTTATTCCAACCAAACATGACAATTGAGAATTTTCGGAAAACTCTGAAGGAAAATGGGAAAATTCGAAAAATACAATTCGCATGTGTTCTACAATTACATATTGACAAGCGTTGTTAGTCCATTTGATGTTTGCGCTAACGAAATTGATCTCGTTCGAAAGTGGAAAAGGATTTTAATGTGAACGCACTCCTATGTATTGTTCTATCTATATAAATGAAAATGGATGTTTTGATGTATTGATAAGAGCAAAACTCGAGAAAGGAATTGTCCGATTTAGGGCTGTCTTCATTCTATCATATTTTCTGTATCAAACATTTATTCCATGTAACGGAGAAACATGTTATTTGCCAGTGGATGAAAAATCTTGACCGAGAATTGTGTCTGAATCAATGAACAGTTTTGCAATAGGACCCATGAACGTGTGCTTAGTAAGAAAACGTGGATGTGATAACGAAAAAAAAGTTCTGCGATTGGACTGAATTTGCGCTTAGTAAAAAACGTGAATGTTTGAAGATATTGATAACAAAAAAAAAATGTGGGCGGGACGAAGTTTGCCGGGTTAGATAGTTTGGTATAAATAAGACATCGGCGATATGAAATATCAGTCTCGAGCGAACAAACAAGCACAGCACAACGAATGGACAACATCAATTCCCAATGCTGATATCACATACATACACACACAGATACAGGAATGGAAAGAATGGAATATATTGCAAAATGGCTGCGTATTTTCATTCGTATTCACTACAACAGCCTCGAAGAAGAGGAAGAACTCTGTATCCGAAGTTAATAGAATACCAGGTATATTACTCCCTGCTTTGTTTATGTAGTGGTAGGCGAAGGAGGAAATCAAAAAGCAATTGAATCATCTGACCATCGATTGAATGCATCTCGATGAAACGATGAAAAGATATCCTGATTCCTTCGTCACTTTGAGTTCTGCTATTGTTCCGGCATCGTGGGACGTTGCATTTCGTTATCTTGCGGAAGTAAACAAAAAGGGATCACTATGATATTAAGGAAAGATCACATAAAATCTTACCTGCAATGAAATCTGACTATCGTATTTGTCGTCAGATCAGCTTGAAGTGTGTCACTTTTCCTTAATTTTCAAACAAGTGATAAAGCACAATATTTGAAAAACTTTACGACGTCGGACACACTGAGATTTTTTTCAAATTAGATTCTTCTGTTTCTTTGACACATGCGATATAACATACCTGGTATTCTATTTTCTTTGCTCTGTATCAATGTGTTCAAGGCGCCTGATGCTGTTGAAAATCCGAGTTATTTCTTCTAGAAGTTCCTCCAAATTTTGTGGCTTATTAACATAGCAACGGTCCTAAAGTACCCCCAGTGGAAGTAATCGACGACGAGAAATGTTGAAAATCTTACCATAAGAGGACAAAGTTTCATTAAAACTTCGTAATACGATTTCACTAAAAATACACGTTCTTGTAAATTGTACATCTTGACACTAAAAGTCAACCGATCAGACTGAACGAGTAGCCGTTTATCGTCCCCAAGTGGGAAATTCAGTGTTACCATCGACGGAGCGAAAAAAAAATATAAGGAGCTATCCGGTTTTTTTTTGCGTGAGCGTTTAATCTGAAAGACCCTGTAATATGATCTATGCTACTGAGTTCTTTGTTATGCTTCGATATAACGTAAAATTCGTGAAATGTACCTTATATCGAAGTTTCCCTGTATATTGGCATCAAATGATAGCTTAGTTTATTAGTTACCACTTGCCATCAAATTCATTCAATGTTGTATAACTCTATTGGGCAATAAATTCAGTTTGAAGCAACTATGTGCGAAAAGTGCATAACCTAACATTACCTATCGAATAACAACTCCTAATGAAATTCAAAAACATGTGAACTTTTCGACACAAATACTTTGATAAAAAATGGGTGGGTTATATCTATATTACCGCAAAGTTGACGTGGGTCTACCTTAGCTTAACAATCATTTGTTTGTATTGATTAAATTATGGATTGAATGAAACAATTTCCGAATCAATTGAATTCAATATAATTGCTTTGTGAGTAAAAAGATTGGACAAATGCCATGTAAGGTCAATTCATGCATTGAGATAGATTATGTTCTTCGTTACAAATGAATTCAATGACATTCCTATTACGTTAGGTATGATGCAAAAAAATATGTGAACGGAAGAATTATCAAACGATTATTTTATTTTACATTTCTCTCTGAATTTTCCATCTCTCAAGTGTACGTACTTCTCGAACCGCGAATTTGCTTGATTTGATGAACTCCAGGCACCCAGTTTCGATTTTGACATATATGTCGAACGCATATTGTTTAATCAATCGCAGCAAATCGTTATCAACATTTTGCCTGATCATCAAATGATATGCGTAGAAATTCGGTGAGCAGAAGATATGAAGGCATATCTTTCAATTCAATCTTGAATAACCGAGCCAAAGCATTGTGTTACGAAACCACAGGGCAGTTTCGTGCAGTAGGAGGGTGAGCTCAGCCCGTCCGTAGCAGCCAACGTAAAAACAACAAATAAATAACGAGAAACGTCAGACAGCAAAACACAGTAGCAAAAACAAAACAATCTCACGTGATACGGCAAAAGAGTGGCAAACGAGTTGAGAAGAAAAATAATTTGTTATCCTAGAATAAAAACCTTTTCCTAATATATCTATATCCTACGCTATTTACATTTACATTCCTACAACAAATCTTAACCTATTTCTATAATCAAGAGTGAACTTAAAGGTAAATGAATTTATAAACTTAGCTAGACTTATAACTAATAGTACGGTCATTTAGTAGTCACTAATCAAGAGGATTTATAAAAGAGGTGTTCGGATAAAACGAAGAACAAAACGAAAATGTAAGTGAAAACTTTGTATATTGTGAACCATGAATTTAAACGAATACATTACAGCTTTGAAGCTGCGAGTTAGCTGCTATCTGGACGTTTTTCTTAACCCATCCGAACATTCTTCAAAGATTTTCTGGTGCTATGAATCCAGAAATGCAGATCGTGAGTCATTGCGCTAAGTGTGACCGACCGGACTCGGCCGACAACTTAGTCGGGTGCGATACATGCGAGACGTGGGTACACTTCGGATGTGCACAAGTGAGCGATTCGATCGTCAATCGCAGTTGGAAATGCGATCAATGTCGTGCTGCATTCCATAATCCAACCACAAGGGTCGGTTACTCGTTCCACCTCGAGCAAGCGCTCGTCCAGGGTAGACCTCAACCTGAGGATGATGGAGGAACAAAAGGCCATGCGAATGAGGAGAATTCTGGAAGAAGAAGCAGCTCGGGCTGCTACAAGGAAGAAGTTAGCTGTGGAGGAGGAGGAGTTTCTCAAGAAGAAGTATGAGATTCTTCTAGCAGAGACGGAGGATTCGGAAGATGGAGCCAGTAGGAGATCGAGACTGAGCAGTCGAGCTAGTCGGGAGAGGGTCCAATCGTGGCTGAGCAACCAGGAAGTCGGCACAACACATAAAGTGGAAGTAGTGCCATCCAGTAGCATCATGCCAACGGTCGTAGTCTCAGAAGCAGCTCAGCAGTCTATCGTTCCTGTTCCTGCTACTTCAAGTCCCATCGTGTCGAACATCCCTGTTTCGGCAACTTCTGTCCCAGCGTCAACTTCTACGCCAATTTCGATGGACGTTTCCAGGAGCGTCGAGTGTGCTGATGGAACAATCGTTCCTCAAGTGCAAACTCCGGTGATGTCAAGACAACACATCGAAACTACCCCTCGATCGCAAGTAAGTTCGTCGATGACTAGATGGTTCTCTTCTATCGGGATCAACTCCCGCGGGCCAATGGATGAAGAAAGGGCTCCACTAAATAAAAGTGCTCCACCTTCGATTGTCGACTTTTCTTCTGTAGCTGGTCGCAATCGTCTACCAGAAAATAATAATCAAATAAATATGAGGTCATCGGGATGTGATAATGTGATCGCGTCTTCGACTAGTGTAGGGCCAATGTTACACGATAGATTAGTAGAGAAAAGTGGTTCCCGGAATAAATCGCCACAGAAAACGACTGCAACAGAAACCACCGCTTATAAAATGTGTAGTAGGCTATAAATATTGTGGCGCGGTATTGTATTTCAAAACAAGAATTAACCGGGCAAACGTATCGCCCCAGGCAAACGTAACGCCCCGGGCAGACGTATACCGTCCGACGCTCGCTAGAGCTCGGTCGGACATTGCTAAAGGATCGTATCCTATGTTTCAAACTAACCGGGCAATCAGTGGATCCCAGGTTTGCGTGCGAGACACCGCCGCTTCCGACGGCGGGTCGGCGGTGGACTCGGATTGCGTCATCTTGGCGGCATGGGCCGCCTCGATTCCTTATCCTCGCCAAATGGGGACTTCGTCCCCATTACATTGTCCTCAGAATAAATTTCGAAAAACGAGAACAAGAGAATAAATTTATAATAGAAATGTGAGGCACATGATGTTTTTCCCGCGCCAAATATTTCTAGCCTACTACACTTTTTCTAAGCGGTTGTTTCTGTTGCAGTTGTTTACTGTGGCGATTTATTCCGGTCACCGAGAAAAGTGTACCAGAAGTTTTTCCCGTCTACTACGGGCCCAGTCACATACCTATGCCCAGTTGTAATCCTATGTTCTCAACTTCCAATCCAAGGCTGGGTCAGAATTATAACACAAACAGTTTAATGCAAAACTTCCACAACATCGTCGCTACTAATCCAACAATGTCGTTTCTCAATGGGGGCGCTGGATGCTTGACAAACGGGTATCCAGTAAGTTCACAAAATCCTGCTTCATCAATAACGATGGGAATTTCTCGATCTATGCTGAATTTCGGATGTCAACCAACGTGGAGCAACGCGAATATTACCAGTACGAGCGTCGCTGGGACGAACGGTGGAATAGAGTCGGTCTCCATGAAGCACATTCCGGTTTCATCGCAGAGAAGGTTGATTCTGAACAGTGTCGGCGAAGTTCCAGGACTCACCAATGTATCGATGCCACCTACATCCAGTGTAACCTTTCCCCAGTTTGGGACTCAGCAACAATCCGTTACTCCAGTCCGAAATGGGCCATCTAATGAACAAATGGCGGCGAGGCAAGTGATGCCACGGGAGTTGCCAAACTTCTCTGGCGATCCGCAGGACTGGCCGTTGTTCTACAGCTCGTTCTGCAACTCCACAGAAGCATGTGGATATACGGATTCGGAAAACCTGGCAAGATTGCAGCGTTGTATAAAGGATAGTGCGTTAGAAGCAGTTCGGAGTCGTTTGCTGATGCCACAGTCTGTGCCTTTCGTTATCGATATACTTAGAAGGTTGTATGGTCGACCAGAAATTTTAATACATTCTCTCCTCCAAAAGTTGCGAACGGTACCTTCTCCAAAATTTGATAACCTGCAGTCGCAGATTAACTTCGGTCTCGCGGTACAAAACGTCGTAGATCATATGACTATCGCCAATCTTCCTGATCATCTGTGGAATCCGACGCTGCTCCACGAATTGGTAGAGAAATTGCCACCTCAAATCAAGATGCAGTGGTCTTACTACAAGAGCAGATTCTCTTGTGTCAACCTAACGACCTTTAGTGCTTTCATGTCCGAGCTTGTGATGATGGCCTCTGACGTTACGCTTCCGATGGACGCCCTCGCACTGAACTCGAAGACTGGTAAATCGATTAAAGAAAAACCGAAGCTGTACATGCATACTGAGGATCAGCGGGAGAAGAACTCTGAATTTGCCGAGAAAATGAAGACGCCAATGGAACAGGCAAAGAAGCTTTGTGTGTATTGCGGTAAAGAACGTCACGAGATCGCGAACTGCATCCAATTCAAAGCGCTCGATGTTGACGGTAGGTGGAAGGCAGTTAAAGAGAAGAACCTGTGTAGGAGTTGCCTTGTACCACACCGCAAATGGCCATGTCGTACCAAAAAGGAGTGTGGCATTAACGGATGTAGAATATATCACAACAGTCTTCTACATCCAACGAGTAGTTCGGAAAAGACGAACACAGCGAGAACTACAGGGAATACAGACACTGTTGTACATCAAAATCTACATCGCTCTAGGTCTTATTCTTTATTCCGTTATTTGCCAGTTACTATACATGGAAATGGAAAACATGTCAGTACTTACGCGTTCCTGGACGATGGATCGAATTCTACCCTTCTGGAAAACAAAATCGCGTCCGCTCTAGGCATCAAGGGGCCAACCGACGGTTTCTGTCTGAGTTGGACAGGCAATATCTCGCGGGAAGAAAAAGAATCTCAACGAATCAGTATAGTAATCTGCGGGGATGGCAAGAAGTTTAAACTCCATAACGTGAGAACGGTTCAGCAGCTCCAGTTACCTGCGCAAACGATGCGCTATGAGGATCTAGTCCAAACCTACCATCATCTGAAGGGACTTCCGGTTCGCAGTTACGAGGGTGCGATCCCGGGCATCATCATCGGTATAGAACACATACGACTATTAACTGCATTGCGAACACGAGAAGGAAAAGACAATGAACCGGTAGCAACAAAGACACGTCTCGGATGGTGCATATTCGGGAAAAACTCCGACAGCGGAACAACGATGGAGCAGTTGAACCTACATCTAGCTGATGAGGTGCAAAATCGCGATCTGCATCAGTGGATGAAGCAATTTTTTGCCGTTGAAGAGTCGAGTGTAACGGTTAAACCCGAACCGGAAGAAGACAAACGAGCGCGGAAAATAATGGAAGCAACCACACGACGTGTCAAAGGTGGTTTCGAGACAGGGCTGCTTTGGAGGTTCAACAACATCTGCTTTCCCGATAGCTATCCGATGGCATTGCGGCGATTGCATGCGTTGGAGAAACGACTAAGTCGAGATCCAGTTCTTGAAGCAAAGGTGAGAAACCAGATAATGGAATATGAAGTGAAGGGTTATGCTCATCGAACTACGCCAGAAGAACTTCGATCTACGAACCCAAATAAGGTCTGGTATCTACCTTTGGGAGTCATACAGAACCCGAAGAAACCGAATAAGTTGCGGTTGATATGGGACGCTAAAGCACGAGCAGGAGGAGTGTCGTTCAACGACATGCTATTAAAAGGTCCTGATCTGCTGGTAGCCCTGATGGAGGTATTACTACGGTTCAGACAAGGGAACATCGCAATAGTAGGCGACATAAGAGAGATGTTCCATCAGATTTGGATTCGAGACGAAGACAAGCAGGCCCAGCGATTCATTTATCGATCATGCCCTGGGTCAGAACCCCAGATATATACTATGGACGTTGCGACGTTTGGAGCGACATGCTCGCCGAGTCTGGCACAGTACGTAAAGAACAAAAATGCAACGGAGTTCGCGAGATCATTTCCGAGAGCGGTGAAAGCCATAACAGATAACCACTACGTGGATGATTTTCTGGACAGCGTAGACACAGAAAAGGAGGCCGTCCAGTTGGTTAACGAAGTGAAATTCGTCCATTCTCAAGCAGGATTCGATATCCGTAACTTCTGCTCTAATTCAGTCGAAGTCCTAGCGAGAATCGGAGAAACGACAGAACGCCAGCAGGTATCCATGAACCTGGACAAATCACCAGAGTCTGAACGGGTGCTGGGATTGATCTGGAGGCCAGCAGACGATGTCTTTAGCTTTGACTTGAGCAATATGAAGGAGGAGATTAGGGAACTTGTCGAGAGTAGAACCGTTCCTAGCAAACGACAGGTTCTGCGAACTGTAATGTCCCTATTTGACCCATTGGGACTCATTTCACACTTCGTGGTGCATGGGAAGATTCTCATGCAACAGATTTGGAGAACCGGAACGGACTGGGACGAACTCATTGTGGAGGAATTGTGGGATCAATGGAAGCAGTGGTGCCAATACATGCAGCGTTTGGATGAAGTGAGAGTACCACGCTGTTTCTTTAAAGGGGTGAACATCTCTGCACTCAAAGAGGCGGAAGTTCATCTATTTGTGGATGCGAGTGAATTGGCATGCGCGGCGGTTCTTTATCTCCGAGTCCTCGACAGCGGTAAGCCCAGGTGTGCTCTGGTAGCCGCTAAAACTAAAGTGGCCCCACTAAAACCTCTCTCCATTCCACGTCTTGAGCTTCAAGCAGCGATGATCGGGACAAGGTTGATGGACTTCGTCCTGAAATCCCTGGATGTCCAAATAAAGAAACGCTTCTTGTGGACAGATTCCTCAACTGTTCTCTGCTGGTTGCGGTCTGATAGCCGGCGGTATCATCAATTTGTTGCCTTTCGTGTAGGAGAGATCCTCTCAACAACTACAGTGGATGAATGGCACTATGTACCATCAAAAATGAACATAGCCGACGTAGCCACGAAATGGAAGGAGGGGCCAAGCTTCGATCCGACCAGTCCGTGGTACAATGCTCCAGAATTTTTATACCAAGAACAGGAGCAGTGGCCTTCAGAACCCCCGCGGAAACAAGCAGAAACAGAAGTCGAACTGCGTTCTGCATTTTTATTCCACGGCATGATGCCGAAAGCCGTTGTTGATTGTTCCAGGTTTTCAAACTGGAATCGTCTATTGCGGGCGACCGTTTACGCTTTGCGTGCTGTACGCAGATTTAGAGGGGAACCGGCGTCCCAGTCGGATTTTCTATCTCAAAAAGAGTTGTGTGATGCGGAAATAGTGATATGGAAGCAGGTGCAAGCTGGAACCTATTCAGACGAGTACGCGATTCTGGAGCATAACCTGACGAATCCCACAAGTTTAGCTCCATTCCCGAAATCTAGTCCACTCTATCGACTTTCGGTATTCTTGGATGAACGAGGTGTCGTCCGAATGAACAGTAGAATATCTACTTCGCCGTCTGTATCGTATGACACGAAATTTCCGATTGTGCTGCCAAGGAAAGAATATGCAGTCTATCTTCTAACGGAGAGCTATCACCGGAGGTTTCTTCACAGGAACGGGGAGACAGTCTGCAATGAAATGCGTCAACGATTCTTCGTACCCGGACTTCTAATTCTGATTCGGCAGGTGGCAAAGCAGTGCGTGACGTGTCGTATTCGAAAGGTTGTTCCAAATCCTCCTCTGATGTCAGCTCTGCCTGCAGTTCGTGTTACAGGAATGATCAGACCGTTTACGTTCACTGGAGTGGACTATCTAGGACCAATACAGGTCAAGCAAGGTCGCAGCTTGGTAAAGAGGTGGGTGGCATTGTTTACCTGCTTGACTATACGTGCTGTACATCTAGAAGTGGTGCACAGTCTGTCCACCCAGTCATGTATAATGGCCATCAGACGTTTTGTGGCTCGTCGTGGTTCCCCGGAGAATTTTTATAGTGACAACGGCACAAATTTCTTGGGAGCGAGCAACATATTGAAGAATCAGATACAGAATATCCATGAGGACTGTGCGGTCACGTTTACGAACAGCAAGACCAACTGGATTTTCAATCCACCATCAGCACCTCATATGGGCGGTTCATGGGAGCGTATGGTGCGCTCCGTAAAGGCTGCCATGTCAGCAATTGCGGACCATCCACATCATCCGAACGATGAAGTTCTGGAGACGGTAGTGCTGGAGGCTGAGGCCATTGTCAACTCCAGGCCGCTAACTTACATCCCTTTGGAATCGATTGAGCAGGAGTCGCTTACGCCGAATCATTTCCTGCTCTTTGGCACCAAGGGTATCACACAGCCGGAGATGTCGACAAGGCTGGAAGGAGGAATCCTGCGTGACAGCTGGCGTCTAGCGCAATGCCTGGTGGATCATTTTTGGAACCGTTGGATTCGAGAGTACCTTCCAACTATAACCAGACGCACCAAGTGGTTCGAACCGGCTAAGCCGTTGGAAGTTGGGGACCTGGTACTCGTGGTAGAAGAGAGTAAACGGAACGGATGGTTGAGAGGCAGAATTCTAGATGTGGTTAAGGCAGCGGATGGGCAAGTTCGACGAGCAGTTGTGCGGACTAAAAACGGAATACTCAACAGACCTGCAGTGAAATTGGCACTTCTGGATCTTCAGAAACCTGGGGACGGTCCGGAACTACACGGGCAGGGGGATGTTACGAAACCACAGGGCAGTTTCGTGCAGTAGGAGGGTGAGCTCAGCCCGTCCGTAGCAGCCAACGTAAAAACAACAAATAAATAACGAGAAACGTCAGACAGCAAAACACAGTAGCAAAAACAAAACAATCTCACGTGATACGGCAAAAGAGTGGCAAACGAGTTGAGAAGAAAAATAATTAGTTATCCTAGAATAAAAACCTTTTCCTAATATATCTTCTATAATCAAGAGTGACCTTAAAGGTAAATGAATTTATAAACTTAGCTAGACTTATAACTAATAGTACGGTCATTTAGTAGTCACTAATCAAGAGGATTTATAAAAGAGGTGTTCGGATAAAACGAAGAACAAAACGAAAATGTAAGTGAAAACTTTGTATATTGTGAACCATGAATTTAAACGAATACATTACAGCTTTGAAGCTGCGAGTTAGCTGCTATCTGGACGTTTTTCTTAACCCAACCGAACACATTGTTTTCGTACCCGCTTTTGTAACCCGTGTTAGGTAAACACTTTTCGGAGTGCAAAAAACATGCGGGTGCAGAAGTACCCCCGGCTTGCTGAATCAACAACTTCAACTTCTACTTTTTATACTATAGAGACATTAAACTTGAAAGTTCACTCGCCTCTAGTGGCTGCACGATTTTCTCAGGCTCCTAAGTTTAGAAGACAGTTTTAGGGAAACATATTCTAGTCTGCACAAAGGCAAGCGAGTACAAAAGTACCCGCAGTTTGCATTTATTTGCAAAGCCGATTTCCCCAGACACCTTGGTCTGTGTTACCCCTACTTTCATGTATTTGCAATGCCGATTTCCCCAAGGCTGCTTGGTTTAGATGGCTTTGTTAGGGAAACCGTAAATTGGGCCAACCAAAACGAGGCAGTTAGGGCGTTTAGATAACTTTTAACATTTTACAGTTATTCAATTGTTTCTAATGAAAAATAACATTTTATTAATTGCGATAGATGCGTAGAAACATTCCCTATCAATTGATGCAAACATCTTTCCGATCCAGAAAGAAATGTTCGAGTAATAAGCATTCGAAATCTTTAATTTTTTCCTGCATGTTCTGTGTTTGTTCTGTGTCCCCCCGTATAAAGGGATCAAAAAGTGGTCAAACTAAATTGCGTGTAAATCGATTATTTGTTTATTAAAAAAATCAAAATATCTTTCTTTTTGAAGTTCAATATGTAAAAAAGACGGAAAAAATACTCAGTTAAGATTCCGGTCGACCTTGGCCAAATTGGCGAGCCTTTCGTTTGACGCCTGCCATCAGATTTTGTACAGTCACCTTATCCACTTTCTTCGCCGCAGAACGCCAGTTAGCTTTGAACTGCTCCTCGCTGCTAACAGTTTTTTGGGTCTTCTTAAGGTTCTGCTTAACTATCGCCCAATATTTTTCGATTGGGCGAAGTTCTGGTGTGTTGGGAGGGTTCTTATCCTTGGGTACAACCTGCATCTTGTTAGCGGCATACCACTCCATGGCCTTTTTTCCATAATAGCAGGATGCCAAATCCGGCCAAAACAGCACAGACATGTCATGTTTCTTCAGGAAAGGCAGCAAACGCTTTTGAAGACACTCTTTCACGTAAATTTCCTGGTTGACGGTCCCGGTTGCAACGAAAATGTCGCTTTTCAAGCCACAGGTACAGATAGCTTGCCAAACGAGATATTTCTTGGCAAACTTTGATAATTTAATACGCTTGAAAATGTCTGCCACCTTTCCCCTTCCGGTTACTGTCTGAAGTCTGCCTTGACGTAGGTTTCGTCGTCCATTACCACGCAATCAAACTTTGTCAACAATGTCGTATACAGCTTCCGAGATCTTGTTTTGCGGTGAGGTTTTGCTTATCGTTGCGATTTGGAGTCACTACCTTCTTATAAGTCGATAGTCCGGATCGTTTTTTAGCTTCATGCCTGGTTGTAGACGATATTCCCAACTTATTTGCGACATCTCGAACGGAGAGGTTGGGGTTGTGCTTGAAAGCGCTAGCCACTCGCTAGACATTTATGCACTCTTCTCACTGCGGCTTCCGGCTTTCGATTTCCCCCAGATCCAGGCTTTCTAGTTGTCGACAAACGTTCCCCGAACACTTTTATTACTTTGGTGACGGTTGATTTGGCCACATTCAACGATTTTACTATTTATGCGTGCGTGTAGTTTGGATTTTCACGACGCATGTACAAAATTTTGATTCGTCGCTCCTCTTGCTTTGATGCCATTTTGATAACTCAAAATCTAATGTCAAAATCCAAATAGAGGCATCATTCTACACACACACCTACAAAATGAGGGGTGATCAGGTTTTTTATATGAATGATTAGAAAAAATGTTGACCACTTTTTGATTCGAACACCCCATTGACGTAGTCCCACGTCTAAAAAAACACACAATGTGATTTAAGGAAAAAAAACAGTCGATTGAACCTCCTACAGAAAATAAAAATGCACGTTTTGGCCAATTCTCGATTTCTATATTTTTAGACTTTTCGTCATTTCCCGTAACATGGAAGGTTGGAAAAATAATTCTTAAACATTGAGGTTACTTTAAGCCAATGATTAAGAATTGCTTTCGTTAAAAAAAATTCTTTTTCAATATCAGTGTCGGTCCCAGCATCAGCTTTTTTGAATGTGTTGTACTTGAAACGTGTGACAACTTGATCCTAAATATGGGTTTCAACCGAAAACTATTATTTTGTTCAATTATAATGATTCTACATCCCATTGAGATAAGATAGAATTGAGATAAGACAACGTTTCGCCAATAAACCAGGTCCATGGCTGCAGTCCTCCAACTCTGCACGACACTTATTTTTCCCAAGTCTTGCTCCATCTGGTCCAACCACCTCGCTAGCTAAGATTCACTTCCTCTAGTCCCAGATTCATCAGATTCGATGAGACCACCATCTTTCCGGGGCTGCTGTGCGGCATTTTAACAACATGCCCCGCCCATCACACTCGTCCAGCCTTGGCGACCATCTGAATGTTGGGTTCGCCGTAGAGTTGTGCTAGTTCGTAGTTCATTCTCCTTCACCAAATTCCGTTTTTCTGTACACCGCCATATATTGTTCTGAACATTCGGCGTTCGAAAACACCAAGTGTTTGCATGTTCCCTTCGAGTATGGTTCATGCTTCGTATCGGTAGAGGACTGCCAGTCGTATAAGAGATTTTTACATTGTACACCCAAAATTATTTTTAGCGCAGGTTTTGTCATCCCGATTTATTCCATTAAATGAACCTACAAATAACAGAAAAATGCGCTACTCCCCAATACGTGTATATCATTTGTATAATATATATGCTAGAGCCAATATGAGCAAGCAAAACAGGAGACACATTGAAATGAAAGCATATGAAAGCTTTTCATATAGTTCGTATAGTATCTCCTTTATGCTCTGCTTTTTACTCTTAGAAAACACTTTTCACTTAATTTTATAATGAGGTTCACACATTTACGCAACAGCACCAGTAGCTATGTGGATAGCGTGATCGTGTAAAGCCTTGCATTCTAGCCGGCCTTGGTTCGATCCCCGTCGCAATCCCAAAAGAGATAAAAAAAAGAAAGAAATGGGTGCCATACATACAAACATTTTAAAGCTTTAGAGACAGATGATTTTATTTATTCATTTCAGGGCACGAAAAGGCATTTTTTCTGTCGGAGATGAAATGTTTTCTGGCAACGCTAGTTAGGGTATACATGGTGTACGGGGTCGGAGTTTGCTGGATCTTAGGGATATATGGAGCCCACGACTTCCTTTGATTATGCTTCTTCAAATTTCACGGCTGTTGTTGTTGTCAGTAGTTATCAACGAGCCAAGGTATGTAGATAAACTCTTCAGCTCGTCGTTGTTGACTACGACGCTACTACCAAGAAAGATTTTGTTACGATCACAGTCCCAGTCATAACTGGCATGTATTTAGTCTCAGACGCATTTATCCCAAACCTAATCAGGCCTGCGTCGTGTTTCAGTATGGTACACAAGTTCGCAATCGTCCCATGTTTCCTTCCAATTATGTACACGTCATCGGCGAAGCAGATGAACTAATTGGATTATCAGTCAGTTGAAGCCCGCATTCCACATAACACCTCCCGGAGCCACGTTGAAGAGCAGACAGGAGAATTCATTGCCCCGTCCAAGTCCCCTTTCAATCTTAAACGATTTCGACAGATCGCCTGAGATGCGCACACTGCACCGTACATCGGTTATCGTTGCCTAAATCGGTATTGCCAGCTTTCGGGGAAAGCCGTGTTCGTCCATGATTCTCCATAGCTGTCGTTGGTCGATTGTATCATATACGTTTAAAGCCGCAGACGTGGTGCGTAAGGACTTGATATACGCGGCATTTTCGAGGAATTTGCCGCAGCGCAAAAAACTGGTCGGTCGTCGGTCGATCTTGAGTCTGGCCTCACAACTTCCCAGAAATCTGCCACTATTGGCGATAGACGGCGGATGAGGATCTGGGAGAAAATTTTGTAGGCGCCATATAGGATCGTGATTGCACGATAGTCCTCAGAAGCCAGTTTGTCCTCCTTTTTATGGATGGAGCAGATTACTACTTCTTCAATAGCTGTGCTATGTCCCAGATCCTGACTATTTCCTTTGAAGAGCTCCGCTGTGAGGTCATCCTTACCAACTGTTTGGGGTTCTTTAGCTGATTGATGGATTTGTTAACGTCACCCGCCGTCAGGGATGGTACGTTGTCGTTGTTCAGTGCACCGGTGCAGTCCTCTCCAACACTGTCTTGATCTTCAGTCTGTGCGCTGTTCAGGTGTTCATCGTAGTACTGCCTTCAACTTTCGATCACTCGCGTCCGTTCGTCAAGATGCATCCTTTTTTGTTCCTGCAATCAGATACTAATGGCATAGTCAATTGCTTAGCATTTCAGCCATTCAATGTCAAACAGATATAGTGGTTCTCAGATTTTCGTGAAAAGTGGTAATTTTGTTTTTAATGGAAAAACATTAGACCCGTATTTTCCCCATCAGGGTAACAATTTTCATTTTAGGTTGGTCCGAAAAATGATTTTTTTCTCCTTTGATCCGAGAGTCAAAGCTTTACATACTTTTTTTTTTTTATCCAAAATATATATTTTTATTAAGGCTCATATGGCGTCAACCTGACGGGGCCGGGAGTTCAATATTTCGACAATGTTTGCCTTATAACTATGTTAGTAATATGTAACCGATTACTCGCGGTTGGCTCGAGGTTAGTATTACAAGTGTTTTCGTAATTGTGATGTTGCTGTCTTCAATTATCTGTACCTGTGCCCGACACGGGATACTTCCTATTGGGATGCAGCTGACCATTAATCAGCAACGCCCCCCTAGTCTGTACCCCATATCTAGCGTGGTGCGTCTTCTCGAGGAATCCAGGATAGAATGGTCACTAGCCGGCGCAATCATCAGCTCGTGTAGAGTTGTCATGAGCGGTACAACCTTTGGCTTTTGTTGAATCATCAGTGGACTGCACAACCTTTGGCCCGTGTATCTGTAAAGAGTGTGTGTATGTATTGCCGCGACTAAGTAAAAGTTTATAGATCGGATAGGAGGGATACGAAACAGGGACACAAAGAAGGAAACATCATTAAACGTTGACATCGGCGTTTCTGAGGAACAGGTATAGATGAAGCAGAAGATCAGGATCACGGCTACCTAAGATATCCCGGACGGGGATATCCGATTGTCTGCCTTTTGCTCTCAGTGCTCTAGAGAGCTGAGAGCGAGCAGCATGGAACCGGATACACGACCAGACAATATGCTCGATGTCGTGGTAGCCATCGCCACAATCACAAAGATTGTTTGCTGCGAGCCCAATTCGATAGAGATGCGCGTTTAGGTTGTAGTGATTGGACATAAGCCGAGATATCACGCGAATGAAATCACGACCGACATTCAATCCCTTAAACCAAGCTTTCGTCGAAACCTTAGGGATAATCGTGTGTAACCAACGACCGAACTCATCTTCACTCCACATGCGCTGCCAACTAACGAGTGTGTCCTGACGAGGAATGTGAAAAAATTCGTTATAAGTAATTTGCCTTTCAAAAAGTGTGCCTTCTGAAGCGCCCACCTTAGCTAGCGAGTCCGCTTTCTCATTCCCCGGAATCGAGCAATGAGAGGGAACCCATGCTAAGGTAATCTTGAATAATTTTTCGACCAAAACACTCAATAGATGTCTTATTCTTGTTAGGAAATAAGATGAGCGTTTATCAACTTTCATTGAGCGGATTGCCTCTATTGAGCTGAGACTGTCTGAAAAAATAAAATAGTGGTCGATGGGCAATGTTTCAATGATCCCTAATGCGTAATATATCGCACCCAGTTCAGCGACATACACGGAACAAGGATCTTTGAGTTTGAAAGAGGCACTGGAATTTTCATTGAAGATGCCGAAGCCAGTGGACCCGTTTATGCATGAACCGTCAGTAAAGAACATTTTATCAGATCTAACTTTCCCATATTCTGCCGAAAATATCTCCGAAATGTAATCGGAGCGTAGATGATCTGGGATTCCATGGATCTTTTGTCGCATGGACAGATCAGAATTGACAGAGGAATTGCAAAAGTATGGGAAGCAAACTTGGTTGGAGATGCCCGGTGAAGGGTGCACTTCATGGATAAGGTACTCATGGTATAGAGACATAAAACTTGACTGAGGAGTCAGTTGGAGTAGATTTTCGAAGTTATCAATCACCAATGGATTCATGATCTTGCAACGGATGAGAAATCTGTAGGATAATTCTGTGAACCGAAGAGTAAGCGGGGGTACTCCTGCCAAAACTTCGAGATTCATCGTATGTGTCGAATGCAAACACCCCATGGCTATACGCAAGCAACGATATTGTATTCTCTCCAGCTTGAGAATATGAATCCTGGCAGCTGATCGGAAGCAAAAACTGCCATATTCTAACACTGATAATATCGTTGTTTTGTATAACTGAATGAGGTCTCCTGGATGGGCACCCCACCATGTTCCGGTTATTGTTTGGAGAAAATTGATTCTTTGCTGGCATTTCTGTTTCAAATACGCAATGTGTATTCCCCAGGTACATTTAGAGTCAAAATATACTCCAAGGTATTTGAAAAACATCGAGTGCTTGATCGTTTTGCCGGATAGGTGAAGCTGGAATTGGGCGGGTTCGTGCTTCCTAGAAAAAAGGACCATTTCAGTTTTCTCCGTAGAGAATTCGATACCCAACTTGAGAGCCCACGTGAACAGGTTGTTCAGGGTATCTTGCAAGGAATTTTGCAGAACGGCGGGATTAGTACCCGTGATGGAAATAACTCCATCGTCTGCAAGTTGTCTCAACGTGCAATCTCTAGTTAGACAATCATCTATATCATTGACGTAAAAACTGTACAAGAGGGGGCTTAGGCAGGAGCCTTGTGGGAGGCCCATAAAACTGTAACGAGAAGATTTCAAGCTGCCATGATTGAAAAACATGTGCTTTTCTGAGAGTAAATTGTACAGGAAATTATTCAGAATTGGTGAAAGTCCACGATTATGAAGTTTCTCTGAGAGAATTTCCATGGAAACTGAATCAAATGCCCCTTTGATATCGAGAAAAACGGAAGCCATTTGTTCTTTGCGAGCAAATGCGATTTGGATTTCAGAAGATAGCAGCGCGAGACAATCGTTCGTCCCTTTACCTCGGCGGAAGCCAAACTGCGTATTTGACAGCAAATTGTTCGTTTCAACCCACTTGTCCAAACGTAGTAGAATCATTTTCTCTAACAATTTACGAATACAGGATAACATTGCAATCGGCCTATACGAATTGTGATCGCAAGCCGGCTTATTGGGTTTCGTATGGCTATCACTCTCACTTGTCTCCAGTCATGCGGGACTATATTCAGCTCCAGAAACTTGTTGAACAAGTTCAGCAAACGATGTTTTGCCAAGTCGGGAAGATTCTTCAATAAGTTGAATTTAATCTTGTCCGACCCCGGAGCTGAATTGTTACATGAGAGAAGTGCAATTGAGAATTCTACCATCGAAAAATTCTCATAATCGCCTTGGAGCGGAATGTCGCGTACGACGTTTTGTGCAGGAACGGAATCGGGACAAACCTTTCTTGCAAATTTGAAAATCCAACGGTCAGAGTATTCCTCACTTTCATTTGTATGGTTCCGGCCACGCATTCTCCTAGCCGTATTCCAAAGAGTGCTCATAGCTGTCTCCCTTGACAAACCATTGACGAACTTCCGCCAATATCCACGCTTTTTTGCTTTGATCAGACCTTTTAGTTTGGCTTCTAGAGCTTGGTACTTTCGAAACCATTCCACTAATCCAGTTTTCCTGAATTTTTTGAAAGCGGATGTTTTTTCAAGGTAGACCTTTGAGCACTCCTTGTCCCACCAAAGTGATGGAGGACGACGTCGGAAAGTGGTAGCAGGAACACGTTTCTTTTGAGCTTGAAGTGCGCTTTCGTAAATCAAACTCGATATAAAGTTATACTCTTCGAGTGGAGGAAGTTCATGCATTGAAACAAGTGCTTCAGATATTATTTCTGCAAATTTTCTCCAGTCAATATTTTTCGTGAGGTCATACGCAATATCGACTGACTCACGAGAACCTGATTCATTGGCGATCGATGAAATTATTGGCAGGTGATCACTACCGTGGGGATCTTGGATTACCTTCCACGTGCAATCCAGGGATAATGAAGAAGAGCAAAGTGATATGTCTAGCATACTTGCCCGTGCAGGAGGGTTGGCTATCCTAGTTGCTTCCCCTGTATTTAAAACTGTCATGTTGTCGCACAGATCATAAATCAACGTGGCACGGCTGTCATCATAGTGTGACCCCCATGCTGTTCCATGGGAGTTGAGGTCACCTAAGATTAGCCGCGGCTCCGGCAATGCCGCGATGATATCAAAAAACTGATGGCGGCCGACCATGGTTCTTGGAGGAATATATATCGAGGCAATGCAGAAGTCTTTGCCATTGATTTGTGTCTGGCAAGCGACAACTTCAATGCCTATCATCGATGGGAGAGTGACTCTATAGAAGGAGTGACATTTTTTGATCCCCAATAGTACGCCACCAAACGAGTCATTTCGATCGAGGCGAATAATGTTGAAATCGTGGAAATTCAGCTCGTCGGCTGAAGAAAGCCATGTTTCACAGAGGGAAAATACATCACAGTTAGAACTATGAACTAAAAATTTAAATTGATCTAGTTTAGGGATGATGCTTCTGCAATTCCACTGTATTACAGTGGTCAAATCCTTGACCTCTTGCACTGAATCAGGCATCGAGGGAAATGAACGCTGCTAAAAAACCACATTTTTCTTTCAAAAATGTTCTCACAATCGGAAGCAAACATAATACTATGCTTTTAAGAGGGTCATTTATATTTAGAGCATTTAAAATGTTGTCCACCAGGTCAGAAAGCGCAAGCAAACCAGATTGTGGCTGTTGCCTCGACCGCGAAAATGGAACAGACCGGGTGGGTGCTGCTCCGGGAAGTGTTGAGGACCCCTGGTGCGTGGAAGAACAGCTTAAACCAGGTGGTACTTGCTTCGGTCTATTCTCAGCACGTTCAATTCGAGTTTTCATTCCAACTTGGGAAGTTTCGGTCGTCTTTCTGGGGAGTGAAGGAAAAGAAGTAATTTTTCTTTTCCTGACGGCACCCTGCGATGTACCAGAACTTCCTGCATTGGGAGCGTCAGCAACAGGCTCGTCGTTCTGCAGAATGGAGTAGGGATTGTCCTGAGTCGTTGGAAGCGAACTCTTAAGCATTTCTGCATAAGTCCGCTTGGAACGTTCCTTTAAGGAACGCTTGATTTTTTCCCCTCGTTGTTTGTACACCGGGCATTGAATAATATCATGAGGAGTCCCGCCGCAATGAAGACACTTGTGCTCTTTCGCGCAAGGATTCTCATCATGGCTCTCTCCACAATCTGCGCAACGTTTTTTATTGCAACAATAGGCGGCCGTGTGACCGAGTTGCATACATTTGTTGCATTTCATTACCCGGGGTACAAACAACCGAACAGGTAAACGAAGTGCACCTATTGCAACGTAGTTTGGAAGGGCGGAACCCTCAAAAGTCACACGAAAAGAGTTTGTCCGATTGAGAACCCTTTTGTCATTTTTTTGTGACACAGATTTCAGTCGATCGCATGCAAGAATCTTCACAGTTTTTAGTGAAGAGTTCTTGAAGCGACCGACACCATCGATAATCTCTTTTCGAGTCAAACCCTTTTCGGTTATTACGCCGTCTATTTCGACGTTGCAACAGGGCACGTATACGCGATACTCAATCGCAAAGAGGTCGCAGCGCGTGATTTCGTTCGCTTGGGTCCTGCTTGAGACGACAACTCGTAGTTTGTCTGGCCCCATCCGTGTAATCTCGGTAACTGCAGAAAACTTCTGAGTAAGTTCCTTCGAGATACGAATGACATTGAGAGGTTTAGATTTTCGTCTAAAGTATACAATGAATGGGCCTTTGGAGCCTTCATGGTATTCTTTTGGACGAAAATCCTGTTTTTCGTCAATGTCCTCATCTTCGGAACTTCCTACTTCATATACAGAAGTTTCTTCCTCAACTTCAGCTTCATCTTCCTGCTCTTCAGGAGGAGGATCGGTATCGGAAATATTCAATAGCGTCGATGGGGGATCCTTCCCGCCCTCAGCCATATCAAAAAAATCGGTCAACTGTTCGATATGAACAGAATATAATGATAATCAAAATAAATAAATAAGTGAAAAAAATATTTTTTATAGGGTTATGATGCGAATATTAAATTCAATTTATTTTATGTTAAATAAAATGATAAAATGAAAAAAAAAATTCCAATAAAAGTTCAACGGTATATAAGAAATAATGATCACCCCTAATGCCAACGTTTGCCGATTTGGTTAACACAAAGTTGAACAATGGTGTAAATCGTGCACAGAAGGTAGAAGGAATGATAGGGAAACAAAAGAAAAATAAATTTCTACTTGCCGCGGCTGTGTGGCATGTGTGATGAATGTGTCTGATTTGGATCCTCAGCGCGCACCACTTTAAACTTCGCTCCACTCGCAAGCGCAACCGGTGAAAAAGAACACTATTATTCGATGTGAAAAAAACACCTTTGTTGGATCGATTAAAAACTTGTCCGATCTGCTTGCGAGTTGTCGAACCAATGAACTTCTTGTTTACAGGATAAATACTTACCAGGATCCGAAAAACACAAAACACCACCAAGAAACACACAGTTTACTTCAAAAATCGGTCGAAGCAACACTCGAGGCAGTCGAAACGAGGAAGTGGTCCTGAATATTGTCGCGTCATTTTACTTGTGAAGTATAGTTAAACACATTTTTAATGGATGATTATTGTTTTAACTACAGATGTTATAAGTTTCTTTGAACAATGCAAATAAATCATTATGAATGGATTGAAGCACTGGATTTGATTATTTTTTCTCGAAGTTTTGTTTTTTTTTGCTTGAATAGTGGTCTTAATGTTTTGTCCGGCACTGTTATCGAGGCTCGAATAATCGAATAATATATGATCGGGTCCGATCTGATCTTTTAAAATAAGCTAACCATTCTAAAGCCTATTTCAGTTAGAATTTGGTCGCATAAAGTGAAACATTTCTCAACATAGACATAACGTACAAAAAAGATAGGTTATAATTTTGTAGGTTTTTCAAAATAAAATTCAAGAGAAAAAAACATGAAAATTATTCGTTAGCTGTTCGGATGACTTTTTGATCTTTTCGATCTACCCATATTTTTTTCTTCACAGTACCGTTCTGAATCATATTTCGGACACTTCGTTCTAATATCTTGAAATCAGAGATCGAAATTCGCGATAAATATTCATTCAATCAATCTAGTTTTCGATGAACTGTGTATTGTTGATATTTTCGTCTCTTCCTTTTCACCGAAAATTCTTTTTCAGAGAGAAAGAGATGTCGAAAACCTCTATCTCGGAAGTTCAACGAGAATGCTTTTTCGTCTCTCATTTGGTACTGAAAATATGGAGCGAAAAATCAAAGCTAACTTTACCAACATTAGTCTGTTAGAGCAGCGTCCAAACGATCTGCATTTGGACAGCGTGTGAATTGTACAAATATTAATCCATCTCATGTTCACTTCACGATGAAACCCAATATTGCCGCATGTTTTCAGCTGTACTGAAGAAGTGAAAAACCATTATCGGCATCAAGGAGTCACTGAAAACGAGACCATTTTTCGGCAATCATAACTCACCGAAAAATAAAAATCGGCTCTGCGTTTCTCGCGAGAATCGAAGTGAGCGTATAATATTCTCTCGCCTCCTATATTTTCAGCTATGTTTCTCTGTGGGTGAAAATGGATGTTTTTCGTCTCAAATCGGCGAGCATTTCGATCTCTGCTTGAAATGCTTAATGCACTGATGATATAACTATCAAATTATTATCACAATTCCTTGTTTAGAGTAATCCCTTGGTTTCACTATCATTTCACATGAGAACTACATTTGAATTATAACACGCTCGGCAGAAACCTTACAACACTACTAATTATCGTTTGTGTTTGACGTTTCCTAGCGTGAGCACGTAGAATTTACCCGTTCATAAATATTTAAATTTCTCCCGTGTTCCATCAGTTCACATCATCGTTAACAGTTTACTGTGATTGCTTGGAAAGTGTTTCACAGTTGACTATAATATATAATCAAGTGTAATGTAATTTTCGTATAAAAAAAATACAAAATAATGTGTCCGAAATTTGAATACAATCTGTTCGAAATTTGATTTAGTGTCCGAAGTTTGATTCTTATTCGCTTCATTTGAAAAGGATTTTATTCGATGATTTTTTTTATGTTTTCAATCAAATAGGTACCAAAGTGGAAAGCTTAAAAGCATATTGAACTAATTTATTAAAAATATCAACTAAATAATACCTGTGCATAAAGTCTAGATCTGTTTTCTGCATCATATGCCTTAAGCGTCCGAAATATGATTCGGAACGGTACAGCTGGTAACCGTATTTGCTACTTTGTCCCACTATGTTTCCATTTGGGATGTTTTATGATGGTTTTGCCACATTTCTTCAGTTTGCCATTACCCAATATCTCTCGATGGAACGAACATCAGGACAATATGGTGGATCGATAGTTTTTTTTCAATTTCAATTGTTCTCCGCATACCACTTGACGACATCCCGGCTGTAATGGCAGCTTGCCAAATCAGGCCAGAACTGCATCGAATGAATTGCAAAATCCTGTTCTGAAGACACTCGTCCTTGTAAACTTTTCCACTCATTGTTGCCCCAGTGATGAAAACCTTTGTCTTCTTTCCACAACTACAGATCCTTTGCCAAATCATACCCTTACGGGCAAATTTATCTGCGTAAACAAATTTGAACTAACCCTCAACACCCCCTTTAAATTTGACAAGGTAAAGCTTGCTGCCGGCTATTTGTCCGAAATCCATTTTCACGTATGTTTGATCGAGGAGGCGATCTGGCGTAGTGGTAACATCCATACCTCTCACGCAGAGATCACGAGTTCAATTCTCACTCCTGACATTCTTCCAAAAATGGAAGTAAAAGTGACGAACCAGCCGAAATGTGTTGAAAATCACTAGAATACAGAAAAAAATATGTTTGATCGTCCATCGAGATGCGTCCTTAGTACTTGGTCAACACTTGCTCGGTTTTTTTTCCAAGTCATACACATTTTAGAGAAACTATCAGTTGGTGTCTAAAATTAATAAGTGTTGCTAAGCCCAAAATATGAATAGAAATTCACGTCAATGAGACCTGTAATTTTGCTGCATGGTAACATGAACTGTGAAAGTGGTCAAGGCAAATTAATAGTCCAATTTTAACGACGTTCTAACATTGTTTTTTTTTCTTACAATACATTCAAGTAATTGAGCGCACATGTTGACTGACATTCACCAATGGTTATATTTTTTTTTCAAACAATTAGGAAAAAGTAATGAACAGCGATAATCAATACTTTGTATCATAAATGAACAAACAAATTCAAAAAGGCAGAATCATCCACGCAACATAATTTGTTTATATTTTCTTTTTTTATAAATTAAAATCTGGTATATGAAGAGAATGAAATTGTCTTCAGTTATCAAATCATCAAGCGACAGATGGCCAGATTAGAATAACAACTACACTTACTTCATATTATTGTATCATGAGTGATTATTTTTTTGTTATTTCCAATTTCGAGAACATATTATAACAAGAGTGATTGTTCCTACGGCGGAGGACCACGTTGGATGCAGTTAAACGACAAATCGTGCGGCGCTCGTTCGACAGAATCGGACATCTGCTCTCGGTATTGGATAGACTCCTTTATTTTACCACAACCGCTTTCTATTCACGGTTGTATAATGACCATTATCCCTTTACGATGTGCATCATCAGCCTCTGCAACGTAGGCATGCATGCTGACCACGTCGATAGTACCAAGGGCGCGCTTGCCAATGTTAACCGAGAGTGGACCTACCAAGTGCAATTAAATGTTTTCCTATCCTACACCGCTGCGTTCCTATCCGAATGTGTGTACAATCAGTTCTTAATAAACACCTTAGAATTGCTCATTTTACGATTATTGCTTAGTTTACAGTTGTGTTATTTCACACAGCGCTCGTTCCGGCGTAACATTTTTGCGGAACTAGATGTAATTGTGCGCTTAATCTATCCGACATAATTAGTTTTTGATAATAGCATACATATCTTTGTATTATCATACGTGTTAACACTAATCTGGGATGTGATTTCAGATTGTATTTCAATGTATCAAAGAAAAAATCAGAATTCATGAATCCCCTGTTCAGTTTGTGATTATTTTTTAAACAAATTATAACAAGTGCACTTTTCTCGCACACACCACGGAATCTCACCCCAACGCACGCATTTCACATAAGGGTTTTCCCTTTGCATACGTCAGCGAAAACAGTTTTTCATGCTTCAGCTGTTGTTACAGTACTGTTCTTGTACTCAAGTATCATTCAATGGTCCTTCTCATACTGCTATCTCACGTTTCTCATGGGAGGCAGATATAAACATTATATTATTTTTATCATTTTTACTATTCAATCAGATGTTGTTCTTACTTTCGTGCCTGTTCTTACTTTCGTGGGTTCTACAAGTTATTCAAGCTACAACGTAAGCGTTTACCTATGTGATATTGAACCAGGCCCTTAAGGTGTCCGATAGCTAGATCTAGTGAATGACATGATTGTTTGAAGTTTAGTCGTAGATTTGAGTATTGAGTAGATTTATTAGCTGCAAAAATTTTATTTAGCCATAGAGATGATATTATTTTCTTGATTTATTCACTCAACCAGTACCACATTGATGCATAATACTCACCATTCATTGTTTATCGTGATTTTTTGTAACCTTTTTGACGTACAAATTGAAAACTGAATATCGGTTGCGTCACGGAAATTGTTCAATTTGGAGCGCTTATTGCTCAATTATTTCTTGCCGGATTTATGAGAGTTTTGCACATTTCAATTTCAAAGCTTGACATTAAATTCAATAATATATACCTAAAATTAATATTATATATACGGTGAAAAACTGGAAGCCGTAACCACTAGAAACGTTGTTCTAGAACACGTTTTGAAATGTTGATGAAGTCATATTGCATTTGGTTCAAATAGTCTGCAGGTATTTGCTTTTCGATTAAGATATTAAATGAACTGCCATGACCAGGTTCAGGTTATAATGTTGCTCAGTGGTTCTTTAAACGCTGTTACTATTAAACGACAGACTTGCACAGCTTTTTTACTCCGCCTTATGTTATTCCATTCATACGATCAACAAAAAAGGCTACACATCTTAATACGTTTAATGACTTAATTGTTGATCACGATACCTTACTTCATCCATCAACTTTAATTGCCATGGAAAAGTTAGCCTACGCATGTGCTCTGTCTGAAACTATAACATGCGACCAGCGGCAAACGTTATTGTCAGTTGTTAAGATAGGATCTCTTTTCCTCCGCCGATATAATCAGGCCAGCATTAAATCGTTGCTCCCAAATAAGCAAAACATGTCAAAACCTCTGCTCCTCTTGTTCATGTGGGCAATTCTTTTCCCCTACATGATTCGTTCCGCGCAATAATTAATCGGAATTCACACGTGAAAATCATGATCTCACAAAAATTTGATTGAAGCGGTACTCAAAAATACATTTTTCATTTTAAATTTTTTTTAAATTTTTTTAAAGGGCGTTTGTGTCATGAGTTCACACAGTGCAAATCCTCCTGCGCTAAGCCATATGTCACATCGTATTATATGCGTGTCGCTAACAACTTACTCACCAAAGATCGGCTATTCTGCTCAATTCCAGTTTCGCTAACATTTTTCTTCTCCTTTCGATTCTCACCGTTTTGTTGTTTCTAACGCCTTTTGCGTGGTTGTACAAAACGATTCCGGGAGTCTCTTCCTTTTATTATGTCATTATCGGCGAACATAATAGGGTGGTAATTTGTTATTCCGAGTGGGTATTATCTTGTGTCTCTGTTTACCTTTAATTTGAGCCAACAGCACATAAATAACATAGCGTGAGAGTAGCATGCAAGTGTTGAACACGCTAAGGAACATTCGGTGGTCTAGTTTCGGCTCGTAGTTATTGACACTTTTTTTCAACTTGCGATCGATAAAGGTTATGAAAACAGTGGATGTGAATAATGGTAGTGGTTCATAGAGGAATTCACAAGGTTAGTTTTGATAATCCTATGAGCATTGATTAGAACATTATATTCATTCAGAGTATTTAGAACAATGCAACACTGGCTTTGAAAAAAAAACGTCATTCACGAATGAGTTGGATCTTTGCGTTACAAAACTACTGCAAATTTCAAATATGACGCGATATTTTCTTGTTTGCGTTTCTGTGGAGCGCATTCAATAATTTGTAAACAGGAAATGAAGAGTGTAACCCTGGGATGACTCACTGCATCATAGGATGCATAGTAACAATTATTAGCAAAAAGGGGTGTGGTTGTTTCGATACAATTATGTTTGCTTGCTCTTAAGCGTCTTTTATAGAAGAACGAAAAAAGAAAGATTTATTTTTCGAATCCTACGGAGGGTTTCCATCTGAACTTGCGGGTCTATTCCTCTCACTCACTGACTCGCAGTCGACTCTGATCTGAGTTAAGCGAATCAGTATATAATTCGGTGTCTTGTCAGACAAGTTTAATATGGGAGTGCCTTCATAAGGTTATGCATCACAAGCCGTTCAAAGTTGATTTACAATTCAACAGTAATGAAGCAACGAAGATTAAAGGAGATTCAGGTTTGCGCTATCGGCGTAGAATATGCCGATCTTCAACGGAAGCTGATTGGTGGCTTAGGCCACGAATCGCCAGAATCGTCTAAAGCTGCACAACTGAATGGATTGACTGTTGAGCTGGGAGCTCTGTAACCATTGAGGTGGCGAGGGTCGATAAAAAGAAAACTCCGCCAAGTTAATCCAGCTGCGAACATCTTGTGTAAGTACCACGCCTAATAATGATACACAGCAAATAGTTCAAGAAAAAAACAGGACACTTAAGCTAGAAAAAACAAATAAAAACACAAAATATTTTTTGAAGAATTTTATTGAGTGAATAAAACCGAGAATAGAACCAATCAATCAAACATTCTTAGATGTAGGTACCTGCTTTGTTCTCTACAACGAAATAGAAGATGGAAAGACTTTGCGAAGGAATTTAAGATTTTTGGAAATTTTATCATAAAATTTGTCATATTCCAGTACAATGTTCTGTTTGACTATTATCATAGCGATAATGGTTTCAACATTGAGTCGTGCCATTTCTGTTGTTCAAATATTGATCATAGTAGAAAAATCATTTCAACTGATGTGGTACTACGAGGCAAACACAAAATTTAATCAGTACGCCTGAAAGTTATGGATTACTCCATAATCGCACAGCTTAGCTCACCTCTGTAACGGATTTCAGGGTCGGTTTCCGAACTAAGGAGGACTCCCTGTAGGGAAAAAGGGGGGAATTTGGACCACCTAAGCAAATCGCCTAATATTTCCAAACCAATACGGTCTAAATAAAAAATGTCACATTGTATACTGAGCTACACTTGTTTTCTCTCAATAAATAATGTTTAATCATTATATAAATCTTCAATCTACCAAATTTCATAAAATAAAAGAGACGATTTTTGGACATTAAAATTTGATGCGGGGTGATTTGGACCGTCTGTGGGGTGATTTGGTCCAGTGTGTGTTTCATCGAAAAAAACATACTTATGTTTATGTAAAGTATTTTGGGATAATGTTACAATCAGTAACAATGTTTTGGGATCGATACCAGGTGTCTTGGCCAGATTCCAGACCAGAAAAGTTGGATTGACACCATCTCGAATTCTGCATGAATCTTTTCACTGTTGGTCGAGCATTTTCAAACACTTTTGATGCTTGATCAAAGAAAATCCGTTCTCAATGGCCTGCGTTGCTCTTTCAAGCTCCTCCTTGTTCCAACGTTGTCTGTCCATCCTCTTCTTGTAATTCAACGGCATCTGGAATCAATTAAACCAAAGGAAAGTCTCAAACCTGTAGGACCAATTCACCCCACAGAAACGTGTCCATGTCACCACACACAACACGCAAAAATTAAAATGCAATTAATTTCATTTATTGTTATCAAACTTACAGTTTCGCTACATCAAATTGTTCCTCTTTTGTAGGCGAACAGAACTTTACTGCACAATACACGAAAAGTTTGTTTAATCAGCGGGAAAAACCTTAAAACCACGATCGGAAAACTCACATTTTTGACGCTCAAAGTACTCCATGTATTTATGCTACCGTTTCCCTCTACTTGTGAAGTTTAACCAAAGTTTTTTTACTTTAGGTACATACGGTTCAACAATAGAAGGAAATGACATTATAGAAAATCCAAGTTGGGCCGAAATTTTTGAGATAAAGAGGAGGTCCAAATCACCCCATATGACCAAATCACCCCGTGTTACCCTACCGCGGACGAAAAAAGGGCAACCTTATGCTCCTTCAATGCGGCTTTCATATCCGTTTTTTGCTGGATTGTCAGGATTGTCAGATTGTAGCGTATAATTATTCTTCTCTCTTCTCTTATTGCCCCTAGAACAAACGTTGCATTTAATTCGTGTATCAGGTGTATGTCAGCGTCTTTCAGAAGACAATTGAATCGATTGAGAATAGAATAATCAAATGCTGTTCTCGTTGCTACACTGCTCCCTTGCTTGCTATTCGTTACACGGTTGAAGAAAGACTCAATGCCCCGCCCGTTGTGTCGTAGCTGATTATATTCCCCTTTGCTAGTGTTAGTGTATCGCGATAAATACAAAAGAGGCTAGACTTCATGGATGAAAATCCAATCCTTTCATTCATGTATCGAGCTGTGTAAGCATATTTGTGTTATATAATCATTAGGGAAAGGTGTTTGCTCGAGACTGT